>NC_091516.1:11478135-11778135 GCF_947461875.1 Haliaeetus albicilla
GCATGGGTGTTGAGGAACAGCAGGATAAAGAATAGGCTATACCTTACATGGAATATGTTGGGATAATCCTTTGCTAATAATAAGCACGGTTTCTTGTAAATTTTGCAGAATTGAAGTGTTGCATAAGTTTTGAAAGTACCAATCCCTCTTAAAAAAAAATTCAAAATACCAAGATGAATGAGTATGCTGATTTGAGAGAAACAAACAGATAACGTTACACACATAGTTCAGGCTCAATAAAATTCATGGTAAACCATGTCCAGACATGACTGGAGGTGGTTGAAGGAGAGGCTGATTTAATGATGAAGGGGTCTTGAGATTTTTTTAATTTATTTTATTTTTTATTTCTGGCATACGAAGAATGTATATTTGTAATGATAAATGTTTTAAAGTCCCTTTTGTATCAGGATATTGATATTTTCATAAACTAACATCCTGTGTGGTTACATGAGTGGAACAATCAGGTTGGCTGATACCTGTGAAATTAGGACTCAGTGGTTTGAACTGCTACTTGAAAGCTGAGCAGTTAATTCCCTATTTTCACTATGACTGATAGAGTTTTCCAGGATGCTGGAGGTATAAACAGCTAGCATGGGTTGTGCTGATCCTGCATGCCTTGTTTTACATGATTTTGATGGAGCATTGGGCCAGTTGAGGTGCTGATTTGTATGTATGGAAACAAAGTTTGTATGTTTCAGAACACTGAGGTGCACTCTCGGTCTTATAAAGCTAAAATGGAATCTGTCTGCCTGTCTTTGGGGGTGGAAGGTGGAAGTCTGTGACTTGTCACATCATCCTCCCTGATTGTTGTCATTCTCCCCACATGAGGGAGAGGTTTAAGACTGTTTCTTAACTCATCTGAGTCCATCTTAACTTGTGTTTGTACCATCTTTGCCTGTAGGGAGGAGGGGATTGTAGAAATCATGCAGTACCTCTGAATCCATAGAGTGGTCAGCCTCAATAAGATCTCCCTGCTATTGTCTACTCATTTTCTTTCCTCCTTTTTTAGTATCTGAGCGTTTAATGCAAATGATTCTGGAATTATCTTCACTGCACTCCCAAGAAGTAGTGGGGCATTGTTATCTTTGCTTTACAGGTGGAGAACTGAAGTACAAACAGAGATTAAACGACTAGATAACACTAGGTCTTAGACCTTGAGGCATCTTAGCCATGAGATAATTTTTAGTATTTTGTCCTTAATTTTGAGGGTTTTCTCTCACGTTTTGACAAGCATAACTAACTAAAATAATCTTTACCACTTTTGTACTTCTAGACGCTTGCTTTCCATTTTGTTTCTGTAAAATTACCTTCTTTCTCTGTAGTTAGTTCTAGTGCTTCCAGTGATGCTCTGTTCGGCAACCGTATCATATGCACGTACAATTTGGATTATTCAGCTGCAGCACCATCTGAGGGACAGGGTATTTAACTGTTCAGAAACCCCGTGGATGTAAAAAGTATGAGCTGAGTGTAATTAGGGTTATTCAGAAATTCAGATTTAAACTGTCAGGTGTGCGCTGAAACAGAACTACTATTATTTAGCCTTTTGAGTAGAAGAGCATTAAGGGTGTTGTGTAAAGAGATTTAAGGATGTTATCAACTTGCAGTGCTGTATGCTCAGCTCGTTGTTTGAAATACCAAGGGTAATGTTAATGGGCAGTCCACATAATGTTCGTTTAAGCATAATGTTTCCCGTTTTAACTTCCTATGTCCCCGAGTTCCAATTTGCTGGCTTGCACTGCATGAGGTGCTCCATCTCACACTGTTCTGCTGACAACAGATCCATCACACAGATCAGCTGAAGCATGAAGCCAGATGAGTGCAGGGAAGAGCTCAGGAAATGCAACTACTTGGGTGTATATATACTGCAAAGCTCTGAATTCTTAGCACCTGACTTTTATTCACTATGATTTAAATCAGGATTTGAAAATAAATTGTGTGTTCAAAATAGCTGAAATAAACACAGTACTTGCCAATGTTGGGGAGAAGCATTTAATTTTCTTGCTCTGACAGAGACCTGCAATGGATCTGTAGCCATCAGTCTTGTGCTGATTGGCTGATTAATTTAAGACATTCAGTGTGTAAGTATTACAGCTGATCAAGTTTTCTGTCTCACCGAAGACCGCATTTATACTGAATAACTGCTTTTAAATTCAGTATCACCAGAATCAATCTATTTAGACTTTGATTGACAGGCTTGAGTGCTTCACTCTGCTGATGTCCATTAAACCTCCCCACCACCCCAAAAGGTGTCTTAAAAATGAGAAGTTACAACTCATGGTGACAGCCTTCCCAAACCTGTCAGGGTTGAATGCTATCAAACAGGAATTGAGCTTGATTTCTTTCCCTAGTTCATTTGACTTTTGCATAGAGAATCCCTTAAGTCTGTTACTCTGTTTGGTGTCTATGGCAGTGAGGTGGCTGGGTGCAGCGCTGAACATGAGGAAATGGCTCTGTATAACGAGCAGTATTCCTCTCGTAGGAATATATTGTTTGGGATTCTCCAAAACAGAATGCTGTGATGGCATGACAAAATGTTCTGTTCAACTGTCCTTCTTTCTGAAGGTAGTGTGTTTTGAATTTTTCTTTTCCATATGCTAACAAGTTATTAAAACAAAACAAAACCATCCAAAACTGAAAAATGCTGAAGTCTTTTTCACAGATGTATTTCAAACTCTATTTTAAACAATAAGTTTTTCTAGTAAAAAAGTCTTAATATGAATATTTTAATCTTAAAAAGGTACAGAAAGATTATATGCTGTATGTAATGTTTATATGGTCTACCAGAATTATTTGGCTTTAAACTTTAAAGAACACAATTTTAAGTTTACAGTTCAAAAAAACTAAAAACTTCTATTTAAAAAAAAATTCTACAGTTGAATTAAGAATTAATCTCAAAAAATATGGCTTAATTGACTGCAGCTGTGATGCAGAATGTGTAACAACAGCTAAGTACCTACTATTCTAGAAGAATGATTTTATCCACATTTTCTTAAGAAATTTTTTAGGAATTTCACTTTGACCCTTAAAGATAATGCCATTTGCCATATAGGCTATGGGTGTTGATCTTAAAAGATGCATGGTAAAATATGGCTAGATGTGTGAGGTCAGGAGAAATTCTAAGCGTGTAGAGTGGTCTGAGCCAGTGCAATGAAAGTCTCTGAAGCATATGATTGCTTCACATGAGTGCCCCAAACCATGGAAAAATTCATTATGGCTTTTTACATATCTGTTGGACAACACATCCGCCTTCACATTTGTACCAGTGCTACTGGAGCCACAAAAATGGTTAATTATTGATTTGAAAAAATGGTGTTATCCTCTTAGGATGCTGCTAAGTGCTGACAAAAAAGCACTGGAAAAACAAAGCAAAATAGGTTAATACTAAGCTATGTAGTACAGTGGGTTTTTTTCCCCTCTGGCATTTGTGATAATGAAGTCAGGGTCCAAGCACTACAGTATCAGGAAAATGATGACATTTTTATCAGATGCCTTCTGTATTCTCTCCCTTTCTGGACTTGCTTACCACATAAAGTAGCACTTCTGAACTGTAGAAATGCTTTCTCTACTTGCCAAGATAAATGTAAATTCAGTGATAAAAATGGGAAATAACTCTTTTACACTTTCTCATTAGTCTGCCTGTTTGTTAAATTAGCTCAGAAGGAGAAGCTGATCTTTGGGACCAGAGCAAAAGTAGCATAGCTGTTAGCATGGTTGGCTCACTCCACTACAGATAGCAAAATGTTGGATTTAAAATAGTGTTGCCTGATGCGAATTTTGATGCCTGATGTAGGTGGCTACACAATATATTTAACTTCCAATTAATACTGTGTGTCTATTTAGAACCTTTCAGAAATGGGAAAAGATGCTGGGACCATTGCTTTTCCTAAATGTGTTTATATTAAATGAGCTATAATATAATAAACTAGAGCAGTGGGAGGATTATTTGAATTTTGCATGTTGCTTCAGAACTGGTTAGAGCAATAGTGTTTATGTGTATTTATAAACAGTTCTAGGTAAACTTAGAAACTTGGAAGATACACAGTGTACATCCACAAATTACTTCTGTGATTTCTTCCACTTATTTTTACACTGTAGCACAGTGAAAATCGTGTGAAGTCAGTAGAGGGAGGTAATAAACGTCAACAGCAACCGCTAGAGGGAGCAAGATCTCAATTATTGTAATAAAGAGTAATATAAAAAGCAATTATTAATCAGTACATTTTAAGGACTGAATAGAGCAATAAGATCTTCTATTTTGGATTCCTATATAAAACAGGCTGTAGAACCTTGTCTACTATTTTTTTTATCAATCGTCTTAACTCTTGTTTGAAGTGTGATTATGTTTTAGGTAGAAAGGCATATAAGATTTACAGTGATGAGAAATCCACTGTGTTACAATGGGTAAGGTGAATTTAAAACTTTTTGCTTTTTGTCTGACTCCTGCAGTTTGAACCCCTAACTCCACTACGAGTGAGGGAGGGATAGGATGGAGTTCACTATTCTTACAACACATCTCCTCCCAAAAATCTCTTCCTGCTGGGGATACACATACTGAACAACCGAGGTACTCCTTTAGCCTTGGCTAAATGGAATAAATTAAACTTTTCAAGCTGCACACTATAGTTCAGCTTTCATTATAATTTGTTTTTTCTTGAGCTCCTCCTGACTTTTCTGTAACCTTTGGGAAATGCCACAACTAACTGTACTTCAGCCCCTCAATGCTCAGTTGTATCATTTCCTTACTCCCATGAGAGATTTTCCTGCTTGTAGATCTGAGGGATGTTTATTCTTTTAGCTATACCATCACATTAAGAGCTCCCATTTAGCTTTTTATCTATGACAGTACCTAAATTCTTTGCATTGTTCCTGCCTTCCAGAATCTTGCTGTATATTATGTCTGTGGGTTTTTTTTGTGCTTTGATATGACTTGATGTCTAGCAAGACTAGAATGCATATTGTTCAAACAAGGCTACTTTATCCAATGATAAACTGTCATGTTCCTGTTGTTATTTACCTCTTCTGTGTTGTTTGCTAGAAAAGTTATAATTTTTTTCCAGATCACTGATAGCAGTATTGAGTTGTATTAAACAAAGAACATAACTCTATATGATTGACTAGAAACATTTAATGTGCAGTTACTTTTTCAAATCTGTTAGTGAGTTTTAATGTTTCCTGTATCATGCATAAATTTTTGTATTGTGCTAGTTAAGTTATTAAAACATTGTGAGGACCTAGGTTGAATGTTTTACAAATGTCTCAGTGTATTGTCACCTGAGATGTTTATTGACCAGACTTGAAGTCTCATTTGAAACAAGATCTGTTTGGGCAGACTATTATATGTGTAAAACTGTTTTTAGTGACGGTAAGTATGTTACCATACCTGAATTCATTCCTGATGGCAGCTAGTATCGTGTTTGTCTTTTTAAAGGAGTGCTATGGCATGACAGCTTAGTTTCACTGTTCTAGAACTTCTGGATATTCCAAGACACTTTGAAAATAGCAATAATTTAATGAGCAGCTTAGCCAGTTCCTTTGTTACTCTTTGGGTAATAATGATCTGACTGAAAAGGCTCAACTAAACCAAAACAAACTCTCAACCCATCTGCAAACTCAGTTCTAATCTAATGTCCTTCCAAGATATTGATGGAATGAGAAGCATTTCTTTGTTGCTAAAAGCTGTGAATACATAATATTCCTTTCCCACAAAAATAGAAAAGATGCATTAAGGCAATCTTATTTCTTTCATGGTTCACAAATTTACCCTCCTTATTCAGTATGAGGCCTATGCTGTTAGGATTTTACTAGTCTTAGCATCTTTAAGGAACTATTTACTGTTGCTGGTGAACTGCATTCAGAGTACGTCTTGCTATAAAATTTGTAAGACTTGAGCAATCTGTAATGCTTTAGGGCAATGACTCCAGAACATTATCTTGTATGTTTTGAAAAAGTCCAATGCATATTAATGAATTATCAGCATGAAGAAGGTAGGTTAGATAACTTTTGCATTGGAATACTGTGCCAAATATTGATTTATTATTGGTATTGTATTTTGGTTTTAAAGGTACACTGTTCAACTTCCAAAGTATTTCATGGTGGTACTTAAAATCAGTAATCAATTTTATATAATTAAAATATTTCTGGGGAAGAATTTTTATTGCTGTTAATTAGTGGAAGTAAATTTTGACATTTTGAAATCCTTTTTGCTTATGTATTGAATGAGACTCTTCTAAGGATGGCTTTTTTAAGTTTGCTTTTGGAAGTGTAATTTTCTTCAAAGCAAGGGTAGATTAGTCACCTTTTCTGACTTGAGTGATGTTTTCATCTTCAAGTGAATGTAAAAGGGAAAGCTTAATGATCGTTATCACTTGTTTTGTTATCTTCTACCTTATGTAATGCTTTGTGATAAATAAAACTCATCATCCAAGTTACATAGTAAAGCATCTCCTAAGTGATGAAGTTGCCTGAGCTGCTTGTTATTTTGGGAGTGGCTGTATAGCTGAAAACTTAAGCAACAAATGCTGGTAAGGACATGTTCGCAGGTTCTTAACTGTTGTATTTTATTTATTTATTTTTGACAGAATTCAGTGTTTTTAATTGGATACTGAGGGAGAGTTATTTACAGTGGCTGAACATATCAATAACATTTTGTTGCAAGGAATATATCTAATTGTAAAGTATGTGTTTATCAGTATGCTGTAGATCTGTTCCTAATAATTGTGGGTTTACACAGTGTTTTGGAACACTATCATCTGCATTGTTCAATTTTTTTTGTCCAGTTTTATACGGCAGGGGTGAGTAAATTGCACTGCCTTACAAAGCAAGACAAAATATGGCTGTTGAGCCTGTGTTCTCAGAGGATAAGCAGCACTATCACTATTGATAGTGAGAGAGGCTCCAGTTTAAGGGATAGCTGCTGCCAAAGACGTGGTTCTTCTGCTCCTGCCTCTCTTCCTGACCATTCACTCCATTTGCTTCCCTTGTACCGGGTCTGGTCCTGGGCTGTCCCTCACTGAGCTGATTCACCTCACTAAATTGGGAGAGAAGGTGGACCCTTAGCAGCCTTGTAGTACCCGCTTAAATAGCTTGCAAAACCTCACTCTCTCTTGAGATGTTTGCTTTGAAATAATGTTTGTGATTAGAAAGTTACAGACATTTCTGTGGCATGGAAAGTTACAAACAGCAGGCACCATTTTGGAAGCTGTGTTGTTTATTGACAGGCACTACAAAGTCTTCACCATCATTTACATGTTGTGCTCTTAAGGATAAGCCCCATGTTTCCCTTTATGAAGCATATTAATTCATATAAGGTTGCTGTGGGACTATGCTGGACTTCTCACAAGTCCTCCCTTCATTTCCATGCCTTTGTCAAAGTCTCTAATGCCTTAATATGCATTATGTCCACCAAGCACCTTGGAAAAATAATTATTCAAGTCTCCTTGCTTTTGAGCCCATGTTAGAAACAGCCTGAGAAAGCAAAGGTGAAGCTGTGTTTGAATCCACAGGTCATGTAACTTGGGAGCTATTGCTTGTGACTAGTCTGTGCAGGGTCTAGAAATGGAATTGCAAGGGGTTTGGCCATGAGAAGCCACAGTTTGAAGTGACTGATGTTCAGTATTGAATGTAGAATGACATTCTGATGGCATTATTATACCCTCTGTTGCTATATAAATGGACAGGAACTTTTTCCTAGAATTTCTTCACTACTTTCTGCTCTTGCAAAAATCCAACTTGTCAGATCGTGAAATGTATATTGCAGTAGCCAGGTCTGTGTAATGGCTTTTGGTATAATCATCTCTCTGGTTGTACACAGAAGGATTAAACTTCTTTTCAGTTAGAATTTGTCTACTTGCAAGCACCAATCATCTTTTTTCAGGTGGATCTTTGCCCACAGTCTTGTGGCAAAGCTAGCCACAGCTGGTCTTGTTTCATTTTTGAAAGTTTTTAGGATATGTTTCAGAATTGAAGGCTTCACATCACTGTTGATGGAGTGGTAGAGATTTTCACAAAGAAATCATGAGTTGAATTACATACAGCCTGGCCTTGCAGGAGAAAAGATTGCTAATTTTTGGCCTTGGTATGAAATGAGTTTTGACCTACACGTTCCATGATCACCCCACATGTGATACACTTGGCTGAGTTATGGAAACCGAACTGCTTTTTTTAATCAGAGAGGGAACGTACTCCTTTAACTGCCTCTTAGGAAGGGTGAGGAGAAGGGAGAACTTGTAGGGCGATGGGGACACTGAAACTTTTCCTGCATTATAGGTGGAAGACTGTTGCTATTCTTTAGCCAGTGTTGTTCACAACATCAGATAGGTAAAATTCCTTGGTTTCATGATTATGTACAGTTCTTTCCCCAAACATGCTGATTTACAGGCAAAAACTTGTGTACATAGCAGAGAAGATGAGGTAGTGGAATACGTGGAGGAGGAGATGTTTTTCAGTGCTTATGCAGAGATTTGGGAATTTCCTTCTTAAGAAAGGAGGGTTGCCAGCTGTGCTTGCCTTCACATGAACCTTTAAAACTTCACACTCAGTATGGGCAAGTGTGCCTCAAAGCAAAAATAAATGGAGGAGAGGTTTTCTGTTACTGGCTGGAGTAGATGTGAATACTACTTCTACGTTCTAGGGGAGGGGTATAGAAAGAGCAGCTGTGCAGGCTGGCTGGGAAGGGCCCTCCTGCTGAGCCCTTGTGAGGGGCACAGGCAGAGATTGGCCAGAATACCAGCTTCTGCGGCCATTTCAGCCTTACTCTTACAAGAAAATCAGGCCTGAGATCTAGATGGACCTATTTTCCCTTCTTCTCAGATGGAATTGGTCTCTTCTAAAATTAATTGATTAATTAAAATTAATTAATTAAAATTAACACTTCTTTGGAGAAGTGCTAGATTATTGTGTTTGATCAGTGTTAATCTCACTTGTTTACAGTGGCCTGTCAGCAAAGTGTCTGCTGGGCATTTGTACTAAGGCCTTTGGTGGTAACTGCTGTGTGAACACCGTATTAAATGCCTGTCTAAACCTGCTTCCTGAATAAGATAAAGTTTGTACCTGTGACTTGTAAAACTATCCCCCCAAAATGTTCCTGTGCACCCCACAAATAAATATGTTTTAGTCTGTTAGAGGACACTAGTGCCTTCTTTGCAAAGTGTAGTTCCGGAGGCTTTTCAAAGCGAGGGCTAACATTGCAATGCCGAGCTGGTATCCTGAGAGCTCTCTCATCCCAAGTGTCATGTGAGCCCTTCCAGCTCTGCTCTGCAGCATTCTGCGCCACGAGTTTTCTTTTCTTTCACCCAAGCGATAGACTAGTCTGTATTTACATCAGGTTTTTCTTCGTTTCCCATGGTTTTCCTCCTCCTATTGCAGACAACCTAGGCTGATTTAACCACTGTGCTACATAATTTCTCTCAGAGAGTGCAGTGCTGCCAGCTATCACAGTAGTTAATGTTTTTCTAAGATACAGCTCCTTCAGTGTTGAGATTAGACAGGAGTCTTGCTTTCAGTAAAATAAGTAAACAGTCTCAGCACAAAACTTGCAGCATTCTTTCCATAACCGTAAATGTGACCAAGGCCCTTAAATGTGACCCTGAGAGAAACAAAAAGGCAAATGGAAGTTTTAGAATGTTAAAACAAACCTCATAATTTTTTGAAGCCACAGTAACTGTTTTTCTTTACCTGACCACCACTGCTTCCAAGAACTGGAGTTTGGCATTACTGAATGACAATGCAGTATAGTAGTAATTTTAGAAACACTTTTATTTGTGTACTGCAGAGATGTGAGGAAAAATGCTAGTCTAGACAGAGCTGCAGAGGGAGAGAAGAGAGGGCTTGAGGGTGGTGCTGGAATTAGGAGTGAAAAGACTGAGGACAGCAGCCAGCTAAAGTGAGAAGTAAAGCGAAGGTGGGGTGTTGGGGGGGAAGTCAAGAAAGCAAACCAGCTGAGCTGGGAGGCAGCTGGGGAAGGGCGAAGAGAGCAAGTTTGGAGGAGGAAGTGACTGAAAGAACCTGAGGGATTAGGTCACCGTTTTGAGTGGAAAAGGTACTCAAAGCCTTTCCGCGCCCTTCTTTTGCCAGCCTGCGTTCCAAGGCAGCTTTCTCGAAAGAGGTAGCCGGTAATGACGGCAGGTGTCCCCGCGTGCTGCGGCGAACTCCCGGGGTCTGGAGTGGCAGGGAGCCGATGTGAGAAAGAGTAATGAAGCGTCTGCGCTGTCGGTTCTCCCGGGCTAGGCACGAAGTCGCAGCAGTGACACGTGTACGCTGCACCTTGAAACGGAACGTCCGGGGTCTTCGCTTGCCGGTTCCGGCAGCGGTAACGCGCGCCCGCTCGGCGTCGCGGGTGGGCTCCGCCGCGGGCAGTCTGGCAGCGGTCCGCTGCCCGCACCTTCCGCCTCTTGCGCCTCTGTCTTTGTCCGTGCGAGGCGCTGCCCCGCGTTCGCCGCCGCTCAGAAGCGGGCCGGGCCGGGCCGGGCCGGCGGCGCTCGCACCTGGCGCCGCCGCTGGAGGGAGGCGGCAGCTGCCGGCCCGGCGGCGGCTCCCGCCTCGCGCACCGCCGGGTAGGCGGGAGGGGGAGGCCCGCCCGCTGCTCGGCCGGGCGCCGCCGGGGCGGGCAGGGAGCGGAGGAGAGGGAGGCTGCTGCGGCGGCGGGCGACCCCTGCGCGGGCGCGAATGGTCGCTGCCGGGGCGTGGGCGGGGCGGGGCGGGGCGGCGCCCCGGGGAGCAGCCGCACGGTAAAGTTGCAGCCGGTCCGAGTTGCTCTCGCTTTCTCTCTTGTTCCGGAGGCTGCCTGCCTCTCTCTCTCCTTCTGCCTTTCTCTCCCCTCGCTCCGCGGGTTGTCCGTCTCCCGAGAGCGGTCGGGGGCGCTGTCCTTTCCTCCCACTTGTATTATGGCACTGAGTTGTTAGGAGTTCGAAGGCAGGGAAATGGATGCGTCGGACCCCAATTTTTGGATGCTCCTTTCGAACTTCACGCTGCCCTACCTGAGGAGCGGCGCCCGCCTCCGCCGGACGCAGAGGTAAGGCGGGTTGGGGGCTGGGGGCTGGGGGGGGTGCGGCCAGGTGAGCGGTGCGGGCGGCAGTGAAAGCCCCTGGCAGGGCGTCGGGACTGCCGGCCTCCTGGCTTCTCCTGGTCTGAAACCGCGAGAGCTGCGAGACTCGCCTTGCGCGTCCCTTGGGGTTCTTCTAGTTTGGTATTTTTCAGACCAAACGCCGCCTATTACTCTGCCTCCTTTTGTAAGACTTTTTTGTTTTCCCCTGGACTTCCAACCCCCCCCCCCCTTTCACTTTTAGCTTGCTTACAAATATTTGACCTTTTATCCGGAGGAGATATACTTTATATGGACAACTCAGGATAGCCTACTTTGATCGGTGTTCTTAAAGAGACAGGTTTGTCTAACTGCTTTTTTAGACAGGCTAGCTGACTTTTATTAATACAGGAATGGAATTTTTGTAGCATTTTCGTTATTGTCAGAAGGGAAAAAAGGTTTGGAAATAACAAATGTTAAGTAAAAGTTAAAGGGTTGTGCCATCAATGGACAGAAGACTGATAAGCTTTGACATCTTGGTCATTTTTTGTGCTGTGGTATCCCTTGCAGTTAAGTATATGGCTCTATCACAAGGAGTAGCAAAAGCTTATAGAATTTTGTAACTTTGTTCACTAGTACTCCATATGCTGTTTTGAGACATACCGGTAGTGATGTTAAACTACGATATGCTTCTGTCTGTGAAACTGTCTTGAATATTAGCTTATGTATTCTCTTTGGAGAACACACATGAAATGTTTCTTCTGCTGGCTAAAAAGCTGGCATAAAGCAAGGAGCACAGAGGCTTAGTAGAGCTGGCCATTTCTAACATAAGTATTTATGTACTGATATTTTTCAAAAGGAAAAAATGTCTGTCTGTTGAATAGCAGAAAGTTAAAATAAGAAAATCAAGTGGCCTATTTCACATCAATACAAAACTGTTCCTTCACTGTATATCTACCCTTTATGTGCCTAACTGGGCGTAGCTGTAAGTGTGGAGTTATAATTAATTATTATCCCTTTCTGGTAAGTAATTTTTTTACTCTTACGTAGCATCAGCTGAATGTCCAAATAGGCCTTACACATTTTTCTGCTGCTAATGTATCTGTGTTTAAAGAGGGCAACATGAATATGCTGTGGCTTTTTCAAATCATCTTCACTTTTCTTACTCAAGTAGGTTTGCACCTGTATGATGACCTAAAAATACCTTTTATAAAGTGTATGGCTGCACGGCAGGTCAAGGAGAGAGACTTGGTAGGCTTCACAAGAAGCATGAAACACATGTGTACCACTTGTTTGTTGCTTTTTTTTTAAATATTTGGATGCTTTCCTGCCTTTCAAACACATTTAATACTATACTGGGTTCTGTCTCAGTATATCACATATATGGCATATCAGTGAATAGTACATGCCATGTATGTGGTTATGTTTTATGTATTATGGGGATATTTAATATTTAATGCCCTCTCTGTAGCAAAATCAGTATGTCACAGTGTTGTGAAACTAAAAAGCCAAAGGCTGCTTACTCTTAATGGGCCCGGACACCCTCCTTTCTGAGGCTGGTTCTTTCATCTGGATGGAGGGCTTAGCATCTGCTGCTCTGCCATCTCCAGGGGAAGGCTGACCAGTCCACTTCTTCAGCTCCTTTCTTAAAGGTGGACCTGTCCCCTGCACTCTATGGTCTTAATTCATGTACTAATGTAAATGGGAGATCTCAGAGTGATAAAACAGTCAGAAGAAATAAAAGCAATATGGACAGTGCAGATTCTTCTGGCTCTGCTGCAGAAATTGCCTTGGGTTAGTTAAGATACCAGGTGGGTCCACATGTACTGAGCTGCATCTCATCTGGACTATCTTCATAGGCTCACAGTCAGCCATAGACCCAACTGTTACATGAAAAAACTAGGATAGCTGCCTACTTGCCACAGAATGCCTTTCCTTTCTGAAAGAGTGCTGCTGGGTAGTGGTAGCTGCTCATGTTTTGTATAGCTTTCCAGGCATTTTAGAGGACCTATGAGTAGGCTTGAAGGGTGTCTAGTTCCTGTGATCTGAATCTCCCAACTGTGCTTAAGTGAAAGTTTTTGGTCCACTGATTCAAGAGAGGTTTTTTTCCACTGCCTATGAAACTGTTGTCCAGCTAATGACAAGCTTTGGTGCTTCATGAAAACTTTATGAGGGATGTTCATTGTTCTTTCTGGTTGTATCCACGCTTGTCTTTGGGACTCCTTGCCAATGTGAGAGCATTAATTTTATGTTTTGATTGGGCATTTTTGCCTCTTGGGTATGTTCCTTTTGCCTGTTCAATTACTTTTACCTATACTATCAGGATTCTTGTGGCCTGCTAGGCCCTATCCTTTCTATAAGCGCTATCCTACTTTCTTGGCACTAGGGATAATGACAATTGTCTGCTAGTACTAAGAATTTTGTTTCTTTGTACAGATTTACTTGATGTAGGCATTTATTTCTCTTTGCTGAGGTTCTGAGAAATAAAGGATGAAAAGACAGTCTATTCTCTATTAGGTTGCAGCGTTGAGCCTGGCAGCTAAGTTATAAAATGGATATAAAACTTAGTTTATGGTCTTATTTGCTGACTGAAGTCTTTCATTAAGATTTTTTTATTTCTGTTTTCCAACAGTAGACTTAGCTGAATTTCAATTGCAGCAGCTCTTTCTGGAAGTGGTACCTGAACAAGAAATATCCCAGCCTGACTTTCAAGTCATGGAGTAGGTTTTCAGGACTGGCGGGTAGAAAAATTCTCTTCAGTTATAAATTGGAGGCATTTGGTATTCAAATCGCTGAGCCTATAAATGACATAGATTACACCATTGTGGTTTTACAGAGAAGAAACATGTATACCACCACGTGTTAACTTATTTTTCTATTGTTGTGGGCGTGTGGACCCTTCACAGTACTAACTTCAGGTTCCTGCCTGAAATGGCATCGTCTGGAGTAGACAACGAGGGGGAGAGGAGGAGAGGGGAGAGGAGAGAGGGAGAGAAGGTGGGGAGGGGGAGAGGGAGTCTCTGTGTATGTGTATACATTCATTTATATAGATCAATGTGTAGATTTACATATGGGTAGCTGTACACACACACACTTCTTTCATATGGAAAAATCAGTAAATACTTTTTGCTTCATTCTATGCTATGTATTTTGTTACCTCCTGCCACTTTCTCTCTTCTGTCTCTGATCTTCTCTGTGTCTTTTACAAAACTGACAAACCAGTGATTCATTTTTCTTGTGTGTGTGCTTTTCTCTTGCTTCTTTGTGGTAATTGCACTGAAACAATGTTATTACAATCATTCTTCCTTTGAGTCAGAGTGTTGTTTTTTTTCCAAAGGCATGGAATTATGAATGCTTGCCCAATAGCTTCTCAGCCGAAGTAGACTCCTGGATGATTTGTGTTGAAACTTCATGTTATTTGTGTACAGTCACTGAAGTGGTATGGAGACTTTCCTGGTACAGGATTAAAATACTCGTCAATCATCAAGTAATAATTCATACATTCTAACAGTTCATAACCATTCCTGAAATGTTAAAAACAAAGGAAAATTATAACTTTTATTGGAAACTCAGAGAATAGAGTTGTCAAACTTCGGTGTAGTTTTATTAGTTTTGGGATAGCATGCTTCCTGGAAAATACTGAGCAGGCTTTTTGAACTTCTCTGAGTTGATAGTTTGAGTAGTTGCAGTGATTTTAAAATTGTGATGTAAACTCTTGCTGTTGGTTCTTGTATAGATCTTGGGTTTTTTCCTCTATCAACATAGTATTATGTGTAAGTGTACTATAAGTGGATTGTTTTATTTAATAATAGGCATTAGAAGTGGTCCTGTTAGTGACATAAGAAAACCAAGCACACTTACTAACATAAAAGCAGCCACAGAAATGAAGTACAATTGTGTTGATGTCAGCTGATTCTGTCCATGCTCCAACTTGAGTTATTTTACTTCTGTTACGTAGAAGTAAACATAAGTTAAAAGTTAGAAAAGGATTGGTTTTTTGCTGTATTTGTGTTTTTAATGTATGTTTTGGAGCGTGGTGATTTGAAGAGCTTTACCTCTTCCTTACTTTCAACCCTCTTCATTTTCCTTAATTGCTACATGCAAGAGAGAGGGGAGCTATTAACCCTGATAGGTGTTGAATAAGTTCAGAGAGGAGGTTGTTTTCCTAAAACTGGGGGGAATAAGAAATACATCCATGCAGGCTGTCTGTGCCATTGAATATGTTTTGTTAGAAGTTAATCTGTTAGACTAATGATGCCACTGCTTTCCATGCTTCATAGTGAAGTGTTAATGTATCTTACCTTGGTCATTGTATTTCCTTTCATTCACTGTAAGGGCTGTGTGTTAGGGGGATAGTCTTACAGTCTCACTGTCAAAGTGAGTATGTTGGTTTTATTCTGGTTGGTTTACTTGGCCAAACTTTTTGTTCAAGCAATTAATGTATTTCAAGTTCTGCTTACAGTCTGAATGTTGGCAACGATCAGTTTTCTCCAATGAGCCACATTGTTTCTTAGCTTCAGCCAGACTGGTGAGGATTCATCTGGTGATGTTCCTGGTTTTTTTGCTTAGTTTTTATTCTGAAAAAATCCTATTTTGTTAGAATTAAGTCAAGATCTTTAGGATTTCACCAAAGATCTTACTGTAGAAAACTTAAGGAAACGGGAAACGAGCAAAATAAAAAAGAAGCTTAGTGCTTAGGAAAGTACTGGAACATGCTGAAAGAAGCTGTAATTGATTTTTTTTTTAAATTTTTAAATTTTTTTTTCTGTCATGGTTAATGTTTGCTGTTACACAGTAGGAGATAGTCTTTGTCTTTCTTACCCTGGGAATCAAAAGGACAGTGGTCTAGAAATCCCTTCATGAGCTCTGGTTGTTGGGATGTATAACATGATGTGAGCACATTACACACAGATTCAGTCCTCCCACTCCATTGAATTTGGCTTGTATCTGCTCCATTGATGTTCTAGAGAGCCATTACATTTCTTGCTGTATTACAAGCTGACTGTTCCTTCTCAGATGTAGTTTTTAAGCACACAGGAGCTCACTTATGCAGTGGTTCATAGTTGCCTCTTCTGATGCATCTTCTGTCAGAGAGCTTCAAACTTACTGGTAGCAGTAAGCTATGTACCTATTTGTGTGACTCCACATACTGATTGATGGGCTTGCCTCTGGTAGTTCTTTGTCAAAGCTGGAAATGGTGCTCAGGTAAGTGGATTTCAGGGCAGGTTCCCCATGAATTTGTTACACATGTCAGTGTGCATGGCTTACAAAGTAGGAAATGTGAGTGGTAACAATTTGGTTAGAGACATGAAATCATTCAGTATTTTGAGTCACTGTGTTTAGCATATGAAGATACTGCTAACTGCTCTAGGTTGAACATTTTTGATGAAGCTTATTAAATGTGTCACTCTTAATTTAATAGTGGTGTAAAGCTATTCAATGTTGCGTGCAGTTCTTCTGTGTATGTTGCCACATTATCGGTAGGCTGTAGACCTGGATCAGGATGTCAAGTTACTTGTCATTAGAAAAAGGTTTAGTAGGAAGTAAATTTGTTGGAAGGAACATTGTGATGGCACCAGGACAGATTCATATGTGCTGTACTGTATTTCCCAAGCTGAGGAAAACCAGAAAGTTCACTTATCTTTGATTCAGCCTTATTCAGCAGGTGGGTTGCGTACAGTGATGGCTCCTGGATTTTCTCTTGGGAACCTTTCAGAGGATCTTTCCTCTGAACCTTTGCAAATTCATTAACTGCAGTAACATAAATTTTAAAACACCCCCCAAAATATGTAGTATTAATACATAAAATTGTATCTAGGCATAATATGCAAGTGCCATATATTGAACTCTGATTCAATAGTGAGCTCCCACTTTCATCTGATGTGGGGGTCTGCTGCATAACACTGCATGGTTACTTGACTTAATTTTTTGTGTGACTTAAATGTACACTGGTAGAGACATTTAAGTAGATCACTCACACTTAATATACTTGACATTTTTCTGTCCATTTCTGAGACCACATACTTCTCAGCTCTAACATTTCAGTCCTTTTTTTGTTGTTGTAACAGTGCATATTCTATATAGTATTGATACATATTAGTATTAGATCTACTTCAGTAGACTCTTCCACCTGAATAAAGCTGAGATTAAAATAAAACACTTCCAGTGCAACCTTAAATGTTATGGTAGGTCAGTTCTGTCATTTTATTTAAAATGCTCAAGCCAAATCGAATAGTAGTGAACTAGAAAACTCCTTTTGGCATGGCTCCCATTAAATATAAACATATCTAAGAAGTACTGTAAACCGGAACAATGCCCAGATTGATCTACCCAATAGAGAGACTTCAGAACCAGAGACTGCACGCTGCTGGTATTCCTGCCACTGACAGATGAGTGCAAAAATATAGGAATCATGTCAGGATAAATATATCAGTTTTTTCACCTTTCTTTCAGTTAGGAATGGTCTTCCCTAAATAATTGTTTAGGAATAAGGAAAACTGTCATGCTCTATAGTTCTTGAAAGATTATAATTATTTAAGTAGAATCTGTTACTCTCATGAAATACTGGCATGTTCAGTTTGCTAATTAGAAAGTAAAAACTGCTGCAATTTTCCTTATCCCACCCGTTCTTTTTTTCTGCATATGCAGTAATTATGTAGATGTTCTACCATGTAATAGCCTGGTTTTGATCTCCGTCCTTTGGCTTTAACCTAGGTTTAAAATCATACATTAAAGAAAAATTGTTAAAAGGTTACCCACTAGTGGATCTTTTTTTTTTCCCCTTGTAAAAATGTTGATGTCAAATTAGGCACTGCTTACTGGTAGGAAAATGGTCATTTATATGTGATCAAAGTGTCTGTTTTTTCTAAATAGACTGGTTTAAAACACACTTATTAACATCCAGATAAATTACAGGGAAATCAAGGATACATATATTCAGTTAAAAAAAAAAATTAGTTTATGTAAGCATTTACATGTAAGCAACTTTAAAAATCTGTGTTAATTATGCGTAGGCTAAGGTAGTCCTGTGTAAAGTCAAGGGTGTTGATTATTGAAGAAATACCGTTCCTAATGCTGCTTAATTTGTTGAAACAAATAATAATGCAAAGTGTTACATGTGGAAATAATTTAGTTTAATAAAAATATATTTCTATAATAAGTGTATATATGTTCAGTCCTGTTAGTGCTTGATTATAGTATTGTATTGCAGAGTTTAAAAAACATTCTTTCTCTTAAGGCAATAAGGTGGTTGTAAAACAAGCTCTGTTCCTTTTGTGTGTGTCAATAAGGGAATACATCAGTATGAACATTTTTTATGTGTCTGACAAAACTTATTTTTTGTTTTCAGGGGACTTGCATGAATTTAAACTTAACCTGTTGCAAGGTTGGAGAAGAAATGTTATTGATATTGTTGTTTATTTTCATATGTATCAGTACATATATATACCCCTGTACAGACTGTAAATAAATGCACGCACATAAGGGTACACAGACATTTGTATACATAAATACTCAAGCAGTAGCTGTAAAATAATACTTATTGAGAAGCTGAATGAGATTGATACTATGAGGTCAGTTCAACTATTGGAAGCATTTGTTTTTCTTACTTGTGCTTTATTCAAAGGCACATCTAGGCATAAATAGGATAGACTTTTTCCATCTACGAGAGTATTTATACTGTTTATAGTGTGCATTCATGCTACAGCTTTTGAAAATTCCCAAACTGCAGCCACTAGTAATCTGGTTTCTGGGAAATGTGGCTTGTCTTCCCAAATTTAACAAGATTCTCGGCTCTGCTCCACCACTGGAAGAAGCTGGTTTATTTCTTTGAAATTTTTGAACTTGACTAATTCAAACTAGTATAGCATTTAAATTGTGAAATACCATGATACCTATCTCTCTTTCACTTAAGAAAGAGAAGAAGGATTCACTTTATAGTAATCTTTTTTTTTTTTTTTTTGAGGTAATTCTGTGGATATCAGTTTTGGCTGGAGCTCAACTTGAGAGAGCTAATAAATTAACAAGTACCAGCATTCAAATAAAGTAACTTTTATCTGTGATTGTTTTAAGTAGCACTTAAGATGTTCATAACTGAAACAATAGCAGAGGACAGACTTTTATTGTTTTCCCCAGCTATTTTCCTGCAAGTACTTGTGAACACTGCATAGTCAGTCTTCCCTCTCTGGGCTGCTGGAGCCCCATCCTGTATGAGATTTGGCACAGGCTTCTGAATAGAATCCCACTTCTCACAAAAGATAGATGGGCACATGTGGAACAACTTGCAGTGTTTTTTCGACCCTTTGCTTTTCTTGATGCGTACCTGGGGGAGAGGAGTTTATATAATAGTTATTTGGTTTATTAAAGCTATTCATCAGAGATGGATTTCTGTAAGAAGCCTGTACTGTGTCTTTGAAATACATTTAAATATGATGCTTTTATGCATCAGTTTTAAATCCTGAAGTTGTTACTGAGAGATGGATACAGTAGTTTGAACTAGCTGAGCTTCCTTTGATAAATCTGAGTATAATGAATCAGCTTCTAATTTAAATTCTTCTTATTCTTAAAATTCTCTTTGGGCAACTGGTATTTTCACTTCTTGGATGAGCTGCTGGAATTTTCTGGAAAGGTATTCCTACATAAAAATATACAGAAACCTCAAAAGTAGAAAACAAAGGAAAGGTAGTCCTAAGAATAGGATATTTTGTGAGTATGTACTTTAACACCGAAACCTCCCTTCCTTAAACCCAAACCTAACTCTAATGGAACATGAGAACTTGTTGGTGCGCCTGATGGACGCACAGAGGTCTCTGTAACTGGGAGGCGGGACTTTCTTCCAGCCAAGAGGTGGTGGCATTCTGGCTAAATGTCCCAGAGATGGCATTGCAGTGGCTGCAAAGAAGCATCTCTTGCACTCTGGATAGCTAAACAAAAGTGAGGGAAGGTGACCCCAAAGGCAGTTCGGAGAGTGAGTGCAACATGAGAGATGGATATTTTGCAGGAGGGTTGTAGAAGATGTAATGCTATGATTCAATGAGAGGACATGAAACTGTAGAAGACAGAGCTTCCCTGGTTCTTCTCTTGATAGATTATTTGTAACAGATATGTGTCATTTAATTTAATGATATATAGCTTAATGTCAAAGAGCCTAGCAATTTAGAGTGAAATTCTGCCTTCAGTTATAGATGTTTTCTGTTGATTACAGTCAGTGCTGACTGAGAGAAGGCAAAAATCTTTATCAGAATTTTTAGTTGATAAATACATCTTTACAGATTTAACATAGTTCAAACACAAACATAATAAGCCAGTCCTTGATGAAACAGAAGTTAGATACTGAGGATAAGAATAAATCAGACTTACGTTTCTACCAACAGATGCCTTGGTGTTTACCAGAATTTGTTGTCAGGACAGTTTTCATAATTTAAATCAACACACAGATTTTTTTAATTCCCTTTTATGGAAACTGGAAGGAGGATGCTTAAACGTTAATCTGACTATGCTGTTCAGTTAGAAGACATAAGTAACTAATATCCTTTGTGATAATACTGTTACCCCTGTTGGAGTTAACTAATAAAAAGTAGATTGTGTACATTTGTTTTATGGATTTGCTTTTTCAGTGAGTCTAGGCCTGTCTAGCTTGTTCTTACGCATGGGTATGTCAAGGGAATTTCCATAAATGCTGTAATAGTAGAAGCAAAGGCAGTCAGACAAGTCCAATATGTTCTGTTCACCTTGTCTACAAACACCCCACGCAAAAGGATGATTATGTCAGTTCACTGTACCATCAAGTCTTACCAGAACATCTTCCTTTTGCTTCCCCCACATAATGGACAAAGAAAATATGTAACACATTTTGTAAGTAAGCTTGTATTTTATTTTTTTCTTACCTGCAGCTTGGTGATTTGGCTTCTTCCCTGGCCCTTCTGCCATGTTTTGATGATTGAACTGTTGTGTTTGGAGGCATCTGCTCCCCATCTGTGACCTGTGATTAATGAGAGAACATTAGTTCTGTTGGGAAATACACTTCTATCTAGTTTTTTCCTTCCTGCTTGATTGTGTCTCACATGCTATTCTGTCTTGCCAAATATCAAAATATTATCATCTTTTGCAAGGCTTTGATTTCTATTGGTGGAAAAAACCTCAAAACCAAAAGATGAAACTTCTTCCTGTTTTTTTTCAAGTTTGAAAATTAAGTTTCTTCACACTTTTTCTTATGTGTCTTCCTCAAATCTTAGAACAGCAAACTGCTCTTCCCCCCCTCCCCCCCCCCCCGTAAAGGAAATGTTTCAAAGGAAATACAAAACATACTAGAGTATATGAATATACTAGGTTATTTTATTAAATATGCAAATTGTTTGTGTAGGTCAGACCTAAGCATTCAGCATTATCTATAAATTAATACCTTTTAACCATCATGTGTTTCCTTCTGATTCATAAATTATAAGGCAAGAAGAAACCAGTAGGATCACCTACTCTGACAGTCTACAGGAAACAAGACACAGTGTAACAGTGTTAAGAGATTTAGTAATTTGGCCCTCCCAGGCAAGGTAACGTGTTTGTTTAATCATTGACAAGTTTTGTGAAAATCTGGAAGGTTTGCCACTGTTCTGGCCAGCTTTATTTTGATTCTTGTTTTTCCTTAAGTGAGCTGTGTTTTACCACTACTAATTCATTGCTGATGCTATTGTCTCTCCCACAAACCTTGGTAATGGCCTTGGAGGTACTGGGCCAGTCTTTTTATAAACATAAAAAAGTTTTATATGTTCTTCAGAACTATGACTGCCTAAATCCAGTCAAGGATCAGCAGTTGGATATTAACAGAAGGAAACAATCTGAAGAGAGGTCCTAAGGACTGTCTGCATTGTCTGCCTCAATTGGTATGGAAAAATGAATTTTCCCTTCAGATCATACTGAGGGAACAGTAATGTTGTGTTTTCTAAAAGGCACCTGCCCCAGGAAGGTGGCCTACAGGCCAACAGCACAGTGTGGCTTCTGTCCGTGCTGGGAGCGCTTGGCCCAGGTCCCTGTGGGAGTGTTGGGCATGTGTAAGGACATGGGTGGGGGGGAAGCTGTGTGCTGCTTTTCTCTCTTGGGTGGGCTAGACTGAAAAGATGGAAGTATGTGGGAGCTGTATGAAGGAACACGTCCTGCTGAAGGTGCTGTTGGAAGACTGTAGTGCAATGGGAGGCAAAAGTGTCCCACTGGCCTTGTTCATGTAGGCTCTAAGAAATGATCCATAGAGCTGCTCCCAGGTTTCATCTTGTAGGTAGATAGTTGGATCATTCCAAATCACAGTACAGGAATGAAGTAAAGCACACACACCACGGACAAGCAGAAGATCAGGGTCCAGGAGCTAGAAGAATATTGTATGTGGCAGGAACACCCAGCGCATGCTAGAAATCCAGCACCCTGTTGAAATGAGATGTTGCTGAACATAGTTCTAGTACAGGGGTAGTGTATGCCTGTAGAATGTTAGACTATCTGCCAAGTTTTAGATGAAGTTACATTTTAAGCATTATTCTTTTTTTACACAAAGGTGTTGCTATTCTAATAAAAATACATGTATTAAACATGCATGTAACAGAAGATACAAAATTAGGAAAGTCAGTGTAATTACCCTATTTTATAGAAAAGCACATATGAAAAAACATTTTTTAGTTATGGATGTGGCTAATGTAAGAGGAGGGATTAGCATTTGAGAACTTCATTACGCAGTGACCTCTTTGGAGGCACAATAGTAATGCACATAATGGCACACAACCAACAGCAAGGATGGAGTCACAGTTTTCATTCTGGTTTTCGCACGTTTACAGAAATTTCACCTGAGCAGTTTGTGCTGTCAAAAATAATTTGTTCTTCTTCTCTGCAAACTTGGTATTTTTACAAAACCACTTTTCTGATAGACACCAAGATTCTGTAAACATAACACTCATAAACCACAAGTGGATCACTTCACTTACCACTAGACGATAGCCATCCTGAGGGCAAAGGCAGCAAATATCAACACAACTTTTCAACATAAGAGAAGGCAAGTTAAGTATAGGACTTCCACTTCAAATACAGCAGAAGTCCAAGTAGTTAAAATACAATTCTTTATATTACAATTTGGAAGGAATGTGGTGCTTTATGTTCTTAGGATAAGAAGTGTGCAGTGTCAGATTTCTTGTTTTTAAGGCAATTTTTTAAATTGTCACTATTTTATGAGAACAACTCCAATTAATCTACTTACTTCTGCATTTATTAGGCAATGGATTCTTATAAGTCCTGTGAAAAGTGAGGGCTACTGTTGCCTTATAAAAATCTTGCAGAACAAGGGAAACCAATATAAAAGGTAAATTTGCTCCTGGCTTTGAGTCGGCTACAACTATGAGGGGACTGAAGTAGATTTTGGACCTGTCTCAATTTTTTTTTTTTTTTGACTCCTGTGACAGTGGTGTTCGCAAAGCATAAGATATGTTCCAAACAAAAGGGAAAACTGCAAAAAATGGTGGGTTTATCCTTTCTGCACATCACTTATTTGGGCATACTTCTGCTGTGATGCAAATAGAAACCTTAAATTAGCTAATGGGCTAATGGGCCGGATGAGTAGTGAGGTGATTACTCTTCCTGATGGCCAAAAATTGTAGCACACCCTTTTCTGTCACCTCACTTCATCCACGCCCTATTCTAACCTGTCAGAGATGTTTGTCTCATCTACCTGTTATGCCTGGGCTTTTGGACTGTGTAAGCTCTTTCCAGCAGAGGCTGTCATTTGTTGTGTTGGTATGATGTCTAGAACAATGAGTCGTAGCACTGTTACTTATAGAAGGAGTAATAGTGCTTCTCACCACTGGGCTTTTTTGCATGTTGGACCAAGTGGTTTTGTTCTTGAGAGTAGAAAATCTGGGTCTTTCTCTTTTATGACAGATCTTCCATCAAAATAGTTTTTCTTTAGAAGTCTTGGAACAAAGCTGACCTACTCCAGTTTTCCAGAGTGTCTGCACACTGACTCCATTGCAGCCTAAAGGGGGAAAGCTGCAGTCCGAAATCATTGTTCAGTTTTGCACAACAACAAAAATCCAGTCATTACTTAGTTTTAGATAACATCTAGAGTAAGAACATCTCAGATAAATTATCATTTATTCCAAAGACTTTTTCAACCAAAAAGCACCATTGTAGTGGCATAGTTGGGTTTTTTGGCTGGGAGGAATACCACATGGCTGTAGGGACATACACAGAAGTACGTACAATTTTCTGTTTTCATATACCCTTCTAGAAGAAAAATCATATATAGAAAACAAAAGCTGCGGATTATTGTTTCACATACTTGCTGCAATTTAATATTGGAATAGAAAATATGCAACAGCATTAATGTACTTGGTGAGTTTAGTAGTTACCGAGATTTTCAAGCAAGTGTCTAATGTATAATGTATGATTAATTTCAGTTGATTTGATCTGTTTGAAGTAAGCTGGAAGGCACCTTACTGTAACACTCTAAGACAATAGTTTTGCTTAAGGCTTATTGGATTTTTTTTTTTCCTTCTGTTCTCCCAGCACAGTGAATTTATAAAATGACAATATTGAACTATACTGAGTACTTTCTATATTGAAAATTTTGGTATGTATCTTGAGGCTATGATTTAGTTGCTTGGATGTGAAAATCTGACTTCTAATCTGTACTGTGGCCACACATCCCACCTGTTTGCCTCAACAAAATCAGTGAACTTCCATGCTTCTCTTTGAATACTCAGTGGTGATAACCTTCTGAAGGGGTTATCAGTATAATTTACCTACTTTTTATACATGGCCTGTGATTTAATAAGAATTTGATTTGTTGAAGTGGATAATTGTGTATTGCTAAATTTAGTCTCAGAACACCCTCATTGCACTTTATTGTAACAGACCTTTCTTTTGTTAGTTTGGGTAGTTTTCAGTAGCTTAATTCCATTGGAAGACATGTGGATTTTAAATTAAGGATTGGTAGAGAAAACCTGCAGGTAACCAGGATTTTGCTTAGCACAAATATGCTGTCAAAATGATTGAACTTTTTCTTAAATTAGCTTGTTGAGATCTTGAAGAGCAATCCAGGACTGAAGAAAACACATTCAGTTGATCTGGGTTTCCAAATGTTCGGTAGGTTTTTTCACAAGTGCGTGCTTGACTAACCTTATGCTTACCAAAAGCAGTGATCTCTAATGATCTCACGTGGTTGGCAGCCCAGATTCATCTGCAAACCAGCACTGTGCCCTGCAGCACCATACTGGGGTGTGTGCTTCGCTCTGACTGAGATCATCATCATTTCCTGCAGCAGCTAGTTAGCCTAATGCCGCGTAGCCTGAGATGTGACAAAGGCGCAGCACGAGGTGATATGGCTACAGGCATTTGGACTATTAAAGCTAGACTTGTAAAGGATATGACGTGTAGCTTTGTATCACATTGCAGCATGATTCCTGTCTCCGCTACTGATGAATGACATGTTTCTACTTTTCTGCAGTGATAAAGTGTGCTGGGAGACATTAGTGAATAGGAATACTAGAATTTGTCCTTTGGAGAGAGTGACTATGTTATCAGTTTTAAAGATATGGCTAATATAACATACTGAATAGTCAGAATTTAAATGCAGAATATTGTTTTGTGGAGTTATTACCATAACTTGTTTTTAGAGCTCTGAGTGGGTGATGTGTCAGTGGCTATCTGCTGAGCTGTGATATCAAACCTATGAATATCAGTAATGTAATGTTCGGTCCAGCTTCAGGCTTATGGAAACTCTTGGGAGTTTAGCAGATTTTTGCAAAATGATACTGTACCTCTCCTATGTTAAACCGGTGTGAAGCTGCTGGTCTTGTGTTTGAGTTTACTGGGGGTGGGGGTGGGGTAGGGCATTAAGAGAGCAAGGTATGCTATTTCTCTGAAGAATATGAAGAAATAAAGAATCTGTGTCAATCAGTAAACACAATCACGTAAAATCTAATGCAATGCTTTGGAAGGAAGAGATTATAAGATTATATTGCTATTTCACCGAATTGTGGGAGGAAATATGAATTGTTGAATGCCAGTTTACCAATTAGATTCTTGAGAAGTTTTTTCTTGTTCACTTTTTAAAATGTAATTGTCATTACTTTCCTGTATCAGCTAAAGTTATGCTAGTCACAATGAGGCAGGAGATTATACAACCCCATAAAAACAAGTCAGAGCTCCATAATCAGTTTAAGATAGGTTGAGAAAACAGTCACTTTTTAATTGGTCACACACCCATATGTCCATCAAACTAGTTGTCCAGCCCTAAACTGTGTGCTACCATTACCTGCACAGACTTTCTTGAGGTTTTGAAAGACTGAAAAATAATCTTCATTTAATGTTTAGTTACGCATTTGTAGAAGGGAGATTATTAAAAAGCATGTGATTATGTTAACATTTATTTATGTGAATGCTTTATCATTTAATTTACATCTTCAAAGGTAAAATCTGTTTATATGGGTAGTGGTAATTTTTGCAGTTACTTTTTGAAGAAAGGATAATCCCAGCAAATGTCTCTACTCTTTATATTTGAGACATTTGGGGAGTGGCTTTTGCTGACAATGTTTTGTCTTTCAGGTGTATGCCTACATTTGGCTTTCAAGCTGAACATAGTCTGTTTGAGGTCATTTGTAATGATTATTTGAAAAGCTGAGCTAGACCTTATGTTAATAGAAAGTCTAATGTTTGATTAAACCACTGAACCAAATTAGAGGTTTGAGGCCTCTATTTGCAAAACCCAGGAAATGAAGGATTAATGTTCAAACTCTCAGCATGTTCTTCCTTACTACTGAGAAGGTTAGAAGATCACAGAATGTTATGTGTTGTAGTTCCAACTGAACCTGTCTCCATTACATCAGACAGTATGTAGAAGTTGTGCCAAAGCAAGTTTTCAGTGGAGCAGACTAGTTGTTGCTAAAACTACTGAATTCATCTTAAACTGTAGAGTCAACTTTCATTTCTCTTCATCCACACTGCTTAAGATGACTGGTAATCTGCAAGACTGCTTTCTGTGGTGGAATCACTGGTGTGAATCTCAGAATAATAATGGTGACAGTGTAACCTTGTGGCAGTACAGCTTACAGAAATGTGTGGACAGTCTTGGTTTTAGCTTGTCCACATAAGACTTAATTGCTAGCATAGTAGTATGTCTTAGAGAATTTGAGGACTGTAATGTGATGTGGTGGTACTTTAAGACATAGTTGAGGAAAGGGGGAAATTTGCTCATTATAGATCCCATTGTACTGTTTTAATGACAATTTGAGCATTTCTTAGGTCTAAATCCAATGAAAGTCATAGGCGCAAATTCTAATTCAGAACAGTTGGGATCTGTGGAAGCAAAAAATGTGAGAATTTTTCTAATTTTTCTTGTAAGTACATAAGCTCATGTCTGAGATAACAGCTTTTGTGTAATTAATCATTTATAAACAGCAAAGACTTATGTAAAATTGCTTTTTGTAGGAGAGTTCCAACTCTCCTCCTTGACAGCTTTGAAACAAATTCTCTTTCAAATTTACTTTTTCCACCATTATGTGTCTGCTGTTCTGGACATTGCTGCTCTGAGGTGGAATTTTAACTGAAGTTAAAAAGCCAGATGGATCTCTTCTTGCAGGATTATGATGTCTTGAGATTTTTTTTTAACAATATAATGCTAGAATTCTTGCAGGGTTTGATGTGTAAAGACGACAGACTGTACACTGAATTGTGCTGTTCAACTTTGTTGTGTGTGTCCAACCCAGCATTCCTTTTTATTTGGAATTCATTACTGCTGTGTAGATTTTAGCACTGTCTTTTCTAATGTGTTCATGGATAGAAGTTAGTTTTTGTCTGTTTTTAGATGTTTAGGGTTCATGTTAAATATCTCCTTTGCCAAAATATGGCTTGAAACATGAACTTCCAGGAAAATGGCCAAACAAACCCTAAAGAAAAAAACAAACCCAGCAACAACAAAACCCTGCCCTCAAACACTGAATATCTGGAGTTCTCGAATCGTTGTATGAATCCAGAAGCTAGAACTTCAACAATAACTGCACGTACTACATCATACAGCTGTAACAGTTGACAACACACTCGTTTTGGTTTCCTCTCCTTTAGTTTGCCTGCAATCCTGCTTGTATTAGAGTAGATATTGTTTAAACAGTTAAGTTTAATACAGATGTATGCCAGCCTGTGCTGCATAGTTTGACAGGCAGTATTTCCTGTAGCATCTCAGTTTGTTCTTGTTACTGCCAGCAGCACTGCTAGATCGGGCACCTAAAGCTATTGCTGCTGGTTGGGTCAGGTAGGTTGTAGGCTTTCATAGCTGTGGACAGTAAGTTAACCCATTTGTCTAAAATTAAAAAGTTAACTGTAATTATCACTGCTTGCTTTTTTGTCTCAATAGTGGATGTTGCTTTATTAGTTGTTTTATGTGATGCTTCATTCTTGACACACCAGGGTGAATTAAACAAATCTTCGTTGTGAAATTATTCCTCTTCACAGTATTAGCTCATAGCCATTTGCACACTATAAATCATATCCTTGCACTCATTTTCTTCCTTTTCTTCTTTCTTCTACACTGAGTCACTGGCATTTGCGTTCATGAATCCTCTGTGACCTACTTCTATTTGTGAACAATTAGTACATTACTTTGGTAGTAAAATACTCCTTTCCTGATATGGATAGGGCAAAGTATATGCAAAATTTGTTTTTATAAATTGCTTGTATACTCTGATGTGTTTAAGATGGAGTTAGTCTTTTCTCTATATTCTTGTGGGTTACTGTATCATTGTATAGATTTATGTCTTGCATAGAAAAGTATACTAGGGATAAAAGTTAATTTTAAATTGTCATTTTGCCTTGTTTCTGTGTTTTTTGGATTTTCATGAGAAAATAGGGTGTTACTGGCTACTGAAGGGAATCAGGAGACCTATAAATGAAAAATTAAGCTCACTTGGTCCTGAAAATTCCAAGTTTCTGTAAAACATTACTCACAGAAAGAGGTCTTAATAAAGACAAAATATGGATGGATTTTGTGGACCAGATTAATTCTTGGAGGTAAATTTCATTTCATTAGAGCTCTACTTGAAGACTTGTAGCGTTGAATGCCTACTGTTGTTTTTTGCTAGGAAAATGCTACTCGTTTTCCAGTTTCACTCAGCAGATTTTCATTAGATGTAACCATGTGGATAAATTTAAGGTCAGATTGTGTTATAGTTGTGCTGGGTCACCGGTTGTGGGAAAGAGCTTGAAGTATACCATTGCAGAGAAGAAAAATTCCCCTCTTCCTGCATAATGTGTCATCTCTTCTCAGAGCCTGTATGAGAGACTGCAACCCTGTGCAATTGTGTTTTGATCTCCAGAAAACCTATGTTAGATAGGCTTAAGAGATTCTAAAGTTATACAGTATTTCTGGCTGAGAGATTTGGACACTTGGATCATTAAAGTGACATACAGCATGTCAGGGGGAAGGGAACATTTGGTGGCATAACATGAATGCTTTATCAGTACTTATATGGGACGGCCTAGATAATTTGTTTCTGACCTCACTGTTTGAGTAATCCAGTCACTTGAAATGTACACCACTGAAACTTTTTTTAATACTGCAGCATACTATTTTTAATAGTATAAATGCGCATGTATATGTAAGTGCCAGGTCTGTGGCAGCAAACTGAAACACATAAATCATCTAATCTTTCCTGGCTTCTGTGGTGCTTGATGATTAATCATTACCACCCCCCACCCCCCCCCAAAAAAAAAAAAAGAGAATGAATGGATGTCAGAAGCCTTGTGTTGTCATCCCTGCTGATGACTCTGCCTGGATATGTTTGAATTGCTTCACGGGAGATTATTCAGACATTCCCAATTACCTCACCATGACTTTGCAGCAAAGCAGGGTGATCTGCATGTATAATAGATTGCTTTCCTCAGTAGGTGTACTGGCATGTAGAGCTGAAGTTTGCTTCCAGACCTACACACTGGGTTTTAAACAGGGGTAATGGTTTGAGTTATAGCTAGTCAGTTAATTTTGCTGACATAGCTTTGTTAGTACATAATTGCAGTTGAAGAAGAGAGTTTGTATTCTCATGGTTCACCTTTATTTCCATCTGGGAGAATCTGAACCAGTAAAAGACTTTTACTCTATGATGTAACTACATCTGTAGAAGGGAGAATATGCATGTATAATTGTACCAGTATAGATGCACAGCTAACTCTTGAGTGTAGATACTGTATATCTAATAAAAAATTGTGGTGGCAAGAAGCAATTGATGTAGTTTCTGTAGTTTTGTAAATGGTATCAGCTATGTGCCAGCACAGATTTCTCTTTTTTCTGTTAATTTTTTTTGTGAAGCTTTGTTAAATAAATAATAATAATAATAAACAGTTATGCCAGTTATATAAGCTCAGTTTTCATCTGGAAAAAGGAAGACCAGACATACAGGGTTTTTATATTGGTCATTTGTTGTTTTGCTATTAAAGGGATGTTGCTGTGTTTGGGAACTCCAAGGGAAAAAAGAACCTGATTTGTTACAGCCCCGTATGACTGATGGGGAATGCCACCTTGCTGGCTGCACGTATGTGTCCAGTGATGTCTTAACGTTGTGGCCATAGAGTGTTTGGTTGGTTACGTTTCAGCATGACTTTGCAGATGGCCAGTTCCTACTGAACAAACAGCCTCTTCATGAAAGCTGCCATAGCTGACATTAATTGACACCCTCTTCGGCAGGCTCAACAGACACCAACAGCTGAATGGGCATAATGAAAGGATTTCCTCCGTGCGCCCTCCCTTCAGCCCCCTCCCCCCAGGAAAATAATGCTTCTAGATGCTTAATTATGATTTAATTAAAAAACTTTTGGTCAGCTGACAGTGGAAGGGAAGGAGAATGTGGGTCTCAGTAAAGAGAAGGGGGTCTTTTGTTTGCAAACTAAATTTCTGGACTGCAGTCAACGTGTGCACATTCAAATGTGGGACACTGACTGTGCTGCCAGAGGTCTTATGGGAACAGACGTAGTTTTCAGGTTGAATGCTTCCTGCTTAATTGTTCATATGCAGGCTCCTAACCAGTAAAGGGCATAGTTTTCAAACACCCATATTTTGTACTAAACAGTGATTTATTTTTTAAGTGTTTTCTTCATTTCCTTAATTCCAGTGTATTAACTGCTTAAGCGCTACTGACTACTTATGTCCAAGCAAAAGACAGTACAGAATACTAATTTCAAAATGTTTATTACTTGTATGGAAGGTGTGCTACTTTAGTTGTATAATATTGCCTCTTGCCTCTTTTAAAAGTTCAGAAATAAAAGGGAACAGGACCATTTCCCTGTTATTTGCATTAATTCCTTTAAAGAAAGGGTTAACATTTATCTCATATTGCATAGTTTAAAATTAGGCATTTATTGCAAATTTTTGGCAACTCTTATATGTATATGAGGAAAGGAGAGAGAGAAACCACTGTAGTTAATGCCAAACTGCTGCAGAAGGGATGAAGCTCATTTCCCTTGTGTGTCAAATGCTCAGTAGGCATCTGTGCTTCATCATTGCAGTGCTTTGCAGTCTGTGGATGTGTATCTTCATTTCTGGTTCTCGAGAGCTTAAATAATGGCAGGGCTCAGGACCTTCTACTCTTACTGGGAGAGTGTGTCTGCTGGAGACTTGACATCTTTGAGTTCTCCCCACCCCCCCACCCCAGCTGCAACAAAAGGAATTCTGTTTTTGTTGCTGTTCCAGAAATCCCTTTCAGAAACTTTCTGCTGAATTATATTGCTTAGGGTGGTAGCTATTGCAGCTATACTATTTCACCATCATTCCAGCTGTTTTTAAAGATCGGCGTGGTCCCAGCATTTGGGCAGGAGTATGTGGGAGGGGGAGGCTTGAAGATGCGCCTTCACTAGGAAGCACTCAGTGTCCCTGTTTCTGTTTCAGAACTGTGTGAAGCATTTGCTTCTTAAGTGGTGACAGGCCTTATGTATTTAGGTGGGATTAACAGTGATTTTGGTGAATACAGGTGAACCCTGCTTATGCCTGTGCACATGTAGGCTGTCATCTCTCTGATAACTATGTGTTTCTCTTGAAGATGTGAAGTTTATAGAAAAAGGAGTTTTGGTGCAAGAGACATAAAGGTTTGCTGGGTTGGTATTCATGAACCTTCTTATTCCACAAGAGATTTTTCAGGTGATGGAGGTTTCAGTCACAAAATAAACATTGATACGAAAAAGTGTCTTTTAGCTTTAGGATCCTGCCCAAGTAGGAATAAAAAATTCAGAATTTTGTTCCTGGTAGGTTTGGTCTGGAAATCTAGTTTTTCTTCAGTCAGGTGCATTGTTCTGGCGCTGTCTTACCCATTCACCCCTTGAATCTTTGGCAGTATTTGCTAAAGATTTAAAGACAACACATTTCATCACTATGGGTTCCCTTACAGTTCTGAGAGATTGAGAGCTACCAAATTTAGCAAGGGAGGAAAGGGGCAGTCCAGTCTGGTCTCACTACTCTTTCGAGTAAAAATGAATTGTTAGTATTTAATTGCAGGAGAAAGGAGTCAGATATAAATAGAAATTATTTTAGGGGTTAAACCAGAAGAGAACTATTGGGTTTGAAAGTGAAACCATGTAAAATCTCTCTACTTTAGGCAGCTCCCAATTTGCTACTCTTGAATTTTAGGATATGATTAATTTAGTTGTACTACTTCATGATTATTTTGGGGGAGGGTTAAGGGAAAAAAAAGCTCAAAACTCCTAAAAAATTATGAAATAATGTAGGGAAAAATATTTCTAGGAGCTTGTCTTTTAGTGGCTGTTCTCATGGGGAGAGTCTTTGGAGTGCAGAGCATAGAGTGTTTCATGTGATAAAGGGTACTGTGTAGACTTTTGTTTTAAGAACCCTCTGATTCTTTTTATGTGAAAGTAGCCTTGGCAACATAAATATTTTGATGAGTACAGACAAATTGAGGAGGTTGAAAGGAAGATGAAGCACAACTTCTGTAGCAAGAAGCAGAGCAGACTTAATTCTTTCCTTCCCCCAACTGGAAATGGAGTGGTTGTTTCTGAGGTGTCTCCTAGACATCTACTGAGGTACCAGGCAGACTTTAGCCCTTTGACACTTTATCAAGTATTAATATCATGCACACTTTCGGCCAAGAGAAGCACTCCCTAAAGCTACTCTCTGTGCTATTTGGGGAATGCTTTCAATGTTATGAGGAGGTCTGTCTGGCTTATCATCATGGCCCACTGATTCCATGATATATGATGAGTTACAAACAGTGGTGCTCAGAGCTGTGGGTGTTGGGAACAGCCACCAGCAGGGAAAAAGCAAAGAAAGCCAAGAGGTCATAGGTCTAAGTGGAAAACAGAATGAGAAAGCTGGGGAGAAGGTAGACAGGATTTCACTGTGGTATCTGGATAAACAGGTCTTCCGTCTCTAGTTTGGAGACACTCCCGTGTTTTATCTTAATTCTGAACTGTAGTGGCCTCAGTTTCAACCAGAGTTACAGAAAGCTCAGGGTATGTGCTTGGCTCCCTTGCAGTACTGAAATGGCCTGGTTAGTCCTCGAGTCTGGATGGATGTTGTTCAAAGGAAATATGGCTGGAATAGGACCCATCTGTTTATTGGTTTTGTTCTGGTTTTTTTGAAGGGCTGGACTGGGTCAAAATTGCCAGTAGGTGGGATGCTCTGTTCTGTGTAAGTGTGGAAAACGCTCTTGCTCTATACCTTAACTTCATCTGGGGGTGGAAAGGTGAGGAGTATATCCCCCAGCTACCTCCTCGCCCGAGTCTGACTTCTTGGTGTTGTGAGCAGCAGCAGCAGTCACGGGGCACCAGCCTAGCTCCCAAACTGGGGACAGAGCCAGAGGCAAGCACCGCCTGTGACGGTGTCTATGCTACAGCCTGGCAGACAGCACTCCAGCCTGAGGTGGAGTGGAGGCTTTGGAGGGAGGAGCAGCAGAGAATTGTATCCAGCAGCCCCAACTCGCCTCCCTCTGCTCCCCACACTCCCCCAGTTTCTCCCAAGCTGTTAACAACGAGCAAGGGGGCAGAGCGAGAAACATCCTGCCCCCAGCCTGACCACCACAACATGGTAAGAAATGTCTGGCTGCATTGTCTTATCCCAAGGGGCGCACCAAAAGCGTGTAGTCTCAAGTCAATCTGGAGTGATCTGGGTTAACGTGACACTGCTGGGGGTGGCCAAGAGCACAGTGAGACCTGTGTTTTAAACCACCTGCCTGTGCTGCAGCCTTGATAGGCATGTGCTCTCCAGTAGATAGGGTATTTCCTGTCTAATGCAAATGGTTTCTGCAGGGTTATCTACTATCCAAGTCAAGGCACTACTTCATTTCATTAACATCTCCAAAGTATTGATGCTTTGATGTTCACAGGTGTGATGTATGAAGCTTTTTTTTTTAAGGTAGCACTTGTTAAATATTATAAACCCATCACTATGGTTCCTGATTATTACTGTTTTTTTCCAGTAAGTGTTTCTGCCTTTTTTTTTTTTTATCTCCTGAATTTTGTAAGATAAAGATAATCATACTAGTGATGATTTAGGCCAGCCCTGTGTGTGTTTTCTTCTACTTCTGGTACTAGCTTCCTATTTACCTTTCTATTTTGAAAGCGTAATACTGGTGCATCGAGGAATTTAGTTAAATATCTCAGTATTATAGCAAATGTGCTCTTCACCTCATAACGGTTTATGTCCCTTCCCAGAACACAAATAAGATTTAAAAAGAAATTCAAGAAGCAGTGGGATTTAAATGATCCCATCGGCGTGTTCTCAATAGGTTGTATGATATGAAGACGCAAAAACTGCATTTTGTGGATAATGAAGCAGAATTGCGCAGTGGGCTGGTTTATGATCCTGTGTGTTCTTTTTGTCTGCTCTCTGCTGCCCGCCAGCTTTGTGTGCGTTACAGACTTTATCTTGTATGCAGCTATTTTGTGAATATTGTGCAGCTATGGAGTTAGTAGTTAGCTTAATAATCCTTTTTATGTTACATAATTAAATATTTATAACAAGTTAAAACTGAATTCGTTTTTTTTTAGGAAGGAACATAACAGATAGAAATACACCATTTTAGTTCTGCAGAAGAAATTCAGATTTCTTGAAACTGCTGATTTTCTCCTGTGTGAGAAGAAGAAAAATGATGGATTAAAATTGCTTAGAGTAAAAGTGAGAGCAGTCACTGGAGTTAAATACACCGAACACATAGCTAACTAGCAAGTACAGTTGAGAAGGCGTAATGAAGGATCTGTTCATTCGTTTTGTAGTACACTAGAGGGGTGGAGATTGAGAGGCCTTCTGCAGAATAAAGAAGTCTGTCTTTGTGACAGTCTTTCTTGGGTCCAAACAGCACAGATTTAGCATATATTTTTGCATTTCTCTGATTTTTCTTGGCAGATATTTTTGCAATGATGCTGTCTTGCATGCATTTGAGCCCTTCAGGCAGTCCATGCAGAAGGTGATCATGCATCCAGTTGGCTGCATTTTAAGTTTTATTTTCCCTGCAGATTTTCTTAGAAGAAAAGAAGGAAAAGACTGAGGTCTCTTTTTTTGTATGGCTGAGGAATGATGAAGTTCTGGTGGCCTGCTGGTAGGTGGTAGTAATGTAGGGGAAAAAGGAGTTCAACACAAATGCATGAGTACCTAGAGAGGACCCTTAGCTTACTGTCCATGCATACTTGGCCAGTAGCCAAACTGAAATGCTCACTGTAATGTTGGAAAGATTCAGGACAAACTCTGCCAAACTAGGGCTGCCAGCAGCTCTGTACTTCATCTTGGTGTGTCATTTATTATGTTTTGACAGCACTCTTACTTCTTCAGACTAAAACTGGTCTCATTTAAGTTGACTAAACTTTAAATACAGAAGAGTAAAACCTGAACCCATACATTACAACAGTTAAGACTTAAGAGCTTTTTTTTTTCCTAGCTCATTAAAGACTGATGTGGAATAATTCCTCACAGAGTGAATAAATAGAATGTTTGGCTGTATATGTAATGTTTTAAATCTAGGATTATATACATATGTTTATAAAAAGACATATATACATTTTATACATGTAAATATGAATGTATATATGTATATGCTTATATACATATCTATATGCAGGCAGCAACTTTGGAAAGTATATATGCAGACATACAGCCTAGTAAAAATATATCAGCAAATAACGCTAGGTGATACTAAATGGATATGAGTGTGGAACATTGAAAGCCATTAAAAGAACAAGAAGAAAATTCTGGGTGTTACTGATAGTATGTTTTACTTGCATTCAGATGGTTTGCATATTTCTCTCAATGATTGTAGCACCTCGAGAATTTACCTACTTGAGTCTAGGAAATAATCTCTGCAAAATTGTAAACCTTTGCTTCTTTACTCTTCAGTCTCCCTTAGCTATAGGGTAGAACAGGGCAGCAGAAAATACAATCATAGAATGGTTTTGGTTGGGACCTGAAAGATCATGTAGTTCCAGCCCCCCCTGCCACGGACAGGAACACCTTCCACTGGACCAGGTTGCTCAAAGCCGCATCCAACCTGGCCTTGAACACTTCCAGGGATGGGGCACCCACAACCTCTCTGGGCAACCTGTTCCAGTGTCTCACCACCCTCACAGTGAAGACCTGCTTCCTTACATGTAGTCTAAATCTACCCTCTTTCAGTTTAAAGCCATTGCTCCTTGTCCTATTACTACTTGTCCTTGTAAAAAGTCCCCCTCTGGCTTTCCTGTAGGCTCCCTTTAGGTTTCCCCAGAGCCTTCTTTTTTCCAGGCTGAACAACCCCAACTTCTCAGCCTGAATAGCACTGAATAGAGCATGTGGATTTTGCTCATGTAACCCTAATACCACAGTATTCAGAGAAGAACATTCTTGGTTGATTCATTTTCTTTTATAAAGTGATCAAGGTGTGAAACTAGCATTAACTGCAGGCTGTGTGTTACTTTGACTTTCTAGATCAGGAGATGCTTCATCAAATACAAGCTTAAAGGCTTCTTTTGACAAGGAAGCTGCTGCAGCATCAGTGTGCGTCATCTCTTCATGGCAGCTCATTTTCGCATTCATTCGAGTTAACGTCCCACAGAACTTGCCTGGATTCTGGAGAGCTGGGAAATACTCACCAAACTGCTTTTTAATGCAAAAGGTTTCTTTTTCTTTAAAAACAAAATAAAACAAAAAAACCCCCAAACACAACAAGCTAAATTCCTCACTTCAAGTGTTTTAATTTTTTTTAAGTCAGTGCTGTTTGCCCTGTTGACTCTTCAGCATTGCTGTTCATGAAGATAATAAGTAACTATGAAGTCACAGGTTAGCTTGCTTCATAACAAGTTAAATATAACTGAAATATAACTTAAATTTAACTTTTCTGTATAAACAAAGGGGCCACATCTCAAGTCTTGCTAGGCACAGCATGTTCCTCCTGAGGTAGTTTTCAGCTATGCAATTTTAACACTAGAGAAATTATAACCATACTTACTATCCCTAGAGCGTTTATGGGAGTGCTTGTCTTGCGTTATTAGTCTCTCTTGTATCTACATAGTCAGGCTTTGCATTCTGGGTACGGCAATAGCTTAATTTCTCTGTACTTGTATTAGCAAATAAAACATTTTTTCTACAGCCTCTCTTACTAGGAGTCGTCCCTTTTTAATCTTTACCTTCAGCTAAACCACTGTGTTACACTGATAGCAAAATTAAGCAGTGTTGCGGGGTAGTGCTGTGCTCAGCATAGCCTGTGAAAGGTGGTGAACTGTCATAAGAGCTTACAGTCCAAATCCATCTTCATTACAAGTGTAAATATTAATAATTGAGAACGTTGAAATGAAATCATTATAAATGACTAAAGCTAATGCCAAATTTCCCATGAAAAGCATGGCAAGTGGTAATCTCCGTCAAAATAGCCTTCTTTCCCTACTTTTTTTGGGGGGGGTGGGGTAGAAATTAACCTTTACTGCCAGTAATTTGCTCACATATTAGCCCTTGTTTTGAGGAAGAAAATTCCATTTCAGTGCATACCTCTTGCAGTGTTTACCATTTCTTGATTATCAGGAAACCTGCATTTAATATTTGAGCTCTGGATGAAGTACTCCCTGTCCTAGAAGAACTGTATTTCTGCTTCAACTTTTTATTCTATTTAGTGTTTCCAAGAGCTTGTGGAGTGTAGCTCTATTTTAATGGCCATACTAGTACTTTTATCTTGTGCTTTGCTGGTTTCAATCTAGCAGTTACCATCATCTCTACCCCAACAGATTTTTGCCTAGTATGGGAAGAATTATGGCTATTTAAGGACCAAGGTAATCAAGCTTTATTCAGTTGGATTGCATCTTTCAGCAGCTGTAGTTCATCCTTGCTTTGTAATTAACAAAGTTGAGCACAAGGCACTTCTTATGCAGTGTCCTCTATTTGCTTTATCATGAGGGCTTCTCATGGGAAACGTTGATCATCTGTAGCAGATGGAGAAGTGACTCAGAGGTTAGTGTGTTGGACCTGATACTGGAGCTGGGATGAAGGAGGAATTCACCAGCAGTGAGACGTGATGAGAAGTCAGGGTAGGGAGGAGAGGTGTGAGTGGGCAGGAGTGTCAGTGGTGGAGAGCAGGAGGTAAGGCAGAACCTGTCTTGGGGGGATTTGGAAACCAAATAGGAAATTACAGGTTGGATTCCAAGATAAAGAGCAGTGCCAGTAGTCCAGGTCTCTACTGATACAGTGTAATGCCAACTACTTCCAGATAGGTAGTTATCCAGGACTGCCACTTTAAGTTGTGGGCAACAGACTACAGTCCAGGAAGGATCTTCCTGGGGCAGAGAAGGTGATGAAGGGCACAATTTTTAAACTTTGTATTCTGTTTAAGTTTGTGTGCACCCCAAAGTTTGATTATTGTTGAACGTGACTGATTCCCCCCCCCCCCGCCTTTGTTCTCCCCTACTCTTTTTCTCCTTGGAAAAAGATGGTTTTCTTTCTCCTTCCTTTTCAGTGCTCTAAACCCAGTGTTGTATCTGCTGCCTGACTTGGTAGTCTCTTCTCTGTGCCATGCAACCTGATCACAACATGAAATCCAATGCTTAAGAGAATTGCGTTTTGAGGGTGTAGCGCTCTATGGTTTACCAAGGTTTATGTTTCCCTAAGTTAAAATCCCTGTAGACTGTTCCTGCACTGCTGTAACTTTCCTGCAGACAAAGAGGCTTTCTTTCAGGGCTGCCTCTTATCAGTTGGTTTATCTTGTCAGATTTGAATGGGAGAACAGTTTATGAAGACAATAGAAGGGGAAAGTTACTTGATGTGTTCAGAGATCTAGGAAAAACTATTTTGTCTGCAGAATGGCTTTAACTTCTGGGATTCTTTTGTATATGGAAGATTGCTGTTTCAAGGCTAAATGCAGTAGAGTAAGTGATGCTTTGATAGCTCCTCAGTGTGACCCTGCTTCCCATTTGTGGTATTCTAGCAGCTTAGATCATCTTTCAAGGTTCCCTGAAGATTTTTCTTTTTCCACCCACAAAAAGCCTCTTCTGTAATAGTATTATTCTGGGGAAGGAGTTGTGTTTCACAGATTATACAAGATGGATAACGTTGTTTCAGAATCTTTGTGAAACAGAATTGAAAAAACAAAGCTACAGCAAGAGTTCTAGGATAGAATTTTGTCCTTTCATGCAGTGATTTGCATCTTACCTTACTGGTAAGATAAATAGAGGAGACTTGGTATTTTTTATTTTTTATTTCTCAATAGAACATTTCATTTGTGTGATAAAAGATAAATTCTCCATATAGCTGCAGCTGCGTCTGAGCAAATAGCAGAGATTTTTTTGAAATGGCAGTTGGGGGAAAGTTTTCTCATTACATAAGATCTTGATACTGAAGGTATTGCCATCGTACTCCCCAGAAGTAATTCTTAAAAATTACACCTCAAAAATCAAGATAATTTGAATTAGATATCTTTGATAATGATTTGTGAAAGGTGTTGCACTAACTTCACCTGAAGAATGTGAAGTTTGAATTTTAATGTAACAGTGAATACAAGGTAGTCATTTATTTACATAGGAAATTATGGCAAAAGTGCTAAAACTCTCAATTTCTACAGATAAGGGCAAATGATACTGATAAACCTGTATCTGGAATTGTCTTTGTAGCAAAATCGGTGAAGGGTGCCTAGAATTTGTTGAAAGTAATGTTTGTTTTGCTGAGAACATATCGAGGATTATATGCTTAAAAGGTATTCCCTCCTTGTGACAGGAGATGTGGTGATCCGTTATATCCCGAACTTCAGCCATGCAAAGCTGCTTTAAAGTCCTGTAATGGGGTCTCTTAACCCCAGTCTGCACCACAGATGCTGAAGTGATATCCTCACATCATCGTGGATAGATGCAATCTGTGTGTTCTTTAACAAAGGTCTAATGAATACAAAAAGTTGCCGCTGGCACCAGTTTTAGATTGGAGAATTGCAAAGGAGCAGTTATTCAAGCTTTTAAAAACAAGTGTAGCAGATAAAGTGAGGCTTGTCATAATATGATACAAGAAAAGTTACAAAAAGTACAGTGATATTGCATGAAGCCAAAAGGAAGAATTTGGACCATTCTTAGATAAGAGAAGAATTGAATATGACTCTTCAGCTGGACAAAATTTAAAGATCGGGGAAACAATATGACTTCAAAATTGTTGTCTAATGAAGTATGGAATATTTACTCAAGTTCTATCATTTAAAAAGTAGATTAAGTGCTGAGTATGTTAAAAATACTTGTAGAAAGCTGACCTTAATCTAGACAGATTCCTAGAAACACATGTATATAATTTCACATTTAAAAAGTTCTCCCTGATTGTTCGGCTTAGAAATTGTGGTGTAGGTCTTAAATAAGTTTTGACTTTTCCAGTGCTCTAAATATGAATCTTGCAATTATTTTGTGCTTTCTTTTCTTACATAGATCCGCAGGAATGATAAGTATATATTCATGAGTTAGCTCATTGTTTAATTGATTATAATAATTGATGTGGCAATTCATTGTGCAATTCACGCAAATGAACTTTGCATTAACCCATTAAACAGTGGGGAATGGCACTCTTGCTGCTTCACAAAAGATTTCTCAAGGGGAGATTGGTCTTAGTGTTTGATTTTTTTTTTTTTTTTTTTTTCTGCGTATTGCAGGTATCTTCTATACTGCTTTCATACTCAGTATTTCCTCGTTTTCTTTTTTATTTTTCTTGTTTTCAGTATTGCTTTGGATTTTTTTTTAATCTGTTTTACTTAGCTGTTTATGCTATTAGACTCTGTCCTTTCTTTTGCATTTTGTTCAACTTATACCATATCAAGACTAATCAGTCATGCTTTCTGGCTGTTATATAGAGATCATAATGTTACGAAAGTCATCTTTTGGAGACATCTGCAAATAATATCTGAATCTGCTTCTGTTGGAACCTACTGTGTTAATGAAAAGGTGTTATGTATGAATTTTTCCGCTTTTAGTGGTTTTGAGTTTTTCTAAACCTTTACAGGAAAAAATTCTGGTTGCAGTGCTGTAAACATTAGCATATGCGCTTAAGTTTATACACAGTTACGGTTTCTTTGACTTCAAGATACTCTTTTCCTTGTGCATGAATGTTTGCAGTGTTGGGTATTTATGTTTGTGAGAATATTTATTATAGTAGAAAGAGGAAGAAAGAAAAACAATTTTGCCTAAAAATATTTAAAAACTGTATGATGTATTCAAGAAAAATATCTCCTTTCCCAAGTTTAATAGATGCATTAATTTACTATTTATCTCGCCTAATGATCTTGTGATATGGGAAATTAGTGGCTTTGCAGATGAAAAATGCATGAGTAAAAAAATGCATTCATCTTCTTAGGCATCATCTGTTCCATTGACAAAAGGCACAGATGTGAAATTTATCTCAATAATTAGGTTTATAATTATTGTAGCATTCTCAGATTGATAAATCATTGCTCTTTGTAGCATGTGATTTGGCTCTACAGTCCATGCAACAGAAATAGGTTTAATCACTGAATGGTGATTCTAAGCTTGAGACTGTTTTTCACATTATGCTTGTATATTTTTATGTATTATAAAAAGTATATGGCAGAGAAACGAGCTACAGTCAGGGAAGAACATTTTGTAAATGACTCTACAGGGGAGTGCTGGTCTTTGCACAGAATAGCAAACATGCAAGCTTGAAAAGTATCCATGGTGTATTTTCTTTGGAAACTGCTGTCTTTGCCATTATCCAGTATGATCTTAGACTTCCTGGACAAAAACAATCACTCTGATTTTTAATAGGAGACTGGGAAGTAAAGGAACAAAGTAGCAGAATCTCAAAATGTCCATATTTGGTACATACTGTATTTCTGATGCTGATGTTGTCTTTCCTCTCTTCTTGCCCACAGTTGTAGAACAAGCAACAGGAAGAGTTTGATGGGCAATGGCCAGTCTTCAGCTCTGCCTCGACCTCATTCACCACTCTCAGCTCATGCAGGTGATTTTATACTACTGCTATTATTAAATTCTTAAAATGTTTATGTAAGGAAAAGAAAACAGACACATTCTCTATGCTACTACTCTTCTTTCCACTGTTTATAATATCAAAAAGTTGCATATCATTCCATCCAAATTTCTGTTATGTTTAGATCCATAAATCCTCTGTTATGATAAGAAGCAGTCCAGAAATACCTAACATGGATCATATAGCTATTTTTTATTTCCCCACCTTGCATTCTGACATTCTGATGTCATTTCTTCCCCCCATCCCCTTCCCTTTCTGGGCCAAGTTCAGTGTGAAAAGGATATAAAAATAGCTTGCATACAAGGTAAAGGTAGTGGAGTCGCGGGTAGGGTATTACGTTCTATTCCTAGTGCTTTTGCTCCCTAGGATTTGTGGTGTTAGGCACATTGCTGGAAATTTCTGTGCTTCACGTACACAGCAATAAATTGATGATCATTTTGTTTTGCTTCTAAAGCACCTGAAGCACTTAAAGATTGAATGAAAGACCATAAATAAATATTACATTGATAATGATTGTCTTCATTTAAAAAAGGAATATTTTTAGCATATTAAAACACATTTCCTCAGAGTTTTATTGTCTCTTTATGGTTTTTGGGCACTGGCTGTAAACTACATGCCTAAATGAAAGCGCCACACCAATCCTTGTGTAGGCAATGACACTGAATACTTTGGAGAACTGTTCTCCAATGGATGCTAAAGGAGAAGGTGCAGAGTTCCAGTTGAATTTTTGAAGAGGATGGTGAGTTTAGTAAGGCATCTCCAGTTCTCTTGTGGAAGCAACATTATTAGAAAAAATGTGGTGGTGGTTTTCACTCTGAGCGGCAGGTTATCACAAATAGGAATCCAGACAACATGAAGATTTGTGAAGAGTTCAGGGCAGCAGAGCATTTAAAACAAGCAAACAAAGAAAAACACAGTGTAGTTTTAAAAACTGAAAAATGAAATGTTGGAATGTTTGGGATCCCTCTCTGGGTCTCCCAGATGCAGAAATTGCCATTTGGAACACAGAATCTGTGGTCATTGTAGAAAGAGGCTTTAGTTGTGCTGTGCTGACTTGATGAAAGCAATAGCAATGCTTGCTGTGAGAACTAGCATGTCTGCTGCTATGAGTGACTATACCACCCGTTTGGAAACCGATGTCTTTGTATTGGTTTTGTGTGGCAAGGTTTTGGGGTGGGGGGGTGGTGGTGTTACAGGGGTGGCTTCTGTAAGAAGCTGCTGGAAGCTTCCCCTGTGTTCGAGAGAGCCCATACCAGCCGGCTCTGGGACGGACCCGCCACTGGCCAAGGCCAAGCCAATCAGCGACAGTGGTAACGCCTCTGTGATAACATTTTTAAGAAGGAAAAAAAGTTGGGACAGAGAGAAAAAAAATAGCCGCTGGAGAGAGGAGTGAGAACATGTAAGAGAAACAACCCTGCGGACACCAAGGTCAGTGAAGAAGGAGGGGGAGGAGATGCTCCAGGTGCCGGAGCAGAGATTCCCCTGCAGCCTGTAGTGAAGACCATGGTGAGGCAGGCTGTCCCCCTGCAGTCCAGGGAGGTCCATGGTGGAGCAGATATCCACCTGCAGCCCATGGAGGACCCCACACCGGAGCAGATGGGTTCCCAAAGGAGGCTGTGACCCAGTGGGAACCCCATGATGGAGCAGGCTCCTGGCAGGACCTGCGGATCTGTGGAGAGAGGAGCCCACGGAGCAGGTTTTTCTGGCAGGACTTGTGACCCCGTGGGGGACCCATGCTGGAGCAGTGTGCCTCTGAAGGACTGCACACCGTAGAAAGGACCCATGCTGGAGCAGTTCGTGAAGAACTGCAGCCTGTGGGAAGGACCCATGTTGGAGAAGTTCGTGGAGGACTGTCTTCCGTGGCTGGAACCCCATGCTGGAGCAGGGGAAGGGTGTGATGAGCCCTCCCCCTGAGGAGGATGAAGTGGCAGAAAATAATGTGTGATGACCGTAAACCCCATCCCTGTCCCCCTGTGCCACTGGGCGGGGTTTGGTAGAGAAATCCGGGAGTGAAGTTGTGCCCGGGAAGAAGGCAGGGGTGGAGGGAAGGTGTTCTGAGATTTGGTTTTATTTCTCATTACCTTACTCTGGTTGACGGATAATAAACTGAGTTAATTTTCCCCAAGTTGAGTCTGTTTTGCCTGTGACGGTAATTGGTGAGTGATCTTTCCTGTCCTTATCTCAACCCGTAAGCTCTTTGTTATATTTTTCTCTCCCCTGTCCAGCTGAGGAGGGGGAGTGATAGAACGGCTTTGGTGGGCACCTGGCGTCCAGCCAGGGTCAACCCATCACAGTCTTAGACCAACAATGCCTAACAGGCTTCATGAGTATGGAGTGACCAGCACACATTAGTGGGACCTGAATATAGGTTGTGTATTTGATAAATGCCGAAGAGTTCCTGTCTGGCAGTGGGCTCCTGATTTCGGCAAGTTGCTTCATCTTTTTTGAATCGATTTCTCAAACTATAAAAGGGGAGTAATATTGCTGATGTCACAGCTGTTGACAAGTGGCTCTGAAGGTAGAAAACTTAATACTATAAGGATTAAGACAGGTTAAGTGTAAGCCGTTCTTTTACTTAAACAGTATGTACTGTGTATTCAAAAACCTATTGTGGAAATTTGGCAACTTCTCCAGTTACCTAGGATACAGTACATTCTCTTAACGCTGAAACATTCTCCCAAGGTACGTGTGCCAAACACTTTAGCAGCTCTAGGAAATATCATATATGTGATGAAAATTTGCATGTGGATGGCCAGCTCTGTTATTAGCTTGCCTCTATGTATAGTTAAGTACAGTAAATATTTGCACAGTCGTTGGCTTTTAGCTCAGCTGGCTAGTGTGCCTAGACTAGTTACCTGAAAGGGCAAGATGATGTTAAAGTGTGCTCAGAGTCACCCTTGACAGGTTTTCTGTTTTGTGTAGTGATCAATAAGATACTGCCTGGAATTGAATTGATAAGCAAAAAAATTTATTTTTTTTTAAACTTGTGCTTTGAATCACTGTGAATGCCATCCTAATTCATGCAAATAGAGATGCAAATTTTGGGGTTAAAAGCACAGCAAAGCCACGTAAGTTACAAATTTTCATCTACATATACAGAAGGGGTTCAGCATGTCAAGTCTTTAATGTACGTAAATTCTTGGTAACCTTGGTCTTAAGAGACATTGTGGATTTTTAGTGATGCTTACCTTTTTGTGTTGCCAGAGCCACCAGGTCTTACCTGCACTGGCATCTGCACACTCAGCTCACCTGCCTGCTCTCTGTGGTGGTCTGTGCTGGAGGCCTGGTTTCTTGCGAAGTGCAGCAGAGGGATGTTACGAGAGACAGTGTGAGTGGTGTACGGCCTGCTGGGTTTATTCCTCTTGGCAGTCCTTGGCTGGGAGGGTTTGCTCCAAGTCAGAGGCCTCCTTGACTCCATTGAGAGAACCTGATATAATCTCCTGTCCAGCTAGATGATTTTAGGGTCTTTTTGACTATGCCTGGAAAGTAGCTGGGAATGGTGAGATTCTGCTAGAAAAGTTCTCTGTATCGTGTTTATTTTGCAGCCTGTACCAGACCTTCTGCCAGGAGCATGTACTACAAGCTCCGAGTCTCAGAAGGACTGGAGATGACCCTCTTTAACACCTTCACATCTTTCTTATTAGTGTTTGCTGTTGGAGGAGGAAACAATAGAAGCACAAGAGGGAGAGTGAAAGAAAATAGTTTCCAATCCTAGAGGAGGATGGAGCCAGATAAATGTGCAGCAAAGTATCAGTGTTTGCATTCACTGAAAACAGCTTTATTCATTAGACTATCCTTGGCTGAAGTGTGGTGATAACATGCATTTTTGGCAAATCCGTACTAGTAAGATTATGCAGAATATGGACATTGGAGAGATCGAGACTGTCAGCTTTCCTAGCTTCATAAGTCCTGTTTCATCTTCTCAGCATCTTTATTCATGCATTCAGAGTTATTCTCTTTCCACTTTTCTTTGTTTCTGTTGTGTCTGTCTTCACTACATTGCTTCCCCCTTTAGAAAAAGCCTAGCATGCTTCTGTGAGTCTTCAAAAAAATCAAAAGCACTGATGAAGATATGTAGGCTCTGAGAGTTCAACTTTACTATCCTCTAGTCCCCTCTCTTACCTTCCACATTCCTTGGGGACCTCAGGGACCCTGTTCAAAATACAGAATTTTCTTCTGGTTCTGGAGCGAGGAGAGGTAGTGCTTTACAGGTCCTTTGTAGTACTTCAGTAGGAAGATGAGCTATTTTTAGCATAGAGAGTCAGAACACATTCGTCTGTCAGGCAGCTGGGTCCTGGTTCAAGTAGAAGTCTGTCTCGTGGTTCTCTTTCAAATGTGATTGGAAATGCAAGTTTGGGACTTATTTTAATATGCATGGACATAGTGATGTATACTTAACAGCATTTTAGGCCAGAAATTATAATACTCAATTATTTCTGTCCATATGCTGCAAAATAACATTTTACTGTCTTTTCATGTCTTGGAAAGTTATCTGGGCTTGGCATGTCAGGCCAGCATCAGATTGCCCTGCCAGGGCCTATCTTCTGTTTTAAAACAATCACATTTGCTTCAAGGTAAGAGATTGGAAGGGAGATCTCTGAGGCCACTTTCAAGGTCTGGACATACTCTGAAGTCCTTTTGCTTTGGTTTTGGAAAGGAAGTGCCCAGAGGTTCCTTGTTGGGTACCTTCCTGATTCCATGAAACAGGAAAATGAAGGACATAACCTGCTGTGGTTTGAGTAATTCAAATGGAAAGATAGGTAGATTACGCATGACCCTGACTGCTCATGCCTTTTTAAAAAAAAAAAAAAACAAAACCAAAACCATTTTGGTTTCTGGTTTCACACTAGCAATGCTTTTCTGTCAGATCTGTTTCTTTTAGGGTACTGTATCCCACTACTGTACTCCCTACTGTCAGGTTACTCCAGCCATCTCTGCAGAGAGACTGCAGTTGCCCTTACTGAAAATAATTCCATGAGATGCTATTATTGAAGTGGACTAGATTCTTGACTTCATGTTTCTACCATCTTAGTTGTTATTGCAGGTCCTTATCCCTTTATTATAGGCTATTCAAGCTGAAGGTAATCAAGATTGTCAGACTCTTCAAAATCCACCCAGGATCAATTTCTATTAATTATCATCTTGATAATCTTCAGTGTTATCCTGGGCCTTTCTTGTATAGTCCTGATAAGATCCTTGGTGTTGCTTGGGAATTCAGTGCCTCAGATGTATCTGAAGTCAGTATTTTCATCCCTTGTGAGGAGACCGAACTCTGGACAAAACCCTTGCATGGATCTACAAACAACCTGTTCCTTTCTATGTTAATTCATTGCTTCTTGGGAGAAGAGGCAATGTAGATACTTAATTACCTTTGCTTGCATCTCATACCTGAGATGAGTTTTATTTGGACCGCTAGTTTAAGCTACCTGTTTGGTCCCCGCCCCCCCCCCAAGACCTCACATCTCTGAGGGCAAAAAAATGCTCTGCCTCCTCTGTGTCAACTGAAGCAAGGTGCGTGAAGGTATGTTATGAATCTCAAGGTAGAGCTCTCTTGGTCAGAATGCACTGCATTAACACTCGTGGCAATATCTGTGGCTTTGCTCAAGAATGTTTTCATCTTTGATATCTGTAGAGTGATCATTTAGAGGTCTGGCTGCACCTTTGGAAACAAATGTGCCATTACTTCAGACCTCCTAAAGAGCTTATATCGCTACTGGGTAATCATAACAATCTGGATTGGAGTTGGCCGTAACAGATTGGATGTGAGCAGTATTGCTCTATTTTAGAAGAGCCTCTTGAACATAATCATAATTCTTTGAGGTGCATTTTTATACCAGTGTTCTTCCTTGTAATCCTGTTTTAGTCCCCGATGCAGTCTGAACTGAAGGCACCAGCTGTTCTCTAGTTTAGAAAGACATCCTTTGAGTAGGAGCAGTGGCCCAAGTTTAGGATGACGATAATTGCCCCATATGAGAAAGTTATATAGAGGTCTCAGGCAAATTTCTCCTCCCACTCCCCAATTTTCATTGCTTGCTCTGGGGATAATAGAGGATTGTTCCTACACAGGAGTCTGTTGTTAATCTTTACAGGTGCAAGCTGTATTGGACAAACACTGAATACTTGTGTAAAGTTTTTTGGTAGCCTTACCGTCTCAGTCATTCTCAGATTCTTGTGGTAGGATGGGAGGGAGAGACAAGTGAGACAGCACCACGCTGATGAAGTAAGTATATTGTGCAGGGTGCAAATAGTGCACAAGTAGCACCTGTCAAAGAAGGGGCAGATTCATTTGTAAGCAACAGTGACCATGAGGGCTAGTGGGCTATAGTAAAGAGCTATTACAGCAGTAAGTAATCCAAGGCTTGGGAGCACACAGAGAGGTATAAGGTCTGAGACTGAGGGTTAAAAAGAGGGTAGGAAAAAGACAATGTATCCAGCAGATATATAATACCTCTGTTATAGACATTAATTACTAATACAATACATATAATACCCTTTTCCTCTGTGCAGGACCTGTAGCTACCTGCAGAGATAATTTGTGTTGGTGGAAAGTTGGATTTTAGTTTGCAGCTGAAGTCTCCCACTACGCCTTATGCATACGTGTAAAGATCATAAAAGATTCCAAGTGTTTCAGCTTTTGCTACTTCAAGTCTTTCTTATGAAAATAGAAAACAAATCTATGCCAGGTCACTTCTTTGGGTTCAGACCTTCATCATTATTAGCAACTGTCTTAGGTTAGTTGTTTGGACATCCTTTGCCTTTTGTATCTGGGCTGGAAGCTGTTAAACCTGCTGAAAGATCCTTTTAATTTTTGCATGAACTGTGGGTACATTCAGAATTGTGGGAAGTGAGGGGTTGCAGCATCAGCTTGGACAACATCTGGTGCCCTGGTCATTAATGGGCTTTTCCAGTTGACTGCCTGCTGCTGCGTAGGTAGGTCATCTGCACCACCCAGCCTGCAAAGTGAATGATTATAATCTCAGCAAGTCAGGGCGTTCAGGTGTCCTCACCTCAATAGTCGCAGGAGCTTGTTCCTGTGGGTGATACTAACCCCTAAAGATTAATAGTCACATGTGGTGCTGTTTAATTGTATCTGCTGTAGGAACAAGATTTAGCTGTTAGGAGCAATGCTGTAAATCTTACTTGTCTGTATTTTCATAAATGTTTCATGTGGTGCCACTAAGATGACAAGTACTAGGACAAGAATTGCAAGATAAGTAGGAAATTGTTTAAAGGGGAGAAGATAGGGGTTGTGCTAAAATGAGAAATATTATGAAGTGGGAGCAGAGGTTATCAGTAGAGTCCGCAGGTCTGGGGTTTGTGGGCAAAACATTTTATTCTTCTCATAAGTGACATTGGCATAAAATTACTGTAGCTGATGTAAATTTGGAAGACATCCAGTATGAAACAGCATTGGGAAACTACGTTGAAGTGACTGAATGATCTCAAGGACTGGAAATAAACTATGAAATTACATAGCAACATGCAGCATTTTGTGCTGGAGGACCAGTAACAGAAATGTCTACTGTAAGCTGTGGACTCATCTATTTTAAGGAATTTAGGGAAGGACCTGACTGTATTTTCTAGATCAGATGGTGTTTGCAAGGACCAGTCTAGCATAGCTTTGAAAATCAAATCTCTGAACATGTGTAAAGGAAGTAATTTTTAATTGAATTTGGGAAGATTTCATGCCACTGTACAATGTAGTGGTTAGATTTCATCTGGAATACTGCATGCTTTTATGGTCATACATGTTCAGATGGGATCATGTGGGGAGAAAGGCTGGTAGGATAGAATGTGAGAACTTTTTGTGTAAGACTGAAAGACTATTACTTGCTTGCTTTAGCAACAGGAAGACTGAAAAGCCTGTATTGTTATCTAAATCAGTTCAGAGGTGTCTTCTTCATGGAATGGGAAGAGAAATACGTGCTGGTCATATATACCAGAACATGAGGGTTCCTGAAGAATCATCCACTAAGTATGACAGGGACAAACATGACCTTTCCTGTTGGATTCAATACATTTATGAATGGGATTACATGATGCAAGTGTCTAAAGCAAAATTTTAAGGCCAAGGAGGTCTTACTTCCACTCGTAATCCTTTTTCTAGTTTTTTTAGACTTTTCTTGGCAGACACTGTTAGAGTGCTGACTGCTAACATTCTGCTTTCACTACATTAGGACTTACTGCTTGCATCAGATAATTTTGTTCGTTAGACATACTTCAGCTAGTTACATTGAAGTATAGTAATGAACAAAGCTGTTTGCACCAGGTATTTTAGTTGTGTTAGGGTTTGAATCACACTGGAGGCATTTGTGTGTGTGCATCAAATTTAGTTTCCCTGGATTTTTAACTTCAGTCCTGTGGGTTTTGTCCAATGTAGGTGATAATGAGTACTGGCTTACTACAGTGTATTTGAAGCAAAGAAGAATCTCTCTCATGCACAGCTTCTGTGCTCTTCTGCTTTGGCTATATATAGTATGCATTGACTGGATTTTGGGGAAAGGAGGACAAGGTTTCTAAATGAATGAAGGCTTAATGTGTTTTCATGGTGAAGTATGGGAATGCTGAAAGCTAAAGATTAAAGTGGGGTTCTAAATATTTTTTGACAGAAAACTGATACTTACAGAGAGGAAAATAATACAATATTCCAATTCTGACTGTTGTCACGTAGAATAATAGAAATGGTTTTGCTAATATAAAACTTTTTATTTAGTCTTGCTTTTGGGTAAAGTAAAAACTGTTACAGCAACTTCAGAGCATCTACTAGTTTAGGAACAGGAGAGGAAAGTGTAAGTGGTAAGTTACATGCAGATACAACTGACTTTTAAATTAAATCCATTAGGAATTTGGGATAACAATTATCATTAATCTGTTATTCCCTCAGTACTAACAAAGTCATTGCATCTGAAACTTTGTTTTGTAAGTAGACAGCTATTAAAAATACATTAATAATATACAGTGACTGTAACAAATGCCGTTTTAAATCTTTAAAACATCTTCCCTCTGTGGCAAAGACACAGGACTTCTTGAAGCTAGTTACAAAACAATCACAATTTAATTAGTCTCAATACAGTTTTCTTAACAATAGCTGCTTGCAAAATGAGCTACCCTGTGTGTTGTCATGAGATAGAGTATTGTTTTGGTATGTTGATTGCCTATTCATTGTGTCTCCCAGAGGGTGCTGGAGTTAATTACTTACCTAATGTGTGACCACCAGTCAGGTTTACTTTACCAGGTCAGAAACATCAACAGTAATCTTAACAGCATAGAGATACCCTAGGACTAAAACATGTAACAGCCAGCAGATCCCAGAGAACAGTGGGATTTGACTAATAAGCAAGCACTGCACAGATGGATAGAGAATTAACTGGCACTGTTTTTTATTTGAAAGTCTCCCAGGTATTGACTTGCAGATGGGTGGATGAATGCTGTGATGGATGAAGGTCATGTATAGGATTCTGCTTCTGACCTGTCTTGCTTTTCTGGAACACCACACCTTAAACCCGCAATAGCACTAGCTATTTCTCCAGTTGTTTGGGGTTTGGATTTTCATTCTCTGTTTCAAAGCTTGTCTGAGTTCTTAGACTTCTAGATAAACCCACAGAATTTAATATCCAGGTATTATGTATACAGCTTTACCAGTTTTGTTATTCTAAAAGCTCATTTGCTATTGGAAATAGTGCTTGCAAATTGATTTTCCTAATAACAGGATCTGATGCTCTTCCTGAGTTTGACTTTGACTTCTTCAGGTTTTGTCTGTGAGGAAGTGATGTGTGTTGATTCTAGCGAGGTAGTTTGCAGCATTGTCTCCTCAAATCCATTGTAATGGCTGTAAAATTACTGCATTCTTCCACCAGGTTTTTTGCTTCTGTGTGAAGTTTACAAATATGTTCTGACCGACTGGTGGATGGTTAGGCACGTCCTTAATATCTGATAAATATGTGTCTATATCCATATATAACTTTAAAATAGCTATCAGAGGAATTAGTTTACAAACTCCTATACACTGGTTTGTCAAATTTCCTGTCAAAAGCTGCTTATGTCTCACCACATTAAGCCTCATTCTCTGCTCTTTTGCCAGAATTTAAGGTAGCTTCTTTGTCCTTTTTTTTTTTTTTTAAATTATTATTATTTGCTCTTACCTACGTCCACGACACACTCCAAATTACTGCTAATTTTTTCTGGTGCAGTAGCTGAAGTTTGTGGCAATGTTTTATCTGCACAGTGCTACAATTTAAAAAAAAAAAAACCAAACATTTTTTAAGCTTATCTTTATTAAATAAGCTCTGGTAGCAACAAAAGAAACCCAGTTAGCTGTTAAATTAAATGAACTGTTGCTCTCAGTAATTTGGTGTTTGCAGTTCATGCAGGACAATGAAATCTGTGCCACATGTGTGGCTTCAGATTCCCTGTGCTTCCCTCCCTACCTTCAGGGAATGAAAATCCTTGCCACCTTGAAATTATCAAGGCCCTCAGAAATGTCTGAAGGGTAATGAAGAAGCTGGGGTCTTGAGCGGGAGGAGGGAATGTTGGAAGAACATAATTCAGCTGTGCTAGATAAATGGGAAAACAAAAAAAAGTTGGAGGTATTGGCCAGTGAGAGTGGAATCCTTGTCTCTTGGGGCCATGGGAAGAGCAGCTGTGAAGATGTGATTTAAACACAGCTCAAAAAGCATCTTACATCTGCTTCTAGCCAAAAAAAGGTAGGGGGTTGGGTGTTCGTTGCATTTGTTTGCTACCTAATGGATCCATGATTATGCTTTCTTGTATAAATGGGATCTGTTAAGCACATCACTATGATAAATGCAATGTTAATTCAAAAATGTAAGTAGAAATCAAGGCCACTTGAAGTCCTTCTAAGGACTTAATCTATTGTACTGGCCTTTTCACATGTAGGTAGTAATTTTCTCCTCAGAAATTAAATGTTGATTCTAACTGCGTACACAGGAACTTTTTTTTAATCTGTTGCTTAATGTTGCAGTCTCATTTATGTCCAAAAATAAAATGCTACAATGAATACATTACTTTAACATATTGTTGTTGTACTCTGTTCCCTATTTAAGGAAAGATTGTCTTTTAGATATGTGCCAGCGCTACTTTAAATCAAATCCTTTTAGCTTTTGTTGTGTTTTTTGTTTTGTTTTTTCAGGGGTCATCTTTATTTCTTCTTCAGATACTGTGTCTCCTCTAGTTGTAGGTGCTGAGGGGCAGAGGTGACGGGAACAGCTCTCAGAAGCTGCCTTCTTTCTGCACTCATGCTGGTCAGCAGGAGGTTGGGTGCTTTAATATGAAGAAGTAACAGACCCTAAAGTTGCAACCTGTTCACAATGTGCAGTTGCTTCTTTTCATCACAGAGGGTGGTTGCCTTTCCATGCCTTGGTGTAACAGAACTAAGCAAAAAAACATTTCATTCAGTGTGTGTCTTGTCTTCTTGTTTGTTTTAGAGCTAGAAAAAACCAGAACAATGAAAAAATGACAATGAAGCCCCTGTGGAAATGCTGTAGAGACTTTGTATAAGGGCTGAATCATGCCGATCATGATCTTTCAAATGTTTTGTTTGATTTCAAAAAAACACCTTGTTTCTGACATTAAAAATATGTTTCTGTCAAGCTAATATGCTGGGGGCTTTTAAACTTCAATGCTCAAATTAATTTGAGAATTCTCAAATTAAAGGGCTAAATAGAGGATTTTCTATGAGTTATAAAATCCAATAACTAAAAATCAAATATAAATGAAATATATGACTTGAAATAACATTCTATTTCAGAGCCTATTTTCTCAGAGCCTGTGAGAGAAGAAGTTCTGAAATTTGTTTCTAACCTGCCTGGAAATGTTTGGATTAGTATATCTGAATGTTTTTCAGTGTGTTCTTTTTTTCTGTTCCCCTAATAATTTTTTTTTGTGTATCCCTCCCAACAGGAAGCAGTCCTCAAGATAGCCCTAGGAATTTCTCTCCCAGTGCCTCAGCCCACTTTTCTTTTGCACGAAGGTAAGAGGAAGTTTGTAGTATGTAGCATGCATTTTGCAGAGAGGAAATGTTGGCCCCACATATTAAGTGACTGCAAACACATTTGTGAAGTCCATCACTTAAAAGTGAGATAACACTTGTCATTCTGTAAACTCTCCTAAACCTCAGTTGCAATGAATTTCTACTGGATGACTGATAAAATGCAATCATACCTTTTTGAATTAAAAAAAAAAAAAAAAAGACTTAATTGTAATGGATCCAATTCAGACACTATCTCCTCATCCATTGAGATACGGGGAAATTTTAAGCTACATCTAGGTTTTTCCTTATTCTTTTTCTTAACAATGTAAGAAGTGCATTGCTTATAAGAGCACTAGTATAGAGGTTCTGAGTTCAGGGCCTGATTTTACTGGCAGCAGCAATACAGTCACCATACCTTTAATACCTGACCTTGACCTGTTTCACTGTCTGTACCACTGAGACAGTCAGCTCTGTCTAGGAGTGTTGTGAGGATTAATTAATGCAAGTAGAATTTTTTGAGATCTAAGGTGAATTTGAAGTGATCGATGAAGTAAATTATTATTAAATGAACCGTAACCAAAGTTGATAGCATGTCATGGGAGACTGCCTGTTCACACTGCCGGTGTGGTTACCTATCAGTTAACACCTTGTCAGCCTACCTCAAATAACATGTTTATTAACGCTGAGCCTGGGAGGGTAGGCAGTGTTTATATGTTGACCCAAGAGTATGTACATAAAAAATGAAATTGAAATTCTGTGACTTGCTTTGCCATTAAGTAGTGCCAGGCATGTAACTGTTGCATTTGCGATGAGACAGCACTTGCCGCTATAGTTTTACTTCCTTTATTTTGGGAGTTCAGTAAAGTAGCACACACAAGCTCTCAAAAGTAAGTGCAAGGAAATGGCTTAATGCTTTTTAAAAGCTGTGAAGGGGAGAAAACTTTACTTGTGTATTCCTTTTATCTGAATCTAATTAATCTGTGACAGCAGATCTTGTCAATCTTTCTAGTAGCATATGATGTCACTTTTTCAATCAACACCTTAAAGTTAAGTATTTCTTTTGAAGCTACTTCCCCTTGATAGTATCTTTAAAAAAAGGAAAGCTATCTCTTCATGGATTACAGTTGTTTATGAGCATATTTTTAGAAAGATTCATTAAATCCAGAAATATCTTATAATGGAAAAAGCAGATGTGAAAGACCGAGTGTTACTTAGAAATACAGGGCAGGAAGTAGTTTTCCTTTCCTTTCCCACCCATAATCAACAGAAAGTTAAAATCATTATGGTTCTGCAAACCTTAAATTCAGGGGGAAAAAAGTAAATTTGTTTACCAACAGTTTCATTTGGATTTTGACCATTTTTAGAGCCCTGTAATGGGCTCCAAATAAATTCTTTCATTAAAGGAACACAAGAAGCTTCTGTGACTTCAGAATATTTCACCACTTCAGTGGGATTCAAGAAACTTCTTTAGAGCAATTTTCTATGGAAACTGATTTTGTTCTATATTTATAGTGAAAATGCTTGATGATACTTAAGCTTAAAACAGCATTAATGTGAAACTTTTGTATTACTTTGGTATGTGTGTTGTGGTTGTTTTCATATAACCTGTGATAGGATGCATTTCCTATGTAAAATGATCGGTGGTTAATGAGAGTTGTTCTCAGACTTCAGGACTATGCTTCTTCTGTTATGTTTTGTAAATTTAATGATGACACAAAGGAAGGGAAGGACAGCTTGTGTTTCTGAGTGTGGCAGAGCAGGTTGAAGGACTAGAGGCGAGGTGGTATAGTTGTACGGATATTCCTTTTTCATCCACAGCTCCCCAGGCAGTGAGGACACTAAAAAGCTGGGGAAGCGTGAGGAAGGAAGGGAAAGGCAAAGGAAATGGTTTGGAAGCCTCCTGTGGGGAAGGAGGGCTTCCCAGCATAGCAGTTTCTCATCAGTCGCTGGCTACTCCATGCAGTGGTGCAGCAAAGGGAGCTCCAGCAGGAAGGTGGCCCTCTGCCGTGCTGCCAGCCAGTGCGCGGGGCTGGAGACAGCCTTCCCTAGGGCCCTCGGCAGCAAGCAGGAGTGTCGCCTTCCTCTGCCCACGTCTGGTGGGGTGGTCAATGCCTGGGAATAACACTTGCCTTTGGTAGTCACTCTGGTAGGCCTCTTCTGCTGGGAGATGCAAATCCAGCATCTACAAGCCCACGGGTAGGTGACAGATCCTGCTTTCCATTGCTGCTGGGAAGTGGGTAGAGCCACGCTGTAGGGCAGGGACAAGCGGTGTATGAGAGTCCAGAGGAGAATGCTGTAGGGACTTGGTACCCTTTTTTCCCTTCCCGTATGGATGCCTCCTATTCTCCCACCTTTGCTTCCCAGGTAACTGTCTGTGATAGCCCATCCCCACCCTTGATGGCCTTTCTGTGTGAGAATTGCTGCATGATGCAGGAACCCTGTTCAATATGAGTTACTCAGTAAGGAAGCACTTTCTGTCTCACAGCTGCAGAATATATGGGTCTTACCCATGTTTAAATACCTTCCAAGTTCTTGTTCTTTCAACTGTGAACATATTTAGCTTGCTTGTCTGAGCCAAAATGAAGAGTAAACTCCTTTAGGAATTGTTCATTCATCTGGAGGTAGCTCATGCATACCTGGGGAAATGGGAGAAGGAAGGAGAATTAATGAATTAAAAACAAAATTATGGAGGAGGAGGAGGAGGGAGTTTTTTCCAGAGTTCAGTCTTTGATACAGTCAGCAGTCCCTCTAGCACATGTTCTCTTAATGTATTAACACTAATTATGTACTGTAGTTTCTTTTCCCACACTATTTGTATTCAAAGTCCCAGAGACTTGGGTTGTAGCTCGTGGATGGGTAAATAGGAGTAGGAAATAAAGCATTAGAATGGAGAGAAGCAAAGGTTGTTTTAGACAGTTAGCTCGAAGGGTGGGGAAGCTGCATCAAGAGGTTTAAGGTTCCTGATTTGCCATGACTTCAGTTCTCTTCTGTGGAATTACACTTTTTGTGTAAAAAAGACTTCAAGATGATCTTTGTACTGGCTGTAAAACAGAGCTTCAATTCTCCTTTCTCCTTTCCCCCACTATCATACTGTTTATTAATAAAAACTTGTCCTATTTTGTTATTTATGTATTGTTTTGCTTTTTTTAACATATTTGATACAATTGTACTCCAGTCATGGGCACCGAAATGACAGGTAAATGTTACCTCCTCAAAAATCCAAACACTGCTCCCATTGTTGTTTTTTGATTTGTCACTTGGAATGTTCAAGTTCCATGGTGTGTGTGTGTGTAGCTCATCTCAAGTAGTAAAGAACAAAAATTAGTTTGGTTATGGTTTTGTAGATTTTTTTATTATTATTATTCTGAGTGAGCATGATTTTTGTTGCAAAATTGTTTTTCCTGATTTACATATCTAACATTTAAGAGGTTTGTTTTTCCTAATCATTCTTTGCAGTTATTTGACATTAGCCTGCTAGTTTGCTGGTATCCTGTACTGAAGTCACTTAGGAAAGCACTACCCTTGTATTTCAAGCAGACTGTGCTGGTTGTTCTGTGGTTCAGAGCATTGTGGTTTGCATTTGTTCACAAGTTTTTAATTTGCTTTTCATTAATTTTCATCCAATGGACCTGAAAGTTGTGAAGACTAACTGGTCCATTTCTACGTCTGTTAGTGAGACACCAGTTCTGTGGACTGTTCATTCACTTCCTGGTTGTTTCATCTCACAGATTTTTAACTAGAAAAAACACTTAAAAATAAACCTGTAAGCCTAAGTCATCCTTGCTGAATGCTTGTTTATTGTGGTCCCCTGTGAAAGTTGACTCTTTATTAAAACCCCTGTTTGTATTATGGTTTTGGAATGCAGTTTTACACAGTCATACTTTCACAGATGTTTCTGTATTGGGATACTGCGATGTTCATTTGACTAACCTTGGTTTCACAACAGGACTGATGGTCGCCGCTGGTCTTTGGCTTCTCTCCCTTCCTCTGGCTATGGTACAAATACACCCAGCTCAACTGTTTCTGTAAGTATCCATTTTGCTGTGCTGATAGATTTCTATTACATGCCATAACCTCTCACTGTAGCTTGCTTCTCTTAGGAGAAGGCAATGTAGGTTTTGTTACTGTTGATAGACTTTGAATTAACATGTGTTATGAAACTGCTTTACTTCACTGAAATAGAAGAAAACTTTAGGCAAAGTGTGCTTTGCTTAGAGATATTTTCTGGCAGTGCATAGTGTTTAACTGTGCCCTTTTGATCTGTGGGGGCAGTAGGAGGGGAGACATACTGCCTTATTTTAACTATGGTAGTTAGGTAGCAAGTCTTAAGTGAGGGTGCCTTGATAATGAAAAGAAAGAGAAACCAGTCTGACATGATTCATCTATCCTAGGTTAGACTGCTATCTTAAGATGGGATGAATCATGCATTTGCCTGTCTTTTTTCCTTGACAATAGTGAGATGTTAGTGCATGGTAATAGGTTAGATATTTAGCATTTTAGATGGCTATAATTAAAATAGAAGAATTATTTGGGATACATAATAGGATAAATATAAGTCTAATTTGTTAATTTTTGCCTGTTAGAGCAATCCTTTTGATGTGATCTTGTGTCAGCCCCCTGCCATGATGTACCACCTGACTTGTGGTGTGTACCATGGCAGTGCATGAGATCCTGCCCACCAAAGCTGCTCTATCACTCCCCCCTCCTCAGCTGGACAGGGCAGAGAAAATATAACAAAGGGCTCATGGGTCGAGATAAGGACAGGAAAGATCACTCACCAACTACCGTCACGGGCAAAACAGACTCAACTTGGGGAAAATTAACTCAGTTTATTATCCATCAACCAGAGTAGGGTAATGAGAAATAAAACCAAATCTCAGAACACCTTTCCTTCACCCCTGCCTTCTTCCCGGGCACAACTTCACTCCCAGATTCTCTACCTATGCCCCCCAGCGGCACAGGGGGACAGGGAATGGGGTTTATGGTCTTCGGCTGCTTCATCCTCCTCAGGGGCAGGACTTATCACACTCTTCCTCTGCTCCAGCATGGGGTCCCTCCCACAGGAGACAGTCTTCCATGAACTTCTCCAACGTGAGTCCTTCCCACAGGCTGCAGTTCTTCACGAACTGCTCCAGCATGGGTCCCTTCCACAGCGTGCAGTCCTTCAGGCACACACTGCTCCAGCGTGGATCCCCCGCGGGGTCACATTCCTTCCAGAAGACCTGCTCTGTGGGCTCTCTCCACAGATCCACAGGTCCTGCCAGGAGCCTACTCCAGCGCAGGGTTCCCACGGGGTCACAGCCTCCTTTGGAAGCCCACCTGCTCCAGCATGGGGTCCTCCACAGGCTGCAGGTGGATATTTGCTCCACCATGGACTACTATGGTCTTCCCTACGGACTGCAGGGGAATCTCTGCTCCGGCGCCTGGAGCATCTCCTCCCCCTCCTTCTTCACTGACCTTGGTGTCCGCAGGGTTGTTTCTCTTACGTGTTCTCACTCCTCTCTCCAGCTGCTGTTTCTGTCTGTCCCAGCAACCTTTTTTTCCTTCTTAAAAATGTTATCACAGAGGCGTTACCACTATCGCTGATGGGCTCAGCCTTGGCCAGCAGTGGGTCCGTCTTCGAGCCGGCTGGCATTGGCTCTGTCAGACACAGGGAAGCTTCCAGCAGCTTCTCACAGAAAGCCACCCCTGTAACCCTCTCCCCCCCCGCTACCAAAACCTTGCCACACAAAGCCAATACAGCTAGGCAGTGGGAGAAGTATGAATCTGTACTTTTGCAAATCTTGCACACCTCTACACTGGAGAGGAAGTACTGCATCATGTTACAGTCTGGAACTAAGCTGTATGTTGTGATAGTCACACCTGAGAGACTGGCAAGATAGAGCTGTGGAGGAAGCCTGCTTTGGAAATAGCAAATAGTTGGCATTTTGAAAGTTACATTACATCTTCTGCAGTAAAGGGCTTGGTCCTTGTAGATCCAGCTATGAGTTTTCAAAAATGGTTTTGTATCTTTAGCCTTGTTTTTTACCTTTAGGGTTGTATCATTAACAAATGTACTGTTTTATGAATGATACATATTATTGGTCACCTGATATCTGATTTCTTTTTAAAAATGTTTCTTTTCCAATTTAAGTAAGATTTCTCTTCCCCTGAGTGTGAAATATTTGAGTTCTGCAGCCTATACACTGATGAAACATCATCATTTTATGTTATGATCAACTCTTATTTTCGCCCACAAAGGCTTCTGGAAAGTCAAATACATACTTGCTGACTTCAAACCAGGTTGAGGGATTTCATGTATCTTAAGAACTGTTTCTCAGCAGCACTGATTTTTCACCTCTGCTTTCCTTTCTGTGTAGATCTTACTTTTGCCAAGCAAATTGCTTGGTTTCTTGTTAATCCCCTAACCACTTTTCATAGTGCATGTTTGTACTCCTCTCATTGGAACTAGATCAGATACACTGTACTCTTCACTTAACCTCCTTTATGTCAATATATTTTATGTCAGATAATAAGTAATTGCGATAGCAACCCCACCATAGTTATAAGAAACAGGCTTGTGCTAGAACGGAAATGAAAAGCTGTGTCGGAAACATATCAAAACACAGTTTTAATTTTCAGTCCGTATTCATAGGCTTTTTCTTTGACATCTTCAATTTTAAAATGGTAATTCTAGTCATATACTTCTTTCCCACTTAAGTTTACTAACTACTGCATGCATCCTGGAATGTGGAGCAGTTTTACATAATTTTTACATTTCTTATGAAAAAAATATAGCACTGTCATTTATGGATTTGGGTATCTTAACTTCCGTAATAGCCTGTTGTTGAATTCTCCATTAATATTTCCTGACTAGATCACATCATATAAATATTAAAATAGATGTCTTCCCTAGCATTGAACAAACAATTTCTGACTTGTGGAAAGAAACCTTTTTTCCTAATAAATAAGTTTGAATTTTGTTGAAGAAACCAGCAGTAGAGAATTCATGCCATATATTTCTTATGGTTAGGGGTTTTTTTTCTTTCCCCAAGAATCTTCTACTGCTGATGAGCCCTGCAAAAGTAGTGGGATAACCTCTGCATTTTAAATTTAGTCACTATTTCTCTGTTTCTTAGTAGAGATGCTTTTCAGTTTGTTGTTTTTTTTTTTTTTTACCCACTGGATGACACACGTGAATCAGAAAATGAAAGCTGGAAGTGTGTCCACCTAATAGGTTTAATGTACTTTTTCAGAATCTGAAACAGCTAGCACTGTACAACCTCCTCCTTGACATTCTTAAAAATTCTTAGAGGCAATAAGAGACCACTTCACACACAGTAGCCTACATACAGAATGCTCCCTTTTCAGTGTTGGATAAATAAGAGTCACATTAATCCAGAGATTTATTAGCTGGAGAGCAGAAACAGTTTTTACACATCACAGTAGAGCACAACTTTGATCTTTACAGGCAACTGAAAGTCAAAGCAGGGGCAGAAGGGTCTGTAGTAATCACAGTTAAGCTCAGGTGAGTGTAGCTAACCATTTCTTTTTAGCCTGTTTTTTCTTTTTTTTGATATTGGAAGTGAAGAGATTGATGGAATTACCAATTTCATGGAAGCTCATGGGCTTAGAAGTGGTGCAAGTACCACATATACTAGTTCTCACAACAAAGTTGAAATAAATGAAAATATCTCCTGCTAAGATTATTCAATTGAAAAGAAACTCTTTGTGTGTCGTATTCCAGCAAAGTTGGATCAGATCTTGCCAGCTATGAGATACAGTTGAGATGATGTGTGTCTTCTAGGAGAGAAAGCCTATAAAAATGATAAAGTGAGAGAATACTCGGTTGCGGGTTTTTGGCAGTAAGTTATATTCTTGGAAGCTTATTTGGATGGGGAAATACAGTAAGGAGATGAGGAAGTAGACTTTGGGGTTACATTAGCTGGTATTGGCTACAAATTTACCTTTCTGTGTTGGAAGAACAATTTGCATTGCCGTGGTGCACTGTGGTTGTGCATGTTAAAAATGTGTTAAATCTTACATGATTTTTGGAGCAGCTATTCTAGAATGCCAGGAGAGCTGATTTTTTAAATAGTTTTGCTATGAGAATTTGGATTTGTACAGAGATCAGAATTCAGGCCTCCAAGAAAATGCACTCTGTGCCTGCGATGGACCTGATACAACTGAGAGTTGTTAGCGAAAGCAAGATGCTCACTTTAATCCTGTTACATCTAGAATCTGTGGCACCTTATATGAGGAAAAGTGTCATATGGGTTATTGTCCTCCTGATCTTCCCAGAATTCCGTGAAGCTGAAGAGGTAGAGATTGATTTTATAGGAATAGCCATCTGTGATGGTCTATATTGTTAAATTGCACTGTGCTAGAGTATCTTATCTTATGGAGTGTGGCTGTAGGAAGTATGCCATGAGGTTATCTGCGACTAGCTGCCATAGTGTCAGATAAGAAAGAACTTATCTATGCTGTGTGCTGAATTATGCCTGGTAATGTGCTATGGCTGAATTCTATAAATGAGTTACTGTGATTTGACAAGTTACTACCTATCACATGAACTGTGGTAAATTCTTGGTGTGCATGCTTCTTAGCCTGCAGCAAAGCAAGGTAATGCAGTCTTGCTAACTTTAACTTGTTCTGATGTGATACAGCCTTCCTACTTAGACCAGTCTTGTGCGAGTTAAACTTTCCCAGCAGTGGGTTTTCTTCTTTTTTGCGTTTAAGAGATGACTTCATGACATCTAGTGTGATAAGTAGTATTTTCTTGAGTTCCTAGGAATTAGCATATATTCAGCCTTTACCACACAAGTCTTTATAACGACATCAAATCCAGGCTCAGGGAAGTAGTTTCAAAGTTCTACTTCCAAACATTTAGCGTGGCTTAAGTAGCCTGCTGCGCTGCCTAAAAGACAGTAAAATATGATATTTTGCAAGGCTAGTTGTTGTGGTAGCACATCCAATTTCATACCTGTCTGTATCTTCCATTTTTCAAACAAACCACTTAGTATAATGTAATCCCTTTCACTTTTGTCAGGCGTAGAACCTTTCTTGATAAATGTATTAAGTTCTTTCACTTCATTTTGAGTGTACAGGGTTTTATAAGAAAACAGCGTATGAATTTTTTTCAGCAAGAATTTAGATTATATTTAATTTTATTTTAAAAAGCATCAATAATGTCTTAGATATGGATAATGAAGTACCTTCATTATGTAAATTTACAGTTTGTGTTGTGGCAATAAGTTGTACTCTACAGTTATGCTATCCTACTCAATTAATTTTCAGCAGACCCTGTTTTAAGTATTCTTACGTATTGATGTGTGTTACTGAACTTAGATCTCATCTCTGCCTTAGAGGAAATTTGAACTTTTGAAATGCAACAGCTCCTTCTTCTGGGACTGAAGTAGTTTGTTTGGTTTTTTTATATTTACTCCATATTTAGCTCATTAAGTAAGACTAATTATTTTCATCTTTAAATTGGTAGTCAGGCATGGGAAACAGTAACTATAATTTTTAAATTAAATGGCTTTATTCATGAGCACTGAATATGGTCTTGAAAATGTTTTTTCACTCTGGTAGAAGCTTGTGTTCTGTTCTGCTCTTGTAGTCATCCTGCTCATCCCAAGAGAAGCTACACCAGTTACCATACCAACCAACACCTGATGAACTACATTTTTTGTCTAAACATTTCTGTACCACTGAGAGCATTGCCAGTGATAACAGGTGCAGGACCACTGCAATGCGCCCTCGGTCCCGAAGTCTCAGGTGAGTTTGTCTCTCTGGAAATAGGAGTTGGATCTAAATTCACATACTGTGGAGTGTCATGGTTTTGTACATTGGGGGCATTTACTATTTGTGAAATTGCTGAAGTATAATACAAGAAGTATGCATCTGAGGCTGAATTAAAGAGTCCTTTTCAATTCTTGCTCCTGGTTTTGATCATGGCTTACTTGAGTGGTTTAACATTGTAAGCTAGGCCTTAATGAAGGGAAATAGCCTGCATGAACTGTCTTGATGAGCTACTCATTATTGATCTGACTGTAGCACTGGTTCTCTTCCAGAGTTCAAACTGTTCACAGAATAAAGTCTTTATTTGCAAAAATAATTCAAAATGTATTTATATCCTAGCTGGAAAGAAACGTGAAAGAACAAATGGGCGGGTGGGTGGGGGGTTATGCACTTGTTTATCTTCTTTAACCAAGGTGAACTTCAGTTTCTTGTTTCCCAAAGTCTAGGCCTCTGCATTTCATTTGCAGTGGCTGTTTATGTAAGATGTGTTTTATCCAAGATTGGTTCTAAACTGTCCGAATAGTTTAGGTTTGGAAAATGCAGATGAATTTTATGGGTAAGTTTTCAAGAACTAGAAGGAAAAAAAAAAAAAAGTATTATATCTCTACTTGTTGTATCGATCCTTTCAAAAGTTTAAAAATGGTTTCACAGGTACACAAATCTTAAGGAATGAGTTTTTTAGTGCAATATATTTTAACTCTGCTTTTTTAGTATTTTATTTTAAAATCTGTGTAGTCTATTGTGACAAATGTAGTTATTACCTACATGAAAGTGCACAACAATTACTAGAAAAAAAAATTCCTCATTAGAAGATTACAGATTGAAACTGTATTGTATTTATTGCCACATATTTAATTTTTTTCAGTTTCTGTTATGCTTTTAGCATTTAAAAACTTAAAATCTTCCATTTGAATTCACAGAATGTATAGAAATGCTTCAGAGAAAAAACGAGAGCCAAGCATTTTCAGAGAGGGGATTATGCTGCAGAAGTGTTATGATGAAATTATTTACCTACCCTGTCCTCAGTGGATTTGCCAGTGCATGTCCCTAAAGAGATTGTCCATATCAGTTAAAAGGACCCACCATTGTGATATCTTGGGTCAAATTTTAGTGTTCATTTTTGCCCTTTTAGAAAGCCAAAAGCCAGTTCTTCTGCTCATGCAAGAAACCCCTATGTACATGTTATGATAAAGTCACTCCTAGAGGATAGCATGCCCTTTGTGGGGTCTTTTTCCTACTCCACATCTTTTAGACCAGACTGAATGGGCCAGCGTCACCCACCCAGGAAAACCAGATGGAGATTTTTCAAGGAATTTGTAACAGACAATGAGGCTCATAATAGCAAAAAGCAGTTTTGTATGTTAGCCAAGGTCATAGGTACCATTTATGGATTGTTTTCCTGCGAGTCGTGTGCTTTTTTTACAGGCACAGTGCCCCAGCATTGATGGAACCCATGCATATGTAGGATGTTGCTGCCTTTACCTGCTGGTCAGATTGAAAACAGATTGTTTTGATATTTTTTAATGATCTGTTTAAAAAAAAGAAAAAAAAAAGGGGGAAAAAAAAAGACTCATTCTTCTCAAGTTTTCACTTGCAGGTAGCAGAGTTCTTTGTCAGGTCTTGCTATTTTGATTGTACGTAGCCTTCAAAGGGTCAGGTATAGCCATAATTAACAGTTAAATATATCTCTGTTGGCCTTCTGAGAAAAAGGTGATGTTCACAAGTGTTGCAGAACTGCCTGTATCCTGAAGTGTAGTTACAAACTAAGCAAATAATATAGTTCATTAGGTGTCAAGCACATGGAATAATCTTTAGGGCCTGGTCAGAAATAGCAGAAAGGAACCAAGTGTGCCACTGATGAGAGAATGTACCTTTTCAGTGAAGCCTGTGTTGGCTTTTTTTTGCAAATAAACTGTACAAAAATATAATGACTAATTGTAGTTCATGCTGAGACAAGTTTAAAGGGATAATTTGCTTTGCTTGCAGCCCTGGACGTTCTCCTGCCTGCTGTGACAATGAAATAATTATGATGAACCATGTCTACAAAGAAAGGTTCCCAAAGGTAATGAATTATATTTAAGATACCCGGTATCTAAATTGATAGGCTACATAGGTTTTAAGTAAGTGGTGGTTTTGTTATGGGAACTAATGATCCAACACTGTAATGGCTTTCATAAAGCATCACCAAGCTCTTATTACAAAGATAAAATCACAATAAAGAAAATCCCTGCCGAGAACTGGACATTCATTTGGCAGAGCTGCTGAACTGGTTTTGAAATTAATCATGCTGGTAATATATTCTGCTGATTGGAAATTGATGGTACATTCAATTTCAATAGGTAGTGTGTTCTTGGGGCAAATGTATACTGAATTAGTAAACCAAAACTAGTTTTTGTTGCTAAGTCTTGTGCAGCATCTGCTCATAATACCTGCAAATTCCTTCCTTCAGTGGCATTTACTCCTTTTCCAAAACACTTATTATATACTTATTTTAATTGTGAAGATCATTACATAGTTACGGGGGTTTGAGTATGAGATACTAAATGAGGACAGTTGCTGTCATGTCCAGAGGTCTGAGACACAAATGAGTTCCTAGGTGCAGGTGTGTAGCTTGGAGCATTGTGCTCTTGGTTGCTGCTAGGATTTTGATGAGCCCTGGAAAATAAAGTAAGGTAAAACTGATACTGTTCCAGAAAGTGCCTAAAAATAGAAGAAATTTCTTCATATTGCTTCATAGAAATATTTGCAGAGTGATTAAGCAGCAATCTGAAGTGTGGAACGACCCACTCTGAGTGTTTGAGGTAGGAACTAAGAGGTGTGGAATTACTTTTTAATAAAAATATCTTTAAGGTTTTTTTAAGCATCTGCAGTTTTGTGAGAACCAGACAGTTGGTTCTGTAGAACAGACACATCAAGCAGCCTGCAGACACATCTGGTAGGACTAGTGAGCCTGTGGTGCTTTTAATCAGTCAATATTCATTCGAACTCTGCCCATTGAAATATTTTCGTGTTATCACCCGTATGACAGGAAGGAAGATATTCTGGTCTGTAGTTCTGCAGTTTTAGCATAACAAAGTAGACCCCCGTGAGTTCTCTTTTTTTTTTTTTTTAAATTATTATTTTGACTTGGACATGGGTGTTCCTTTAGTTCTGTTTAGTGATCATCACAAGATTAGTGCACAGTTCATCACCAGTGACAGCCAAAGGGGAGGATCTGCATAGTAGAACAGTAAGGCTATTGCTTTCCTGGACTTGTAATGCAGGGAAGCATTATCTTGTCACTTTGCCTTTCCATTTGCTTGCTTTTTTGCTTCAGTCATTTCATGCATTCCAGCTATGTAACTTAGGCAGTACAGAATTGTTGTGGAATCAGAAATAACCTTTGAGGTTGTTAGTTTCATGTAAAGCTGTTTCAATGTATCATGTATCTATTTGTCTATAGGCCACAGCTCAGATGGAAGAGAGGCTTCAGGACATTATAACAAATCATTCTCCAGAGAATGTCCTTCCCCTGGCAGATGGAGTGCTTAGTTTTACCCACCATCAGATCACAGAACTGGCTCGAGATTGTTTGGATAAATCCCACCAGGGCCTCATCACATCACGATACTTCTTTGAATTACAGCAGAAATTAGACAAATTGCTACAGGAGGTATGAGCCATGAGACTACAGTTATGTTTGCTTGAAAAACTGTTTAAATCTGTTTGCCTAAGAGCTCTTATCTTGAAATAATCATGACTGTTCACTCAAATGACTGTCAAAGTGTTATTCATAGCAGTTTTAGTCTACATTATGACCACTACAAAGACTATAGGACATTCTGGTGTACTAGTCTGGAATAGATGGGTTGTAAAGATTTCAGAAACGACAGCATTTTGTCATGCAGTGCAAGTTATAAATTGCTTACAGAAGTTTGCGCATAAGCCCTGAATGAGGAGGCTTGCTATTCCATTTACTATGGATAAATGAGGAAACATAACACACTTTGCACTTTATCAATCCTACTAATTGCCTACTGTGTTGAGAAAGCAGACAGCAACCCTTAGCTTTCCATTAGCTAGAGGTTATTTAATTATTTAAATATTTATAATATTTTCATAATTAAATTGTTTATTAACAGAAATAATGTCATTTCTAAAAGTGTTGAAACTTTCATGGAATAATCAGCTAAATGAATTAAGAAGAACTTGGAACTTGACAAAATAAATGTGCTATGACATAAGTCACTGCAGTTTATGAGTTCATCATTTTAAAAATGAGTACAGCATGTAATGTACTCATTTGTTTGTGTGGGATTTGATAGCACATTATGAGCCAAAGTTAATGTGATAGACAAGCAGATTTGATATTGACCTGAAATTTTCCAACTGAGATGTTAAGATACTATGCCTGTATTAATTTATGTCCTTTTTTCTGCTTTCTTTTGAATGCAGGAGCAGTTGCTAAAGGTTTTGGTTGGTTGGTTTGGGGTTTTTTTTCCCCATGCTGCTTTTTTGTTAACTTCTGTTCCTTAAATAGGTTTTCTGCAATTACTGTATTCTGAACTTTTTCTCATCATAAAGCAATGCAAAGCTTAAGACATCAGTGATTTATTTCTGCATTATTGAAACCCTGTTTTTTAAACAGGGAAAATATATAGAGCTTGCTTACTAGTCAAAAAAAGTTTGAACTAGTGACCTTCTTGTGAAATACTTGCATTTTTATGATGTCACAGTGCAGGCAGAATTGGCCAGTTGACTGGAGATAATGGACTATGAATTATGTTATGGTAGTGATAATGTCAAAATACAAGAAAACATGTCTAAGCTAAGATTCACTGAACCACTGTTAACATTGTTAATCACTGTGAGCAATGTATCTCTTAAAATTGCTACACAATAAGTAAAGTTTAGAGTACATGTTCACCCATTCACCTAACATCCTCCCTGAAACCCACTAAAAAACCCCACTCTAGCAAGGTATTCTCCAATCTGCATATAAAGCAGTGCATTATTAAAAAAGCACCAAATCAGTCTTTTTGTCATGTTCTATGATGCTAATTCTTTGTCATGTAAAAATTTTCTGTTCTGCAAAAACATAATACCTTAAAATATTCAGACTTAACTTTTGAGTCAAGTGCATAATACCTGTTAATAGCATAATATGACAGTAAGAAAACTTTCTCTTCATACAACTTGATTATGGGCACTCAGTTGTGCTTTGCATTCATGTAATTAATTTGTTGTCATTTCCCAGCTGCGACGTTCAGTAGAAAGCTGCATCTCCTACCGCTACTTGGCATGTTGCGATTACTTTGCATAACTAGGGGTAGACTCCCTTGAGGTTTGAGCAGTTTGGTTCAACCAACATTTTTGTAATTCTAAGGTCAAGGTCAAGTGGACCTGAGTGCTTTCCTGCTTCATCCCTCCTAAACGTAACATATATTGAGTTGGTTGTTCACATACACACCTGAGTGTTCACAAAATTGTACAAAGGTGCTTTAAATTTTGCTGGTGATTAAAATAGGCAGGTGTTTTGCTTGCAAAAGAGTTTTCTTTGGACTTGGTTGATAGTGTACATAACACAAATGCTTGTGTCCAGTTAAGGTTCTTTCGAAACCTGTTGCAGAGCGCTAGATGGTATTCGTACCTTTTTCTATTTTCCTTCTTTAAACTTTACAGATTAATTCTTCTCAGATATTTGGTGTTTCTTAAAATGTCAGTGCTTATATTAAGAGCAATATGTAGCTTTATATTTTCATATGTTTTTTAACTTCCCAAAATATAAGAAATCTATTATTTGAAAAGTACTTATTTGTCCATACTAATAACTTCTTAAATGTTAGTTTCTTAAATCTTGTTGTGGTTTTGAATAAGCAAGAGATTATGAAAAACTTAAGTCTGTGGTTTCTACTATTCAGAACAAAGAAATGCTTTGATATTTGAGTGGAGGGCTTTTAGTATATTTTAATCAGAAGGAGAATTATATAGTTTCTTTGCATTCATTATAATCCTTAAATTATATAATTTGTTATTAGAGGGGAATATTTGGAAGAAATTTGAAATGCAGTTCAGCCCATTGTGCAAATGGTATCAAACCTTCTGGAAGTACTTTTTCCGTATGTTTTCTTTTATAGCATTTTCCGCCCTTTGTTGTAATCTTTTGTAGAACTCAATTTTTCATTGTCTTCCTTTCTACATGTACCTTTATATGAAACCTCTCTGCAAGTATAGTTTTATATATATATATATATATATGTATATGTCATTGTCATTTTAGTATGACACGTGACCATAAGAAATCAGTATTATTTGGCATGGATGTTGCTTATGTTTATTAATATTCTGTAGGTCAGTTTTCATTTAATCCTAAAATTAACAAATTGAGACACAACTGTATGTGTAGAGAGGTGAATGTTGTATTGAGATGTAGTCCCTTTTGCAAAACTGATGGTAATAATACTGTGTAAGTTGAGGAAAAAAAAAGTAGAAAGTAGGTTTATGTTTATTGTAGGCACTTTTATTTTGTTGTTACAGTGTTAGAATTGTATAAATGGGATTACTTCAATTTGAAATTGCAGCGTTGCTCAAATCCTTGTTATTTCTGCTGGCATCTTGAAATTGATGTGCTGTTGGTCTCAAGTAGATGCTTCAAACACTCAAAGGTGTCCCAGATATCAGAGATGCTTTCCTGAGTAGTGCATCGACTGCGGTTTGTTTTATTATCGCTTTATTTTTATCTCTTAGGCTCAAGAGCGATCAGAGAGTGGAGAAATGGCATTTATTAAGCAACTTGTTCGAAAAATCCTGATAGTTATTGCTCGTCCTGCTCGTTTATTGGAATGCCTGGTAAGACCGTGCTTACTATAAGTAGGTTTTTCTCTTGTTAGTGTATGAAGGTTTCTGGCTTAGTATTCAAGGCCCTTTACAATCGTTTTTTGAAACATGTCAAACAGTAGGGCAGGGCTTCATTGTTGGTGGGATCCTTTCTGCTTTTATTTCAGGAATATGGGACTGGCAGGGACCTCCTGCAGTTGTGTTTGGTTCCCTGCTATTGCAAATACTATGTTACAGAATCCTTTTCATCAATGGAGGAAGCTCCAGTTCCAAACCAATTGGGTTTTTCTGTTGTTTTGTTAGACTTTGCTACTCCTTGGGAAGACTGTTCCAGAATCATAATTGTTTGGTGGTTCTCCTGTTGTTGTTCTTCTTCTTTTTACAAGTTTAATAATTTCATTTCACTCAACAGCTGCCAGAGCTATAAGCAGCTTGCAGTCAGCTTTGCAGTACCTGATCTGGGGGGAACAGCAGCAAGAGGGATTAAGGTATCTGGATATACAGATAGTTGGGAAGTATACTGGGGACCAGAAGGAGCAGAAGAGTTAACTTATTTATGCATGAGCATAGTACTGATGTTGCCCGACTGGGCTAGCTTGTGTGAGGCCATGTGGGTGTGTTTCTGCTTTGCCGGCCCATGCTGTGGGAGCTGGGATGGCTCAGGTGCAGGAAGTTCCTCCTCTGCACAGTGCCAATGTGCTTCAGTTGTTCAGTGGAACTAATAAACCCTTGCAGAACACAGTGTACTCAGGAGGACAGCGTAGACACCCAAATACTATGTAAGAGCCAGCCTGAGTCCCAACGGGCCTGGCAGGCAGCCCGAGTTGACTTTGTTGAGCCACTCTGCTTGCCAATACCGGGATCACAGCGTGGATGCTGCATACAGCTATATGAGGCTGGCAAGGCTTGTGTGGGAGTCACTAACCTGCTGCTAGACTCAAGTTATGCCTTAAAGTGTCATAACTGCATTTGCATGGCACTGAATCTGAGCTAGTAAGTCTTTCCAACCTCATTTTGGCTCTGTGCTGTGTCTCTTCATCTGTGGCACAGTTAATCCACAACCTGGCTCATTCAGCCATGGCATTTTGAAAGCTGCCTGTGTTTTGTTTTGGAAACACCATGTTTCAGTGTTCCCAGTTGCAGTTTGTTCATGATTTGCAGTTCAGAAGGAATCTAAAATAAGGTATGTGCTCTGAATCAGCATGAAAGAGATGTTTAAAAAAAAAAAAAAGGGCAGGCTTTACATAAGAGGACGCCTTAGCATGTCCTGCCTGTGCCATTGAATCCAAACTTGTGTTACTCAGTCGCCCTGAACCCCGAAATGCTCATTCTGTATCTAGTGTCACCTTACCTGCTCCATTCCCAGGGTTCACATAACCTTTCTCCACCTCTTTGCTCAATTTCTTGTACAAAGTCTTGTTTTCCCTCTGGTCTGCGTCCTTCTCTATCATCACACAACTAAAAATACCCTTAAATACATCCTGTGGCCTGATAGACCAAGGCTTCTTTATGATGCTTTATCCTTCCCTTCCATGCTTGCTGGCTCTCTGCCACCTTCCCCTGCCCCCAGTATCATCATTGTCTTTTAGGTTTTTAATTCAAGTTCTCTCCTGGTGACCTATTTGCCCGTTAGTTCATTCTCCCAAAATGCCAAGTTTTATAGCTAGCTTATCCAAATCTCCATTCACTTAGCTCCCAGTTTCTGCCCTTAGTATTTTATTCTAGGCTACTTGCTTTCCTTATCACGCTTCAAGCAGAGTTGTTGTGCGTGCTGTATCCCTCCTTTTGCTGGGTCTGCCAATGCGAGTGGAAGGACCATGTTGCAAGGCCAGGAGATGACTGTATCTCTTAGTTCAGAGTTTCAGAGCAGCAATTGCAGAGAAAACCAGCACAGCTTCCTTAGTGTTCTTACTTCAGATGGGATCTACGGAAGATTTAAGCTGGAATGTAACAACTCTGCACAGTATGTTTCTGTAGCAGGTAGCTTGAACAAATTTATGCATACTGTCACAAAACAATACATTTCTCATGAAAGGAGGTGTTAAGCCTACTCCATAAACATCACTGGAATAATGTAATCTTACAGAAACAATATTGTTTTTCCATAGTGTCCCTCTGGCAACTTTAGAGTAATATTGGCTGATATTTTGGAATGTCTGTCTGAAATAGATACGAGGTATGGAAAACTTCAGCCTCTGTAAGAAAGTACATAGCATTGTAGGAAATAAATCCAGCAATTTTGTCATGAGAAGTTTCAGATACCATGCAGTAATGCTGTCAGTTTTCTGATGGTGATCTTGGCTCAGGTGTTCGTGGTACATGAATTCTTTTTTTTATTCACTTTATAATCATATGAATAAAGCTTTTGCAGTTTCATGTGTGCCAAGAGCTACTGCCAAATACTGAAAGATTTTACTCCATTTGTACATGGAAAATGAAACATGAACAAATGAGTTGGAAGTAAATATCAGAAAATAAATTTGTTGCTTCTAATTATTCATGCATGTGTATATATATATATGCATATGTGTGTATATTTAGAGATATATATATGCACACACACATTCATATGATTAAAAGTATCTGTTTTGAAATTACCTTGAATTACTAGCAGGTGGAGAAGCTGTGTGTCTGTCACTGCAGCAGGTAAGGAGATGATGATGTTTTCATGATGAAGGTAGATAGGAAATCTTGGTGTGCATCATCATGTTGGTACGTTCTTCAGTGCCAGGGAGTAACATATAAGAGATACAGCTGGATACAGCCTGTCAGATGAGGAGAGTAAGGCTAAAACAGCATGTAATGCTTAGTTACTTTATTCAGATTTTTAGGCAGTTTAGCACCATTGTGAGACTTTGAGCTAAATAAGAGAGTTTAGGCAGTTCATGAGTTTACTTCGAAGTAGGCTGAAGATGATGAAAATTGTTTCATGACAAATGAAAAACTGTTTCCACAAGACTGAAAATGCCGGACAGTTCATTTCAGATGCACTGCAACTCCTGGTAGCTGCAGCAGTTTGGAAGCTTCCAAGATGAAACATGATACCTGATTTCTCAAGCTATGTTCCAGGTTGGGATGTTTTGTTTCCAAGTCCTGGGTAGCCTGAGGAGCTGGGACAGAAGCCTTGTGACCCAGCATGCAGACTAAAGCCCCATGGGGTTATGGCAGCCCACAAAATGACCAGCAGGGAAGCTAACTAGGTCAGCAGCCTGCCTGGCTTCCACAGATATTTTTGACAGAACTGACTTACCTCAGCAAAAAAATCTGATTTGTTACATCAATGTTTCATGATTGACTGGCTCTCACTCTCACAAGCATTGCACCTGTTGTGATCTATGGTTGGCATGAACATCTTGAAGAACGTAATGGCTATGTGAGAGATGTTTTGGTATGAATTCATGCCAGTAGATAAAGTCTATTTAAAAAAAACAAACCTCTTAATAAACTTCCTTGTTCCTTTCAATACTTCCCTATTTTTATCATCTATGAATGTAGTAAAAGAAATGTATTTCCAAGGGACTTGGGGGATAAGCAGGGTTACAAGTTTCTATTTTTTTGTTCCTCTTTGAGGCTTGCCTTTTAGGCGTGGCATAAATGATAGCTGTAATATAGTTGGTTCCCAAAGGAGGATGTTTCATTTCTAGAGCTGGAACAATTGGATTGGTGAAGTTCAAATATTGTTTTCATCAACTTACAATTTTGGCTTTGTTCTGAAGTTAGTGATTTATTTAATGTGTTTTCCATAAAACATAGTGCATATATATTGATTAAAAATACTTCAAAATTTCATTTAGAAGTAAAAGTGGAGAGCAATATATTTACATGATTTCTTTATTTCAGTAGTGGATTTTTATATGCAAGCAGCTGCAGGGAGATAGTCTTCTGTATGTGAAATCTTTTCACTGCTGGTTATGTCATTTCACCCTGAATATTATGGGAATTTTTAAGGGTGAAGAACTTACTATTCTTATAAAGTAGTGCTCTGAAATAATGGTATGAAATTTCATTGCTTACAGCATGTTACATTGTATAAGGATCATAACAGAGTAATAGACTACTAGTAATAGAATAAAGAGGTATTGTTTTTAATAAGGAAGATGTCAAATATTTGCAATAGAAGAAGCAAAGAAAGTTTTTATGTTAGGCTTTAAGACTTCAGTTTGTACAGAGAAAATGATGGTGATTATTCTTCTTCTAGGAATTTGATCCTGAAGAGTTCTACTATCTTTTGGAAGCAGCTGAAGGCCATGCTAAAGAGGGGCAAGGCATTAAAACAGACATCCCTCGATATATTATTAGCCAGCTGGGCTTAAATAAAGATCCTCTGGAAGGTAAGTGCATCTCCTGGTCTAGCTATAGGCTCCTAAATTCTTCCTTCTCAATGTGTTTAATCATTCTGATAATCTGTACATACCTGAAAAGGGTCAAAGTAAAGATGGTAGCACAAACATTCAGTAACCCTCAGAGTACTCACAAGCTCAACGGCATTAGAAAGGTCATCTGAGATTTTTCTGTTGTGAATATCATTCACAAATAGACAGTGTCAATGATATTCATCATCATCTTCCAGCTTGGCAATGCGACTTATTTCAGCTCTAGCTGAAATTTACTGGTATAATTTAATGGCGACTGTTATCCAACCGTAGGTATAAAATGAAACTGGGCTGAGCTGTTATTTGCCCTTCAGTGCCCCCAGGCTCCCACATCTTGGAGTCCCTGAGAAGAGTATCACCCATTCCTATTAAAACTGCAAAGATTTGTTTTTCCGTGTAGTTCATGTGTCCATGTTGAGGGCTTTTGGAGGAACAACTTGGGTTCCAATGGAGGTATTGTCATTGTGGAATTTTTGTGTGCCTGATTCTTCTTTTGAGGACAGTGTTGAGAAGACTAAGATTACTTCTGTCTCCTAACCAGACCATCTTCTCTTCCATCCTGAGATCAGGTTCTGTCACTGGTCATAGATGGAAATTGGTTCATTGTGTTCAGTGCTAGTCCTGCAATTTGGAAGAAACTGGCAGAAGTGTCATCATGGAAAATGAGTCTAGCTAGTGGCATTTAGCTTGTCTTCTGTGTTATGACCTAGGACAAGGGGTGTGTCTAGGAGAGGACTTGGTAACACAAAATAATTGCAAAAAATCTATGATAAACTTTCTTTTTACCAGTTCTCGTGATTCAAGATCACATTTCCTTAAATCAAAGGAGTAGTATATTGTGTGTTAAAAGAAAACTCTTTTTTGTTCAACTTCAGCAGCTTATGAAGTTCAGCACTGCCAGATGTTTTCAGGATTTTGGTTAGATCTAATTCAGTTAGATTGGATATTGTTATAGATGATATTCATGTTATATTAACAGATTTAAAGAAAGTCAAGCCTTTTATTAGTCTGCTTCCTATCTTCACAGAAGAACTTCCTCCTCCAAATTTAGTATTATTTTTATCTGAGATATAGATTAAAGCAGCTTTGATGCTTTTTGCTTGGATTTGGAGTGCAGCAAGTATGCCAGACAAATTGGGAAAATATACATAAATATTGTTACCCATGTGGTACTGGAAAAGATCAAGAAGTAGCTTAATTCTCTGCAAGATAAAGAGGTGTCTGCTGGATTTGGAGAGCTGTTGGTCTCGCCTAGACTGACAGTTCATGAATTCTTCACTGATCAAGTATGCAAGGTTTAATTTGGAGTGTGGGTTGAGGGTTTAGTAGTATTGACCCTGGTTCTGCCACTTGAACCGTATCTTACTGATAGACTCTCTCTGGCCACTTCGATAGAAGTGTTCCTCAGCATGAGTCAAGAATCTGACGCTACCTAGGTTTAATAATAGCTTTGGATATTATTTTTTTAAAACATTTATTGTGAGAGGTATTTAGAGACACAGGCTATTTACAAATAAGGGATACTATTTTCTCAGACTAAGTATTTATATTATGTGAGTGTACTTCATCTAGGACACATAATTACATTTCGTAAATTGAATATTAATGAATACAACATAAACTTTGAAGCATTTCAGGATAATTGAAATGTTTTTTTCTGAGGGAAAAATGGGCTATGTGGTTTGTCAGTAAATACTGAGGGGTGAAAGATGTATAGATTACTGATCTTTGGTTCAAATGGAGATTTGGGCGAGTGAATTATTTTATATAGCATTTTAATGGTTAATGTGTATGTAGATTTGTGGTAAAATAATTCAGGCCATCTGATTTGTCTTAATGCTTTCCTGCCTCCCTACAAAAAGTGATATTTATAAGCAATATAAATCACTGTGCAATGACTTCTTAAATGATTTGGTTTTGGTTTTAAATTGGTGACCCTATATACAAGAACATTTCCTAAGCAAAAATAAAGAATGACACTATGGGTTTATGCCCTGGAATTAATCGTTTACAAAGACAATTATTTGGAAACACTGTATTCATTGCTATTTTTAAAAAAAATTTAAAAAATGTGAAGGTCATCTTCCTGAGAGCTTTAAATTCCTTGTATGCAAACATAGAAAATATTTAAACTTTTAAATAGCATAAGAACCAAATCTTTCAAAACAAACAAACAGAACCCACCTCGATAACACCACTTGTCCTGAAACACAGAATTGTATTTTCAACTAAGCTGTTAAATTATGTCTGTAATGTTCATAAATGTTCATGCAAAGGATTTTACTACTTCTGCAGAGAAAAGCAACCTAGTTCTTTAGACCTGTCTCTACTTACCTCCTTTGTTTGCTGACATAGCTGTAGTGTCCTCTCTTCAAGTGAAATGATGCATGCATTACTTGGAGATAATGCTAGATAAATTTATACTGTACTGTAAGCAATACCACAATAGATTCATCACTTAGCAGAGACTGGTGGCTGCATTTCTGAAGTGTTCCCCGGGGAGAAATTTTTCCCCGTGGTTTTTAAATTACCATCTTTACCTTTTTGAATCATGAGTCTTCAGAAATGGTTTAAATCAATGAAAGAAAAAGGGCAGATGTTTAATGGTATTTAGATGAGTTTTAAAAATCTCTTCAGGCATTGCAAAATGGTTCCATAGCTCCCCATTTCAAAAGCTGACTGTTGACTCCATTCCGTTATTACCTACTGCTTGCAAATAATACGTATTTTTCAGATAATGGTTATTTTGCAAAAGTTCTTTTTAAAAATGGCTCATTTTAATTTGCTATTTATGAATAATTTCAGTTGAGAAAGCTGTTAAAGTACATTATTCTAACTTGCTTCATTCTCACCTGTACAGTAAAGGTTTCATCAGCACTTCTATTATAAAAAAACCCCACTTTCACAGAAATGTGACTTTTGCCAGGGAAATCCACTCCAGTTTTGAGTTTGGCCTATCAATTTAGCTTAGGTGTTTTGGTTTGGTTTTTAAAGACTTGTTTGTGCTCAGTGGAGATATTTTTCACTGTTTCTTGACTTCATGTTCAGAATTTTTGGAATGTTTTTAGCTTCTCTAACACTTTAAAGATCTGTTTGGTTTTTGAAGTGACATTTTCATTACTTCTGATTCTTGTATTTTACAAACAATGTGTTTTGGATAGTGATAACATGAGAGTTACTCCTTGAATCTTTAGCTAAAAGTTCCAACAGAAAATTATCTTTGTGGTTAATTTGCTCTTAATGATTACAGTAAGTGTTGTGCAGAATTTCCCTTGTAATAGTCACTATTATATAGAAAAATCCAGTTTAGATATTCTGTGTGGATATTGAATTATTTTTCATATTCATAAATTCAGTTAACAGTCCTGAGATAAAAATGCACCTCACAAATTTCAACTGATCTTATCTCTGATCCCCAGCACACAATTAGGATAAAATGTGCATCTTTGGCTATGTGGAGTATATAATTAACTATGTACATGATTAAAGTAATACTAAGCTTCCCAGGGTCTTTTAGCTACCGGTTGTCCTGTTTAGCTTTTATTACCCAGATGAATTCTTAGTTACTGGGCCTCTGAACAACAGTATAGGCTTAGGAGCTCTGCAGCATAGGTTGACTCTGGCAGGGACAACCAGGTCAAGTTGTAGACTCCCAAAATCTTAGTTTCCCAGAGAAGTTGTCTGTATTAGTGACCCCATAAGTGGTAAGCTTCCAAGAAAATGGCATTTAGCTTATTCTGTTAGGCATGTCAGCATTTCTGTGTAGAAGATGCAAACCATTTGGAGTCCATTTCTGTCTAAACTAGAAGCTTTTTGCTTTAACTGTGAAGGAGCCCAACAAGGATGGGGCCTACTATTAACCCTGAACGGCTGAGATCCTCAGGAGTTTTAGCAGATTAGTGCTGTCTTTCCCTTAATGCTGAGATCACATGTATCTCAGAATTCCCATGTCTCAGCAGTGATAACAGTATCGCTCTTCACTGCTTTGTGGCTGTTTGAATTCTTTAGTGGAAGATTACATAGGTGTTGAATAGCCAGGTCTTCAATTTCCAGGTGGGATTTTTTTTATATATGCTTGGAGATGCCCTAGAAGTTAGTTGGCAAGTACTACAAATAGGACAGTGTGTTTATTAAGTATTCCAGAAAAGTGTCACTTCTGAGGTTTTCTGTGCTTAATTTAGTTTTGTATTTGCTACAGTTTAAAATGAAGTTTCTAATCTTTGTTTCCAGAAATAGCTCAGCTAGCTGACTGTGACAGTGGGACAGCAGAAACTCTGGAAGTGGATGAATCAATAAATGTAAGTTGTCCTGTTATGTTGCTGCTTTTGCTGATTTTTTGCAAGGAAAAATAAATGTGTTGTCCCCCCTGCCCCTGTCCCGTTTTATTTTCTCCTGGTATGTGTAAACAGATTGACTAGGACAGTGGTTAATTCTCTGAGTAATGCCATGGTGCTCAGCAGACAGAAGGCTTACAAACAATACTAGAACAAAACTTTCTACATATTTTCCTAGATGTTGCAGTGTCTTTGGCTTCCACAAAGTTAGTGTTCACCATGTGGCAAGTGTTTTACCACAAAATCCACCACTGCTTCCTTTATTTCTGTTTAATTAATGTATTTCCTTTTCTTTTAGAAGGACTTTTAAACCACTTCATAAAAATAAAGTCTTTTAAACAGATTTTAAAACAGTCCATTTACAGAGGCAGCTAATGATCAAATTGAGAGAATCCTGAACAGATACAGTGAAGAGACAAGGAAGAAATGAGCAAGTTAGCAAATAGCTTGGATTCAGAAAGTTAGTTTGCAATCTGGAAGATTATGCATTGTTTTTCTGAATCTTTGTTCAAAAAATATTTGTCTACAATAATAGGTATGTTACAGTACATCTGGCATTTTGTCATGCTTGTTCAGGTTGGCAAAAGAAAACACAAGTTGGAGGAGTTGGTTGGGCTGAATATTGTGGGCTTAAATGCTCTCAATTTAAAGTCTTATTTTTAGAAGTTGGTTCTTATACCTTGGGATTTCAGTCAACAAGAGTAGATGGAGTTCTAACAATTTAGTGTCGATTTTCAGTGCAAGTGGATAGAAGAAGCAAGTGCAATTTTGGGGGATGCATAGATAATTCAGTGGTACTTTACAGGTATTTACAAATGTTAGAGTTTAAAATACAGGTATGGGGTATCTGTTGAATAGTTCTCATGCTACAGAAAAGACATCATCCTCTGGTATGTGTCATATTATCTTGAGATAATTTCTGACTTTCTGGCAAAATGCCACATACAAGGGCTTCCAGAGTTGTGAAATAAAGGGTGTTTCTTATTCTGCTGCTTTCGTTCATCTGCATTTAAAATACTCTTATTAGACCTGAGCAGTATTTAGTACAAGGATACTGACAAATTGGAAAAAAAGTCAGAAAGAATAACTAGAAGACTTAAAGTGCTGAAGTGCTTAGGAGAATCTGAAGTGCAAACTGGCTTAGCAATAGCTAAGAAATTTTAATTGTAAACTTATTTGTGTTGTGCAAATGTTGAAGAAATACAGGAAGGATAATGCGGTTATAATAAAGCAACATAAGTAGGGAGGTGATGAAATTAAATCAGAAAGAAAAAATACAGGGTGAATATTCGGAAACATTTTCTCAAAGTGTAGCTGTGGAATAAACACACATGGAAAGTGACAGGAAGCACAACTTTAAAGTACGGGACCATTCAAAATCATCATAAATATGCAGTTAGGAAGAATCCTACACTGGCAGGGAAGTGGGCTAAAAAGTTTAGTAAATCATCTCTATCTGCTCCTTTGTAGTTCATTATATTAACATATTCACTAACCTTCTTGCACTGGATTTTCTTTAGCCAGCATTTAATTGAAAATGTTCCAGCCAGGTCTACTTTCAACCTTAACTATTACCAAACTGCCTGGATAGAGATCATAGAACTTCTTGGTGGTTGGGAAAACATCTTGAAAAGGATATTGCGGGTTTGGAATACTAAATTTGGAGTCCCATGCCCTCATTATCCCCCCAATTCTAATTTGCACTTAAATCTTCAGGATTGATTAAAAATTAAAGCTAGAAAAAAGGTTGTACAGTACTTGGGACAACTCCATTTTGAAAATGTTCTGGCATACAAGTAGGTGAAAGTGACCTCTGTAAAGGTAGAATTACTGCATTTTTGTCTTTCATATTTTTCTCTTTCATTTTGTGTATCTCTTCAGTCTATGCAAAGTTATATCACAGTCTATCCTAACGTTAATTCAAAATGTGTAGAAGTTTATTTGCGTGAACGAGAGCTCATCTACATTATGTTACTACCAAGCTGTACTACCAGAGTCAGATTTACTAAAATGGGAAAGCAGTGGCTAACAAGTGCCTGGTGGGATTCACGGAAGTCCGTAACTCTGGATAGGAATTGCCGGTAACTCCTTTACCAAGAAGCCTTTGTGCCTGTCTGCTGTAACCTGTGCATGTAGATAAGCGGACAGATAGCTGCAGTGTAACAGATACCATTTTGATGAAAAAGCAGCTTTGCTTCAGGAGTCCCTTTGGTCCCTTTCTGTGCTAGCTGGGTGGCTAACTGGTCAGAGCTTTTAGCTGGTTCATCAGGGTGTGACAGCCTGGTGATAGTTGAGGTTTTTTTGTTTTTTATTTTTCCCTGATTTTGAAAAAAGTACTGCATTAACTGTGTTCTTTTTCCTCTTTTAATCTGAAGAACTCTAATACCTCACTGAAGCTGCAGAGGAAACCTCGGGAAAGTGATTTTGAAACAATTAAACTGATTAGTAATGGAGCTTATGGGTGAGTAATCTGTGAGTCCACCAGCTCTTTTGCATTTTATTTTTGCTTAACTTCCCATTATTTCTTATTGCAGGGATATTTATGTAAGGGAGTTTGTTTGCACTGCTGTTTTTTTCATTCTGCTTTCCTGTTTTGTTGCTAATATTTGAAGCTCACATGAAAAGCTTTTTGGAAAGCCTGCTAGGCAATAATGAATTATTGTGTGCTGCAGTAAATTAAAATACTGAATATTACATCACAAAGATTTTTTCAGAAGTAAATGTAATGCCAAATATGAAATCTGAATAAATCAAAAAGCACACTTAAAGCCACCTAGCTTAGTGGGCATGGTTGATGGTTGAACTCGATCTTGGAAGGACTTTTCCAACCTAAATGATTCTATGATTCTATGATTTATAATACTGGAAACAGCCTGTGTTTATGCAGATGTGAAACAGTATAAAACTGCATCTGTAGGGAGACAGATTGTTAAAAATGAGTGCTTACTTGACCTAAAAATATTGGTAAAGTAGAAACAAATATCCTTAAGTAGGGCAGCACTGTTTTGTTGCTTCTCTGTGGACACTCTTGTATCCTCAAATTTTAACCAGTTAGCTTTTAAGGAATTGCTGTTACGTGGTTAGTTTCTGGGTGCTTGGAAAGTGCACACCTTACTGCCCAGTAGTATGTGAGTCATCTGGAGATGTTCTAGAAGATCAAGAGAAAACTGTATTAGCCTGGGCCTTAAATGAACACAAAAAAGTTTTCTGGAAGTACCATGCAGGGATTGTGTCTATCAGCAGGCAGAAGTGTGTTTTCAGTCAACTTTTCTGATCAGATACTGTCTATTAGACCCTTGACTGGTTCCTTGTCCTCTGCAGTGAAAAGTACCAAGATAGGAACTGTTGGTCTGTGTAACCTGCAGGACCAGGAGGGATGTATTGGTTCAAAAAAGGGGGGGTTCCGTCTTGGGGTGAGGAGCCCATCGCCAAATGAGACCATGTCACAGCCCAGCAGTGGAGAGGGCTGTACTGTTCTCCAGCACAGACCCCATTAGAATGGCTCTACCTTGCACTACCTCTGCTTGAGGTAGGCAGCAGCAGTGATCTGATAGGGCTGAGCACTCTTTGAAGAGAACTTGGACATAGAAGAGAAAGCACCTGCAATGTGCCCACTGGAGTTTTGCATGCTGTTTTAATGTCCTGAGGCTGATGGGTACAGTAATACTCTCTGATCATATTTAGTTAAAGGTAACCCTGAGCTCTGAGACAGGAGGCATTTAGTACGGTTGGTCATGACAGCTTGTGTGGAGGCTATTACTTGTGTCCAGACCTGCTTACATAGCTCAGCAAAAAGCCTGAAGGAAATAGCATAATTTGCATTAAAGTTATGTGAATATCCAAATACAGTGTCTCACTAGTCAACCTCTGCACAATTCATTTTCTCAGAATTTCTCCTTAGGCAAACTCTTTACTTACCATATGCCAGTTTCTCCCAATTACCCCATGACTTCAAAAGCCTTTTTCCAGCAGTTAGCAATAGCTGCTGCACCCCTCCCTGGCTCCATCCCTTTCTCCTTCTTTTGGCAGATGCTTAGTCCCTTTCATTCCAGCTTTCATCTCCTACCCAATTTCCTCTTTGTCTTGCTGGAGGAGGATAAGAAGAACCATGTGGGGTGGGTCCCCGTTGGAGAAAAGGGTGTCTGAGTCACTAGACCTGCCCACCTTCCCAGCAGTTTTAGGATGCTGAGGGATGGGGAGAGGAGGGAGCAGCTGCAGAAGGGCATGCTGTAACCAGCATCGTGAGGCCGGCCACCTGAAGTCAGAGGTTTGGTAGACCTGTGGATCTTGCCTCATAGGTGTTAGAGTCAGAAGGAGCCTTGATGAGCCATTAAGAAATACAGACTGGAGACAACTGTCCATTTGAAATCAGAGACAAGTAAGGATCTGAAAAGCTGGAAAAGAAAGGATGAAAAGCCCTGGCTTTCTATGACACATACAATGTAGGCATGTAGGATTTTTTTTTTCCTCATGTTTGTGGTAGGGAAAATCAATACTTATGAAACCTTTTTCATGCCAGTAATATGCTAAATTGGCAATATCAATGTTGTAAAAATTGGATGAGACCCTGATAAATTTGTGAGGAAAAGGGGAGCTGATAGAGGGTGAACAGCTTGGAGCATATCTGGATTCTGCATGAATCGTTGTCTTTAGCAAATTTTAAAACGGGTAGGCTGGCAGGTTATACTGTGGTAGTATTAGAAGTGGAAACTGAAAATCTCATCAGTTTAGTAGAGTGCTGTTACTTCCATCCTTAAGCAAACAATTAAAAAGTAGATTTTGTTGGTTTGGATTTTTGTTTTTAAATGGTTACTTATTAGAAAAAAATCAAGAACAAGAAAGAAAACAAAGGTACAGCCCCTTACTAATTAATGTAGAGGGAAAGTAACACAGTGAACGGTGAGACAAACTTTTAAAAGTACTCACTTTTAAAAGTTATTTTAGCATCTAGTCACTTCCCACCCAACTACTGTAAGTTGAGGAGGCTTGTGCTCCTAAATTCTCTAGGATACCACTTTTTCAAAACTATCTGTGTGCTTGAAGATCTCTGCTGTGATATGTCAGATGGGTGGGACTGTAATATTGACAGACCATGTTTTGATCTTCCATTAAGTGGTTTTTTCTGTTGGCACCAATATGTTCAGTGGTTAATTTACTCAAAAGTTACGGTCAAGTTTAAAGGGGAACACATCACAATAGCCTAAATGCTCTTTAACTCATTTATAAAATAGAGTGTAATAAAGCAATAATACCTGCTCCATCTGTGAATACAAGGCAATAAACTTCTCCATAGGCATTTATTGCAGTTTATTTACAAGTATAAACAGCTGAAATAAAGGTTGTTATTGTTATGCTACAAGGATTTTTTTTTCCCCCCTTCCATGTTTTTCCAGGCCATTAATTTTTTGAAATAACCTAAATATGTGTGAATTCTGCCTATGCTTCATTGATTTATTCTCAAAAATATGTCAGTGGGCATATTTTGTGCTCTGACTTATTAAAGATTCTGTATGCTATTGTAATACTTTATTTATTTTGAGCTATAATGGAGGGTTTAATTCTGAACCAATTTAAAAAAAAAAACATTCTGCTGTCTTTGATTTTGCTGTGGTGGTTTTGCCTTCATTAGTGAAATGGAAAGTTTTGAGTGTTTGACAGGGTAATTGTTGGTCTTGGCATGTTGTAGCAGAGATTTGTCAGATATGTTAAACTTGATGAGTTTAAATATAAACTATTGGGTTTGTGAAGGTTTGAATAAATATCTTAGCAATTCTCTGCTTTTAATTGATTCGGTAAACTCATTTGTAGTGCAATTAAATGACTGTATAGTAGATGAGGTGTATCAGGCTTTCGGGAATGGGTAGGAATATACAAGAAGTTAAACAAACTGTGAATCAGTAAAGATGTAGGATGCTGGCCAAGTCATTAATGGTTTCAACAAGCTGTCTATCTGACTTTTTTCAGCCAGCCAAAACTTTTCTTTTCATACTTCCCAAATTTTAAACTTACACTGCAATCACAGCAACATTTTTTCCATATTCCAGCTTGCAAGAGGTAGCCGGTGCTAATAGTCCATCTCTTTAAGTTGGCATCAGCCTGGTTTCCTGAACCAGCTCAGCAAAATAAAGATTACATTTGATTTCAGGGAAGCAAGTGATGTTCATTCAGCTGCTCTTCACTAATGTATAACTGTATCTGGTTAAAGCAAATACACAGTACCACTTTTGTGCCAGACTGGAATACTTTTACTTCTACAAAGATGGTAATGTCAATACGTACATGACATACTGGCTAACAGTGTTGCTTGATAAATTTAAAAATTCTGAGGCAGTGTTGGCTTGAGCAGCTGCTGCCCCTAACCTGTGAGTACTCACTCCTGTCCCTTCTCCACTTGTTTGACAGTACTTGCTCCTGTGTAGCTGCATTGGAAATGGGACTAAGAAAGTCACCCAGCTGCAGTCAGTCAGGTTAATCATCAGCCTGGTAGCCACCAGTTCAGAAGTGGAAGGGGTTAGGGGGAAGTGTGGCTTTGTAGGTTCACTTCAGTAGCACCAGCTCTGAATGGACTTGTCCTGGCTTCACCTGGGATAGAGTTAATTTTCTTTCTAGTAGCTAGTATAGTGTTGTGTTTTGGATTTAGTGTGAGAAAAATGTTGATAACACACTGATGTTTTCAGTTGTTTCTAAGTAATATTTAGTCTAAAGTCAAGGATTTTTCAGCTGCTTGTGCCCAGCCAGCAAGAAGGCTGGAGAGGCACAAGAAGTTGGGAGGGGACACAGCCAGGGCAGCTGACCCAAACTGCCCAAAGGGGTATTCCATGCCATGTGACATCATGTCCAGTATATGAACTGGGGGGAGTTGGCCTGGGGGGGGTTGCTGCTGGTGAACTAACTGGGCATCGGTCAGCGAGTGGCGAGCAATTGCATTGTGCATCCCTTGTTTTGTATATTCCAATCCTATTCCTCTTCTTCTTTCTTCTTCTTCTTCTTTCTTCTTCCTATTATTATTATTATTATTATTTTCTTCCTTTCTGTCCTCTTAAGCTGTTCTTATCTCAACCCACAAGTTTTACTTTTTTTTTTCCACCAAGTGTCTCCCCCATCACACTGAGGGTTGGCGGGGAGGGGAAGTGAGCGAGTGGCTACATGGTACTTAGTTGCTGGGGTTAAACCAGGACAGGACTACAGGGCTAATAAGCTGTATTCCTTTCCTTCTTTTCTGTTTAGCCCTGTGGGTCACTGGTCTATGCAGAATAAGAGGCTTTGATTCCTTGAAGCCCATAGCTTTAAAGAACAATTTAGAAAGTAGAGGCTGGCAATTTCTATGCTAGGGATTTTATATTCATCATTCATTGTGGACTTACTCAAAATGATGAACTTTGAACTCATGAACTTCATTGCCCTCGAGTGAGCCTCCCTTCCCAGTACAGCACAGGCCGAGTGCCTTATCTTTCTTCTGTAGCTAATATATGTGTGGGGATCTAATATTGGCAGCTAATGCAATCATCTCAGTGGTAGACAAAGGTTGTTACCATGTTGAAGGTCTTGAATTCTGTCCTTCCTGAATGTGTGGCATGCTACAAACTGGTGAGGAGCTCAATTTCTCAAGTGTTTCTTTTGCAAATACAGAACACTTTACCCATAGGAAATCTGGACAGTAGCTTCATCATTTTGCATCAGTGTTTACTAGTTGCCATAAAAATAGAAGGCACTGCTACTGTTAGGTATGCAGAGGAGGTTTTATTAGTCAAAATTTGTGACTTACTGGAACAACTAGGACTAGTAGCAGCTGTGAGAGAAGGATCACAGCTATTGTGTTGTTTTCTTCAGATGACCAGCTTCTCATTTGCTTCTATGCAGACTAGGATAAATCTGAAATATTGCTGAGAGGAGGCTGTGCGTGTTGTCGCAGGGCTCAGAAGACTCACACCACACTGGATGCTCGTGTTAGGAGTGCTGTAGTGCTTTAGGCAGTATTTCCCCCCGCCCCCAAATAAATCTGACCTGGTCATGGGCATTGCCTAGCTAGGAGGTGGTACAGTGCTGCTTGTAAATTCCATCTTAAATAACTATCTGTACACTTAACCGTTTTGCTGTAACATGAATTACAGCCTCACAAGTAGCTCCTCTTCACTGGAGGCAACACCAGACATAATTCCAGGGTAGCAGAGAATTTAGCATTCTTTTCTCAGGAAATTGCTTGTGAAAATGAAACATAGCTCCTAGTGAGCAGCTGTAAATTTTAAGCAGAAAGTACAGTACCTGTGTTTCCACAAGGAGTTCAAGGTCCTTTGACAAATTAGAGAATCGGGTCAAAGCAAGTAACACAGCTACATTAGCCTCAAGCACTGAATGTAGACTAGATTTTAAAATGGCTCTAAAAGTTGAAGTTACTGAAGAGCTGTAAACTAGGCCTGAAGCCTTTAAGTAATTTAGAGAAAAAACAGGAATGTTGGTTGTAAGATTGGAGGGATAGACTGCATAATATTTAGGTAGGAGCAATTCAGGAACCCAGTTAAATATTTCAGCATTTTTTGGTCACCTTAGCACACGTGCAGAGTGTTTTATATTTGTGCCTAGGTAAAGGTATTTTAGAGATACTTTTTCAAGCTGAGATTTGTGTTGGAAGTGGAGTAAGGTAATGTTCGGGGCAATGCCAAAGTTCATGAATTTTCTTACTTCTCTTGAAAAGTAAACTTTTCTTGCTATGTTGAAATGCAGCATCAATAAAATACAGAGCACTTGTGTACCTGTTGAGATCCATACAGTGAAATCAGAGGATGTTTTGGAAATCTCTTGTTGCCATGTTACGAAAACACAAAGGTGGGAAGTAGGAAAGCAAATTCTTCATTTGAAACCATAGGAGGCTGCAACAATGCTACTCTGATTATGGCTTTGCAGGCAGAATAGGGCATACCACTGTCATTGAACAGATCAACAGGGCAATCGGATGGTCTGGATGTTCTTAATACATTGCTTTTGTGTTAAAGGAATCCTCAAATTTACTGAAAATCTGAAAATCATAAGCAGCATTTAGTAGTCAAGGCCAAGAAACCAGGAGTGACATACTGTGCTCTCTCTTAAAAGCACATACAAAACAAAGATAAACTTCCATCTAAGTGCTCCAGCTGTAGCATTCTGAAAAATAAAGAATAGAGAAGGGAAGGTGGGCCTGTGGGGAGAGAAAACAAGGTGCAAGTTCAGTGCCAGGATTAGGAGAATGTAGCAAGATGACAGCTTTGAGGAGAGTGAATGGAAACTAGAAGGCCATCACAATCTACGTGATAAGTTGTTATACAATAACAGAAGCGTAGCTCGAGGGTGGCAAATCAGGGTTCAAAATTACCCAAGACAAAGTTGTTATGTGCTAGAATTTACTGTGGCTGTTCCCATCATTTTGCCTCAAAGTTTGCAGTTGTGTCTCAGCAGATGTGTACCCAAGCTTTCCAGTTAGATTAAATTGAAGCCCCATTTATGTGCAAAACCGTGGAAGATTTCCTGTTTATTTTTTCCTTTTTTTTTTTTTTTTTTAATGTCCAGGCAATTTATACATCTTTATTTAACTGTTTCTCTTTGGGAAGATGTAATTTTCTATTTATCATTTTATTGACATTTGAGCGAATTCTAATACTCCCTGTTGAACTGTGGGAGCTGAGAACACCAGTGTCACAGGCAGTCCTGGGCACAGCTGTTGCAGTGTACTTAGTTTAGTGTACTGGTAGGCTGTGGAAATGTCATCACTGCTGTGAACCGGGAGCATCCTGGAGGAAGACAGGAGGTCTTCTGTAGGAATAACATGCTGCTGGCTAGGGCATAGTTTTCTTTGTAAAGCATAAATGCTGTTTGCTGGGGTTACTGTGATCAGAGGATATGAATGAGTGATGTTAGACATTTTTATGTGTTGAAGATCATTTAAAAGCACTTTATATAGCATAAACAGTGTATATGTGTGGAAAGGTGAGAGAGGCAATTGCGTTGCAGTTGTCTCCTGAGTCTGGTACACTTGAACTAAACAGCTTTTTTTCTAAGGAGTTGTAGATAACTGAATGCTAGTGGAAAGTTATACAATTACCTGCCTGTGACTGTAAGACTGGAGAATGCAGTTTAGACAGCTGAGGAAACATAGCCACCATGTCCCGGATATTTACTGGACTATATAGTCTTTAGAACTTACTGGTTCTTCATCTTTAAATATGGTAGTTATGACCCTACAGATCCACATGATCTGTAGAGGGGATTTATTAATGTGCTGTAATAATACGCTCTGGTTACTATCTGTCTTTCAAGCGTTCACCTTGGCACACTGTCCAAATTAAAGCTCTGAGAAAGATCTGCATGCCAAGTCCTCAGGCAATCCTCAGTTCATTCATACAATTTTTTAAAATTTTTTCTTTTTTTTTTTTTTTTTTAAGGATTGCAGCTTCAGGCACCCGAAGGGCTCGCTTTTCTAGGTGCCAAGAGTGCACAAAGGGACTGAAATAGGGAAAAGATGAAATTACAGGAAATTAAGAAGCTAAGACTGACTAACAGGAGATAGCAAAAAAAGAGAGAGGAAAACCAGAATGTAAGGGAAAGAAAAACAAAGGAAAATGGTTGTAATGAAGGGGTGGAGAGAGAAGTGAGCATGAGGGGAGCAGTAGGAAGAGGTGCAGGAGGACAAAAGGCATGAAGCCACCAGAGAGGAGTACTGGAGCTGACTAACTCTGTCTTTATTCCAGCTTGGGAGGGGCAGAAGAGAGTGAGACTTAGTAGGAGGCACGAAGGGTGGGGTTTGTCTTGGGTTTTGCCCAAGGTGGTTTTCCCCTGCTTTCATAATGGTGTAATATAACATCTTTTACATGCCCTGCACTAAGGCAAGAACAAGGGATTAATGAAAGCTTTTAGAATCAGTAAGAGAAACTTTCTTGTCTAGAAAAAGTTTTCCTCCACAAAGGAAAGCCGAAACATGTTCATTTTTTTCAGTGCCTGTAACTTTGGTAGCTGTGGGAAGATTTGCACAGAAATAGTAAGGCAAGGACTGCTTTTTGTGTTTAAATAAATAATTGTATGCTGATAATTGGACCTCATGGGAACAACAAATTGAATTTAAAAACCACATAATTGTGGCCCATTTTCCCCTCCCCCTATTTTCTTCTTTTAGCCCTTTCCAACACTCACTACTGTGGTAATTATATACTGGAGATGCTATAAGCGTTAAATGCTACAAAGTAGATTTCAAGGAAGGCAAATGTTTTCAGGATTTGCCTTGAGGGATATTGAAAAATGCAGCAGTAATGTCCTGTGTCAGTGTTTCACAGCAGGGTGATTCCTTCTCCTGAGCCTTGAAAGAAAGAAGGCTTGTCCACGTGAGGTTTTCTTTCACTTTGCTTCCCTCACTGCTTTGACCTTATCTAACCAAGCTTACAGGATATTTTATACCCAGTATCCCAGTGGAAATTCTGCATGTCAAAGTATATCTTAATCCCATGTTACCATGCAGATAATGCAGTGATCTTTGTTTTGGATTACCTACTGTTGATCATACCCCTGATATGAATCAATGCTGATGTCAGGGACTGAACTAGAACAGAAAATTTTGCACCTGGCAATGAGAGAGCCAACCCATCAAGCAACTTCAGAGCAACCTTCGTGAGAAACCTGTGACATGTTTTTAAATCCCTTGGATAAAGTCTGAGTCATAATTATCTGACAGCACACTTTCAGAATAAGCATTTGTCGGAATGATTTATAACACTGTGCCATAGCTGGATTTTGTGTATTATCCTTTGTTGATGGAAACGCCCCAAATCTGCCTGAGCTGAGAGTATTTGCTATGTCTGGGGGGCAGGGAGGCGGGTCAGCATTTGCTGTATCTGTTGTTTGCTTTGGGGGGTGGGGGAGCTGTTTTAAGTTTGTGTACTAATTTGTGTTGACTGAGACTCATCCTGGTTATGAAACAAAATGAGGTTTGTAGCCATCCTCTAATGTGAAAGGCAGGCTAACTACTTTAAACCCAAGTATTTTATATAATACATATGCAGTTTTTAAAAAATATATTAATTTGTAAAAAGAGTATTTTAAAATACCTTTTTAATAGTTACTCAGACTTTTTTCTCTCCCACTTGAACTTCCTCAGTGCGGTTTATTTTGTGAGACACAAAGAAACCAGACAAAGATTTGCCATGAAGAAAATTAATAAGCAGAATCTCATCCTCCGAAACCAGATCCAACAGGCCTTTGTCGAACGTGATATCCTGACATTTGCAGAAAATCCATTTGTCGTCAGCATGTATTGCTCATTTGAAACAAGACGTCATTTATGCATGGTCATGGAATATGTAGAAGGTAAAATGTTTATTCTGTTTTACAGAGGAAGATGCGTTTTCTTACACCAAGAAAGAAAAATAACCCATGTAGTACCTGCATTAGAAAGGCCTCCGGTGTGTCCTCTGTACTTTGGCAAATACAGATTTAGGATCTAAATCCAACAGTGATTTTCCCAGTCATTATCTCCCAGTGAGAGTTTATAAAACACTTGTGCTCCAGCTATAATGGGAAATAACTGCTCTTTGAATAAGTTCCTCATAGAATGTAGTTACAAGTGTCCTGGCATTCAAAGTTCATGTGGAGATGCTGTTTGCTTTTCTCGAGTTCAAATTTTCTTTAGCACATGTTGGGGTATTTGTAATATTTGTAATAGTTATTTTTACAAAGAAAGAAGGAAGAAGCAGCAATTTGAAAAGGTGCTGATGCTGAAGGAGAACAGTGGACAGAGGCAGTGCAAGATGAGATACCCAGGCTGTGGTTGTGTGGGCTTTTTCATTTTGATATCTGCGCGCGCCACCCTCCCACCCCCCCTTTTTGGGCAGGGGGAAGTAGCAGCACAGACTTTATTGGTTTCCAGCTGAACCCTTGTATTACTTGCTCCCAGCTTCATACTGTGTTTCCACTACAGTTGTTGGTGTGGTTACCTGTTCAGTTGAATCATCTGACTGGAAAATAAACATTTATGACTACAGTTTGTGTCTCTTTCTGCAGCATATATGGATTATACTGAGACACCTCAGTATTTATAACGACATCTGGAACATTTGTCCTATTTTCACAGGTGGAGACTGTGCTACTTTGATGAAGAATATGGGTCCCTTACCTGTAGACATGGCAAGGATGTACTTTGCAGAGACTGTTCTGGCCTTGGAATACCTTCATAATTATGGAATTGTACACAGGGATTTGAAACCAGACAAGTATGTATATAGAATATAACCAAAAGAGGACTTTGAAATGGTTAGATAAAACATGAAAGGTGTAAACTTGCTTTGAATGTTTTTAAAATTTTTTTTTAATGAATGTTATATAGATTCACAATTTCTGCACAAGATCTGAATTTTCTTTACCTGCAGTTACAGAAAATGTGTTTTTTCCAAAAGAGCGCTTTAAAATTTTCTATCTTTAGGATGGAAGAGGCTATTAGAGTAGCTAAAAAAAAAAAAAAAAAAAGTTCTTTTCTGGCTGAAATGAAGGGAAATGCATTTTGGTCATTACGGAAAAGGTCTTTCAAAGTATGCTCGAAACACTGTTTAATACAAAGTATCATCAACTTGCAGATATTTGCATATATGAAGACAAGATTGACCAGATTTGGAAATCTTTCCTGTTACATGTTTTGGGGTTTTTTTCTCAATATTTAGAATTACAATATTGCTCCTGTACATGTAAATAACATTACAGCAAGTAGCTGCAGTAAAAAGTATGGCAGTTGCAGCTCCATTAATCTTCTTCCTATTTCACATTTTAAATCAAAAACCAAACAAACACACACCCCCCCACCAATGAAACCAAACAGGATTGCAGTCATGTCTGTTGAATGACAATACCTTCATAGCACAATACCTCAGGCCATTGTAGTATTAGTAACTAACTTAATACCAGAGGGTTTTTTCAAATTAATGATCCAGCTAGTTACAGACAGAAAATGCTCACCTCACTTCAAAAGCAACATTTATTCTATTCTTGGTCTTTCAGATGATGACTGTTTCTTTTTCTTCAAAGCATCTAGCGTTCACGTAGCTGAACGCTCTCAACACTTCTATGGTTCTATTAGATGTTGTATTATTGCATATAAAAAGTTTGTTTACATCTGATAATAATAGTAACATGTAAGACTGTCAGATTTTAACCTGTTTATTTTGTACCTGCTTAAATTACTTTTTAAGCTGTCTTTATATTTTTTTGCAGTGCTAATGAAACATTTTCCTCCAAGTATAATAATGATAAGCACATAATGTTGAATTATATCACAGTAACTTCAGATCATTCTAATTTTCAGTTTATTGGTAACATCCATGGGCCATATAAAGCTTACAGACTTTGGCCTGTCAAAGGTGGGGCTAATGAGTTTGACGACCAATCTCTATGAGGGTCACATTGAGAAGGATGCCAGAGAATTCCTTGACAAACAAGTAAGACACAGCCTTTTTCATTTCTACATTGAGTGTTCAAATGAAGAGATGTTTTGCCAGCAGAATGTACTGTAATACTATATAAACTGTTGTTACTTCTGCATTGATGTTCGAATTGCATATGTCAGTTACTTTTACTGATGCCCTGCAGATTATTCTAGGCTTCTTTCTTTCTACATTAGGATCTATTAGTAAGATGAACAGCCTAATTGTGTGCAAGTGAATCTGTGAGAGAGACAAATGGAAAACTGTTTTTATAAGGAATTCAGAAATCTCAGCAGAGTACTTGTGGAGCTCATGATGCATTGTACAGCCAAGGGTGCTAAAATCCTTGCTATGGCCCATTTCCCTTTAAGCATGCCTCATTACCATTGCTCACAATCTGTTCACTGTAAAAGTTACTTAAGATAAAACCATCACAACTTTCATGTAAAAATAAGGATATGTTTAAGTTAAGGAAGGTATTTGCTGTAATGGACTCCCATGTATGAAACGCAAACTGTCCTTTGCATGACAGATGTGCAAATGTTTATTATGTTGCCTGTAAACGTAGCTAGGTCATTCTAAAAACATTAGCTGTTACGCAAGCATTTTTCCATGTTTCCATATTATTTTACACCTCAAGAATTATAAATTAGGTGACATAGCCCAATTAGACTTGTTTTACCATCATGCTTCTTTTCTTTCTTTTAGGTCTGTGGTACACCAGAATACATAGCTCCTGAAGTGATACTGAGACAGGGTTATGGAAAACCAGTGGACTGGTGGGCTATGGGAATTATCCTTTATGAATTTCTTGTTGGGTGTGTGCCATTCTTTGGAGATACACCAGAAGAGCTGTTTGGACAAGTAATCAGTGGTGAGGATCATCACAAAACCCCCCAGATTTCTTAGCTTGCTGCGAAACATTTCAGTTTCACTTAATAGTAAAGATATTTACAAGTTTACTGATAGACTAGGTTTTCAAACCAGTTTTGCTCAAAACCCCACCATTATTCTAATATTGTAATAGACAATTTGCTGTCAAAGCAGTAAGAATAAATTTGGATTAAAAACTGTATACTGTTGCTAAGTACAGAAATGCAGTAAGATAGAGCACAGTGGTTAAGCTGCACGGTTTGAAAAAGGCAGTATTGGTAGAAAACTAGTGCTACTATGGCACAGCAATTTCAGTCTTTAATAAAGAAATTATACCAGAGAAGAAACGGTTAAAATAAATTTGCATAAATGGGAAAATGCCTCATGGCACAATAAAGAAATTAACAAAGTTGTAATAAAACCCTAAAACAAATGTCTCCCGAATAATAAATAATGAGAAAGAGAAGGAAACAAATTCAATTCACAGATTGTTAATGATTTCACTGGTGATTGTTGTAGTGTAATGTTATTTCTGTAGCAGCTGTTGTTCTTCCATTTAAAATTCAATAACCTTTTAGATCTTAACCTGCAAGCTGACCCTAAGTATTGTTATGTGGCTTGTGGCAAAACTGAATGATAATTAAACAGAATTGTTTACTATCCTACCTGCTGTTTCCATAAATTACCCAGATGCATACATGTAGAGGGTCTCTATTTATGCCAAAAGTTTAACAGAATGGCACCTCTGTTACTGAGTATTTCCCAGTCTGTTTTACGGTCTGCTTAAAAGTTCTAGTACCTAAGACAAAAAAAACCCCAAACCCAAGCATAAAAAAAAAAAAAAACAACAACAGAAACAAAATTATTTTAACTGCACCTCTGGTTCTTTATTATCTGAGAATGCAGTAAATCCCCTCTTGTACTTAAGGAGACACTCTGTCATCATCTTGCTTTCCTCCATCTCTGAAGCTGAAAGCCAGACTTGTTTATAAACTTTAATGAAATGGATTTGTGAGTTGCCTCTAGTATGTGACCTCTTTATACAACATCCTAGCTGTTCATGCATTTATAACCATGTTGTTTTCTGATGTGATATGCTGAGGCCTGAGTGGCAAGGAGAATCAACTGTTTAATTAACACAAGCAGCAAATGCTGGCTTTGTTCTGGATGCCTCATGGCTGCAATGCATATTCATGCTTTATTTTCCAAATTAGATTTAAACGGCAGTGGAAGCTGTAGGCAGGCAAACATGGAAATAACTCATGTTTTTATTGCATTTCCAGACACATGCACATGTGTTTTTATCTTTATGCTCTCTGGGAGAAGGGGAGGGAATAGTCTAAAATTAATGACAAAATTTGCACTTTAGACTTTATTTTGCATGTGGCATTAATTTTATGTTTTGTAAAACAAATTGTCATGGGTTACAATCTAGCTGATACTTATGTAAATAACTTTATCTGTTTGAATGTGTCCATTTATCTTCCAGAAATTATCGGTAGAAGTGTATGTTTGAAAACCTGATCTATTCCCACTCACTCTCCAAGGCTGTTTGTCAGCTTAGTTTCTTGGTTTGATGTTGACTTGTCACTTTCTTTTTTAATTTAAATATCCTAACTTAGTGAAATCATTATTACTATCAGTATCTGCAGGAGAACTCTTTTGTTGGGTAAGTTTCCTGTGCTGAAATATATGCTGCCCTTGTATTCAACTGTAAAAATCATGTTAAAGAACCCAAACTATAGCCTAGACTTTTACTCCAGTTTCTGTGGGTGAAATCTGCGTCTACTTGGAAATCTACTTTAAAATCTTGCTCCCTCATTTTACCTCCCTCCTTCTTCATTGTAGGTTGCCTTTCCTGCCCCCAAGTTGTGTGAGTACAGTTGTGGGAGGCCTCAGTGTACTAAGTTAGATGCCTAAAATGATTGGGGTTAAAAATAATGCTCCAGAAACAGGTTACATTTCGTGCCTGTTTATTTCAGTAGCTTTCCTTAAACTCTGAAATACAAAGATTAAACTTGTGTGTAGCTTCTAATGGTTATTGCTCTAGTGATGATCAGTTCGAAGGAAGAGTCTGGATCGTAGGGTGATGACAAAATCCTTAACAGCCTTCTGTATTTCCTGAGCTCTTAGCATTCTGTTTCTCTGACACCAAAATCCTTGTACCTCCCAAGAAACTTCTGCAGAAGTTTTTTCTAAATATTACATTTGTGGAGGCAAGTTCAGCTAAAGATCAGACAAAACTTGCTATGTAAGCTGTTATAAAGTTAATGTGCATACTGAAACTGGCACAATTTCCCATTGTTTAATTTAAATGAAAGTTTGGTGGAATTTTTATTCAGCCTTACCTGAATACTGCAGGGTTTACTGTCTTGATTACATCATTTAGGTCCAACTTGCTATGAAGTGCAAAAAGCCTTAGTAGTATAAGAGTCAGTAGAGCGAGGTGGTTTTCCTCTGAAGTACGAGACACTTGGAAGAAAGCTCCATTGGCGTGTATCTCTCCAGAGCAGAGTCCAATACCTCGGCCCTTAGTCATGGGATTAATGACTTCAGTTAGTCTACTAATATTAGAGAAAGATTACAAATGTGACCAGTGACTGCTAGGTCAGGTCAGCTGTGTCCATCTTAACAGCAGTTTCCATGAATATAACTAAAATTTAAACCATGATTCTGGGGGAGCAGGGAGAAGGGACAGAATCCAAATTGTGCTAATATTTTGCAATAGTTTTCCATGAGCCAAGCATTCCTGTATACTGTTGTTAAACACTTTTGGGTTAAAGGATACTTCCAAGGAAAATGGGAATATAACAATATGCTTACAAAGTCTGTATATAGAGAGTATAAAAATAGGAAGTAATTGGTATGCAACAGAGAGCAACTTGAAAAAGCTGCCTTTACTCTGACTTTACTGTTAGCTCACTACGAGAGTTTTCACACAGTTTCTGCTGAATGTTGGGATCAGACTTCAGTAATAACAAACAACTTTCTGTTTTGCTAGATGAAATCAACTGGCCTGAAAAGGATGAAGCACCGCCGCCAGATGCTCAGGATCTGATTACCCTGCTGCTCAGGCAGAATCCTTTGGAAAGACTGGGAACAGGTTAGAAGGCACTGTTTTAAATCAGTATTGTGCTAGAAATAGCTTCTAGATTCTGCATTGGGAGCTTTTGTTCACGTATTTGTTTTGCCTGGGCAACATCTGTCAGGGCAAGTAGCATGACAACATGTATTATAGCAGAGGGTACTCTATAGATTCAGACCAGTAATATGAGCTTAACAAAATAATGACTGTTTTTTTCAGAGTTTACATGTGGGTGTTCACATTTACTCTTCTCTTAATTTGATGACTAAAAAAGAAATTTCTCAAAGACCCAGTTCGCCACTGGATGGGGTTCCTTCATGAATACAGTGTTAAATAACTAAACACAGAAATAGAGAAGGAGAATCAATACACAACTGATGCTTCCGTTTTCAGAAGTGTCTTAGCCTGGCAGATTAGTTCCTCCAGGCATTAGGGTGGGTGATGAGTACTCAAACTAAATATTCAGAAATGACTGTCTGAGCTTGTGTTGTGAAAGGTCTTGTCATTCTTATTCAGCAAGCACTACTACCTTGCATGAAAAAGAATAAAACCAAAACTGTGAATGTTAAGGAAGTAAATGGATATCTGTAAGAACACAAGCTGCCAGCTTATGCCACTGTGGTCATTCCATTTCAAGAGAAGAACCTGGCATGTGGTATTAGGAGCGGTGAGCCTGTGTAGGCTAATGAAAGCACTGTGCATTTATGTAATAGTGTTTATTTGTTAGTTGATGGAGCCAGATTTATTTGGGAATTGAGTGAGAGACAGTAATGAAGAATATTGCACATGATTTTTAAAGTGTTAATGTATGGGAACCCTAGCCACTGTCTGCCATCCTGCTGGACAAAGCACTATGTAAACACAGCAAAAAAAGCCTCCTACATAAAAGAGATCAAACAGAAAAGTATAGTTTTATTTATAGTGAACACTGTATGCCATGAATATAAATACATTGGGGATGCTAAGGAAACCAAGCGGCAGGTTGAGTCAGCATTAGAGTACTTGGAAAATTGCTGGCAAAACTGAGTCCAGTGATCAGATTGTGCTGCGTATTTTTAGAGTTAATGTAAAAAGGAGCTTTAGGAATCAGTTCACAACTGGCCTTGCCACAGCCAGTCGGGGGGAACATGAGTATAACCCAGACCCAAAGTACTATTGATGTGGTCCCAAAAGACAGGTCTTCCTTTGGGACATGATGACGTGACTGAGATGAGTGAACTGTGTGTTCCTTTGCTCCCTGAGCATCTGAGATCTCTGTGAACAGCCCTTAGACTTCTCTCTAGCTGATGGTCTGGAGTATGTGGCATCCAGCAAAGTTTGTTGTTTGTTCTCCCTTGCCCTGTGTTGAACAAGAGTGAGGGAGGTGTCATGCCCCAGTCAGCTTCTCCACTTGCTGCCTGCTTCATCTGCAAAGGGCACCACTGCCAAAGGCAAAATGGAAGAGCCACAATTAGTTCCATTCCCTTGTTTTAAGTATACTCCTTTCAGGCATTGTTGTTTCGTTGCCAGGATACTTTTTCCTGGTAAACACAGTGTTAATTCAAGATCGTCACCTTGTGAGAGGCTGGATCAGAAGTAGATTGCAAATTCTGCCTCTTTTGCTACAGCTGGTTGAGAAAGTGAATTGACTAGAATGAGGCTGGTTTAACTACTGTAATGGTCAGTGCCACCACACGGAGCATCTGTGCAGCTCATTTACGGGCTGATTTGACTGTCCATGGTGTCTCAAGAGCTGGCAGTCTGAAGAAGGAAGTTGGGCAGCCATTTATTTGAAGCACAGAGGGGTGTTTAGAAACTGCAACAAAGTTGGGGGTTTTTTAAGTGTCAGAAGCAACTCACAGGAACTGAGGCTGCAATGTGACAGGTCCCACAGGGGCACTGGAAAATAACAGTTTATCCCAGGCTCCACCATGCATTTCAAATGACAGCCCTATCTGTTTAATACATATTAGCTAATTGTGTAACACTCCATGAAAATTGTAATTGTGTATTTGCCAGGAGACCTGAGTGGCATAGTCAAATTGAAAGAAGAGAGATAGACACTATACTTTTTTCGAAGAAGGAAAATGATAGAAAAAAGACCTCTTTGAGTTTGAAGTGTCTGATACCAATCAAGAATTACACAGTTCTGATGTAATATCCCATTACTGTGCTCAGAGAAATGTTCACTCCTTGGCTAGTGACTTACAATGAGATGTGATTTTGGGAAGATTTGGCTTTTCTGATTTTTTCCCTGGTGCAGTCAGAAAAGCAAAGAACCCAACATAGAAATCTTGACACTCAGAGACCAATCCTGGATACTTCACACTTCTGTGGCTCTCTCCTGACTTGGCCTTGACATAGGGAAGTTTATGTACTCTATCCATGTGGTAGGTTGACCCTGGCTGACCACCGGGTGCCCACCAAGCTGCTCTATCACTCCCCCTCCTTAGCTGGACAGGGGAGAGAAAATACGATGAAAGGCTTGTGGGTTGAGATGAGGACAGATCACTCAGCAATTACCGTCACGGGCAAAACAGACTCAACTCAGGGTAATGAATTGAATTTTTTGCCAATTAATGATGGAGTAGGATAATGAGAAATAAGAACAAATCTAAAAACACCTTCCCCCCACCCTTCCCTTCTTCTCGGGCTTAATTTTACTCCTGATTTTCTCTACCTCCTCCCCACCAGCAGCACAGGGGGATGGGGAACAGGGGTTGTGGTCAGTTCATCACACCTTGTCTCTGCTGCTCCCTCCTCCTCAGGGGGAGGACTCCTCACTTTTCCCCTGCTCCAGCATGGGTTCCCTTCCATGGGCTGCAGTCCTGCAGGCACAGACTGCTCCAGCGTGGGTCCCCTGTGGGTCACAAGTCCTGCCAGAAAACCTGCTCCAGTGTGGGCTCCTCTCTCCACGGGGCCGTGGGTCCTGCGAGGAGCCTGCTCCAGCACAGGCTTCCCATGGGTTCACAGCCTCCTTCGGGCATCCACCTGCTCCGGTGTGGGGTCCTCCATGGGCTGTAGGTGGATGTGTGCTCCACGGTGGACCTCCCTGGGCTGCAGGGGGACAGCCTGCCTCACCATGGTCTTCCCCACGGGCTGCAGAGGAATCTCTTCTCTGGCACCTGGAGCATCTCCTCCCCCTCCTTCTTCACTGACCTTGGTGTCTGCAGGGCTGTTTTCTCTCACATATTCTCACTCCTCTCTCCAGCTGCTGTTGTGCAGCATTTTTTTTACCCTTTTGTAAACATGTTATCACAGAGGCGCTACCAACGTCACTGATGGCCTTAGCCTTGGCCAGCAATGGGTCTATCTTGGAGCTGGCTGGCATTGGATTTATCAGACATGGGGGAAGCTTCTGGCATCTTCTCACAGAAGCCACCCCTGCAACCCCTGCCGCTACCAAAACCGTACAGTGTAAACCCAATACAATGAAGTTGGCAGTAACTCTTGCTGCTGCAGGTTACCTGTTCAGTTTTTAGAATTAGATTTATGTTTACTAACATCCTCGCCCACCTCCCTAGGACAAAAATTCCAGTATTTCATTGGGTTCTTATAGTTGTTTCTTAACTTGAAACTAGTGTAATTGTTCTACACACATAAAAAGTAGGCAGTAATTGATAAGAAGATAAATGGTGAGGTACTTCATACAGAATTGTGTATTACTGCCATAAAACACCAAAAGGAGCTCCTGACAGTAATGGTATTTACACTGAGTAACTACTAAGAATCATTCTTCCTTACTTTCTAACTTGTACTTACTCATCTAGTGCACGTTTTTGACTATTACTACTACATCTGATGCATTCTGACTAATGTGTAGCTGACAGATAATACTTAGTATATCTAGAAAAATAGGAATGTTGAAAGGGGGGGAAGATGATAATGCAATGCCACCACTGTGGCAACAGCGAAACAGGGACAGGGAATTGCTCTGACAGGTTATGGAGAGTCTAGTGGAAATGGGTAGTAGATGTTCCTGCCCACAGGGATGACTATGCCTTTCCATGATAATTAGCATTTTTTTGGCCGGGGTTTAGTTGAGTTAATGTCAGAGGATTTGGTATGATTTGCTCAGTGTTTTTCTCTGGCTCCCCCAGGTGGTGCATATGAAGTAAAGCAACATCAATTCTTCAGGAGCCTTGACTGGAATAGCCTGCTGAGGCAGAAAGCAGAATTTATTCCACAGTTGGAGTCTGAAGATGACACAAGTTATTTTGACAGTAGGTGTTTGATGGTATTAAAAAAATGTGATGAATGCCTTGTTTAAATAATTACTGCCTTTGACTTTTGCTTACTGCTTTGAACATCTCCTTTATCAGAACCACTGGCAGCTTGCAAATTCACTGGTAATTTGACATTTCAGCAGAAATAATTTTAAGATTAAAATTACACTTTTAGTTAATTTTAATGCCTGGTACCCATTCTTCCTGATAAATTCAAATAGTTTATTTCCCTCGACTGTAGCTCGTTCTGAGAAATACCACCATATGGAAACTGAGGAAGAAGATGATACCAATGATGAAGACTTTAATTTGGAGATAAGACAGTTTTCCTCATGTTCACACAGATTTTCAAAAGTAAGTAAAAATAATATTAGTATGTATTGTGTACATAAACATTTTGCTAGTTTTATGGAGTTTGGAAATAGATATGGAAGAGGTATATAGGGGATTGTTTCTTCAACAAATGTTAACTGAAATTGAGCAAGAATTAAGTGTATTCCACTAAATCAAAACGTGGGAAGATTCTGTAGGGAAGTAATTTCTTGAATCTTTAAGAAGGTAATAGAAAATTGTATAAATAGGTTGGTATTTTCTGTAGACAATTCATGATCGCGTAACAGAAAGTATATGGAAACTGTTCTGTTCAGTGCTAATGCACGTTTCTTACATTGGTTTCCTTGTACATAGTTTGCGTGTTGCTCCAGTTGTGTCCTAGGTGTCTTGCAGGTGATGGCATAACAAAGATTACACTTCTAGCCTATAGTAGCTATTAATTAAATGACATTAGACTGAAGGGAAAAAGCAAAGTCATGGTTAGCAGGTGATTTGATCAAGGAGAGATGTGGATTTGAGAGCGTGATTTGAATGCTGTGAATTGAAGGTAAAGCTGATTGTCCAAAGGGTAGTATACTTGAGTAGTTGAGAGCTAATTAATGCTGGACAAAGGACACTAGTAGGAGCAGAGTAGACACGCTCAGGAAATACTGTGGAGGGTAAATTGGCAGGAACTAATGGAAGTGGAATGCCTAATGAGCATGCTTTTAGTCTTGACATAGCATCCAGCAGTGATTTTCAAAAGCTTTCTGTTTAAGTTTCTTTAACCTACTTTAGGAACTGTTTAAAGGCATTTGGAAACTCTGTTTCTCTTGTTTGTCCTGGGTTATGCTTTAAGGAATCGGTAGATCTTATGCTGGCTCTGCAGTATCACATACATATTGTACCTGTGATAGCATGGAAGAGCAGAGATGGGAATCATGGATGTAGTTACCCTCATTCTGTGTAAATTCCTTGTTTTGACTTGGTGGTATGTTTCAAATTCAGATACTGGTAAATGATGTAGTCTCTTTGGGGGTAACTTGAACAAGAGGCAATGGGCACAAACTGATACACAGGAAGTTCTGTCTGAAAACAAGGAAACACTTTTTTACTCTGAGGGTGATCGAGCACTGGCACAGGCTATCCAGAGGGGTTGTGGAGTCTCAGTCCTTGGAGGCTGTCAAAAGCCAACTAGATGTGATCCTGACCAAGCAACTCTAGGTGACCCTGCTGGAGCAGAGGGGTTGGACAACATGACCTGCAGAGGTCCCTTCCAGCCTCCTTCTGTGATTCTGTGAGCTTTTGTCCTTTTGAAAGCTCTGTACCACAGTAGTTTGGTTTGTTAATGTTACACCATTGCATCTCTACTTGTGCCTCTCAGGCTGTAGAATATAGAGCTGACAGTTTCTGTGTACTGTTTGTCAGCTAAGCAAACAACAGACTTCTAATGATCAGAGTTTATTTTTTCTAAATCCTTTAGCCAAGTAATTTATTCTTAACTTCAGAGTTAATTCAGGTTAATTTTTCTGCTTTCCACACCTGACTGGTAGATACTAAGTCAGTATCTTAGGGTTAGGGCTTTTTTACCCTGATTGGCTTTATGGTTGTGATTTAATCCAAGATGTCCATTAATCCTGTGACCTAGAGACCCCAAGGCTGTGGATTTTGTTTGTACTCTCTTGGTTCACACAGTGAAATTGGGAGAAAGCTGATCAATTCGTAATGAGAAGAGATGTTATTCATGACCCTGTGTGTGACAAGCCAAGAAAGCAAAATAGAAAAGCATTTTAAGAACACAAACTATTGGAAATTTTAAAAAAGCTCAAGAAGTTTGAAGTTTGCACTCTGAAATACTGTATAAGCATTTAGAACAATGCAGAGTACAACCCAAGATGTGTTTTCCTGCCTATCTTTTTATATCATATATGTCTAGTGATAAGTTGGGTTTTTTGTGGGTTTTGTTTTGTCTGTAATAGGTTTTTAGTAGCATAGATCGAATCACTCAAACGCAAGGTGAAGAAAAGGAAGATCCAGGAGACAAACCCAAAACTGTAACACTGCCTTCTGTGGAATCTTTAAGCTGGAGTTCGGAATATTCTGAAATGTAAGTAGAAGGAGGCATTGGAAGTGGTCCACATCCTGCTTGTCAGGTAGCAGGCCTCCTCCTCTCAGTTACTGCATGAGAGTTTGCTTATTTTTAATGCAGACAACAAATATCTACATCCATCTCCTCTGACACTGAGAGTAGCAGGCAGCGACACAGTTCTGGTTTGCTTCCGAAGTTGGCCATATCAGCCGAAGGAGAACAGGATAATTCCACCGGCTTAGTGGGAACTCGAGATGAACAGGAAAAGCCTGCATTTGTGAGTGAGGAAGTAGTGCAAGATGAACCTGAAGTAACCACTCCAGCAAGTACGATCAGCAGCTCCACGCTATCAGGTAATTCAGTGGGTCTCTTGGCTGATGACATTAGAAGAAGTTGTGGACTTTCTTTCTTTAGCAGTAGCATTCATGGATTTAGAAGTCCTGTATTTCAGAACGGCTTTAAAAAAAAGCCATCCCAAGAGGGGTCTGGTTTGGGCTTAGGCTCAAGCTAATAAAAATCTTGTGAAGATATGTATGGGAAAGCTTCAACGTTTTTGGAAATGCCAACATTTGATCTTGCCCCACTGACTCTGGAGGGCTGCTAGGCAAGTGAATAGAATGGCGACTTGACCTTAGAGCCTTTGCAGGATTCTTCTTGTGGTGAAAAGGAGTCTTAGATCACTTGAGCACTTAAAATGCTATTTTTATATCTTCCCTGACTGAATTTGGTGATCTTTTGATTGATCATCCTGGAGTCATTCCAGCTGATCCCTATTGCTGTTTTCTACCACTCTGTGCTGCACCATTGTGTGTTTTTAGTTAAGACATCTCAATGATGTGTGCCTTTCATAGTTGGCAGGGTTTTCTTTGACTTGTGGAAGTCGCTTTTGTCATTAGGAATCTAGGAGGGAGTGTTGTAAACCATTCCCTACTTAAATTATTTATTTCCTTTATGCATCCCTCACCTAGCTCAAGTATTTGCATGCGTTTCAGTAGGATCCAGGGCCCTAGCATCTTGCTGGTTTTGTACTTAGAGCAGAGTCTTGTATAACTGTTGAAAGACCTGATACTTAACACAGCTCTAGGCCTTTATCAGTCTCATGATTGTCAATATATAGGTTCCAGTTACCTTCTCTATGCATTTACCTGTCTTCAGCTTATTTCTCTTTTGGACCCCGCTGAGTTTTCTCAAGATATCCCTTTATCCCATACCCCTAATTTCCCTTGTAGCCCACATGTTCCTTCCCCTTCCTCCTCCCCATTTCTGGGAAAATAAAGTTCCTCAGGCTTGTCCAGCTGTACAACCATTGCCATCTCCTTCCCCTGTCTGAAACCTTGACTCTGCTGTATCTCAAGTCTTGCTCACTCCCCCAGCCCTGTGTTATGGTGTTGGCATTAGCACAGCTGTCACAATGATAACTCAAAGCATCTGATCCTCTTCTGTCACTTATCAGTTACACTTAACAGTAATTTCATTTTTCTCTGGTCCACTAACAACAGGATATTCAGTGACCTTAAAGGAATACTAGGAATTATTCCTATGTCTTTAAATAAGTGACCTACCCTTGGTGCTTGTTGCATAAGGTCATACAAATTTCCTGTGACATCTTTGAAATTTTTGAAAAAATCCTGTGCATGTTGTTCACGTGACACAAGGCCTTTATTGTTTGAAACATTGTTGTCCTTCCTTCAGTGTTGTGGAAGTTCATTACCTGTCATAGACTAAGACCAATGTTGTTGCAATACTGAGTTTAGTGGTGCCAGATATCTTTCTCCTGTGTGGTAGAAAACCACCCAAAGAATAAAAGCAAAAGGTAATAATTAAAAATAAAATTATACTTAATGTTTTAAAGATTTTGGAAGAGTTGTTAAGCTGATAGCAAATTATGTAGGATTGGAGCCTTTCATTTACTTTAGGAGGAGTTCACATGAAAATTAAATATATGATTAGGTTCTCTAAGGTGAGTGCTGCATATTGAGATACCAGGCTTGCTTCGGCTTTGTCTCTTATTTACTTTAGTCAGTGACTACAAAAAACTGTTGCTTCAGTTCAATCTGTTAACATTTATGCATTCTCTAAATCTGGAAGAATTAGTCAGATTTATGTAGTGTTCTTTTATGAACTTGTTAACAGAAAGAAAAATTCCTATCTCACAATTGTACTGTTTGCCCTCCCTAACCCCCAGTTTCCCCTTAATGTGTTTATCCATTCTTCTTTGTACAGTTGGCAGTTTTTCAGAGCACTTAGATCAGATAAATGGAAGAAGTGAGAGTGTGGACAGTACAGATAACTCCTCAAAGCCACCCAGTGAAGTTGCATCTCACATGGCTCGTCAGCGGTTAGAAAGCACAGAGAAAAGGAAGATCTCTGGAAAAGTCACAAAGTCCCTTTCTGCAAGTGCTTTGTCCCTCATGATCCCAGGAGGTAGAGATAAATCTTTTTGTTTGAAATTTCATGATTTATGCATGCTTGATGGTTTATGTTGTAAATGCAAGATTCTGGAGAGTCCAGAATGGATTCTGCATCACACTTTTTTGTTTCTCTTGTTGATTACATGTGTTACTAGGTGGTGCAATCTCATCAGTGACTTACAGTGGTCACATTACAGCTGAGGGACCTTCTCTGACAGGCAAAAATGTAGCTTAGTAGTGACTACTTTGTGTTTGACCATGTGCATGCCTGACATGATGCTGGCTTCAGTCCCTGGCCTATCCTACATTAGGAGTGTAGCTTAAATTTTAAGTAGCTCAATATGTGCAGCTCCAAGAATAGCTGTTTGTTACAGCAGCACATGCAGCCTGACTCGTTCTCTCTCATCTCTGTAAGGAAAGGTGATAACCCAGAGAGAAGTGTCACAAAAGTAGAAATAGAATGTAGGCTCCTGGTTGTACAACACTGACTTACACGGAGTACTCAAAATCTGAAGCCAGAAATACTGCTGTAAGTAGGTGGAAGTATAACAGTAGTATTGAGTGTTTCCAGATGAAGCATTGGTGCTTTGCTTTTTAATGGTTCAGAGTCAAAGTCCAAATTTCCCAAACTTTGAGGGACTTTTTTGCAAAAGTGGGATTACATCTCAGCTTCACACACTGGCCATATACTGCTTTTAGACCTTAGGAGTAATAGTTAAGTATCTGCTGGTCTGATAACATAACCCTGCGCTTGCTCCATATGTTCAAAGTGGCTTTAACAGTAACTTCAGCAGGTTGCTTTGAGTCCTCAGGCTAGTGGAGAATTGTATAGTGTTGAAGAGTTGGTTCTGGCTCTCCTCTTAGACTTCACCTGTCCTTGGGTTGTAAAGCACATGTGCACCTTAATACTTTGGTAAGCAAACAATGTGCTATTGTGCATGTGTTTTGGAGCCCTTGGAGAGGTGAAAGACCCATCTAATCCCTATTACAGCAGGAATTTCTGATTCACCTCATGTTTTCTACCCTTCTTCACCATACAGTTTAAAGAACAGCATAGGCTTCCCATGCATTACATGTAATTCCAGCCCCTAGCCATGAGGATTTTTTAATGAGATAAGTCAAGAGGAAAATGTTGGGTCTTGGTTAAAGAGGAATATTTTGCCCCTGCTTGAAGGAGGACAACTAGGTGACAATGAAAAAAATACTTAGCATTTCTGTGATGCTGTCTGAATGTGAATGATCATTCTGACAAAATGCATGACAGATGAAGGTGACTTTATTTTTACAATGAGAAAGATAGTGACCACATGCTCAGCCTGTTCAGGGCAGTATTGACACTGAATACTGCAAGTGGCTTGCAAACACTCTGGGCTTATTCCTTGTGTAGACTCTTTCTTCCAAATAATGTTTCTCTCCCAAATTTCTTAAATGTTTTTGTGGTATACCCCTGTAACAGCATCATGGTTATTTTTTCTGCTTGTAGAGGGCCTGCAGTGCATGCTTATTACTGAGATTGGCTATCACAGGAGCATGATATATACATAGGTAACTACAGAGCCAAGTAACACTCAAGAGCTATTCGTCAGTTTGTATTCTAGTAGTTCTTTCACAGCTGTCGAGTAAGAATCACTAAGTTCAGAGATGATATAGACTGAGTTACTGTGCTTATTAAACTACGGTTTCCTTTCAGTTTAATCTCAGCATCATTCTATAAAATCCAAACGTAGCTTTGCCTACACCTAGAAATGCTGTCATTGTATCTATATCAGCCAAAATACTGTATGTTAGCTGTACTTAATACTGTACAAAAAACCTACCTTGTTCATGCTTATCCATAAAATAAACTATAGCAACAGATGGCCAGTGTTCCTGACCTGAGTCATTTAGCTGAGAGTCACAGGACTTGTCCCACAGGAGCAGACAATCTGGGCATGTTTCAGAGCCAAAGGGTGACAGTGACAGCCCCCTCAGGGCATGGCTATTCTGTGGGATTTCAGCATTAACCCAGTGATACCAATCTCTGGGAGCCTCTGGTGACTCACATCCAGGGAGTAGCACCTCTGCTGTCAAAAGCATATCTGCCCTCGCATGACATGGCTTGGCATGAACACCAAACCTGGAACCTTTCTGAGCTGCATTCCTTTGCACAGCTGTCACCCTGTTACAGTCACCAAAGTGTGTTTTATTTATACTGCTGCAATTGTGTTTACATTTGCACACACATGAGCATATAGTGCTTTCAAAACAATGAAATGAAACAAAGCCATAATGGATATTGTGGTTGCAAGAAATTCTTGTGGTCTTACATGATGTAGCAGAATGTAGAAAGGGAGGCTTGGTACAAGAATGAGTTCCTGTCTTATGTACCAGTTAGATATTGTGGTTTAAGTACAGTAGTCTTTACCTGTACCTACATAAAACTGAAACCAAAAAACCAACTAGCGCTTCGTTTAGCACTGCTGATTGATTCGGGGGGTGGTTTTGGGTGTACTCACAATAACGTCTGCTACCAGACTCTGATTTTCTTTTCATGAGTGTCTGTTAGGAACAGGCTGAGAATTGTTCTTTCAGAGTTCACAATGAGTGTTTTTCCTATCTAAAAGGAAAAAGCATTCTACATCTAACAAGTTAACTCTTGCATTAAAACATATAGTTTACACTACAAGGTGTAAGATCTGGTTATTGGTTAAACTTCTCATTCACTAAGATACACACTGACAGAGGAGAGAGTTTTTGTGCAAAGGCAATGATATATTTTGACACAAAGACGTCATAAAACTAAGCCAATTCCCTATTCTGTGTCTGTATTTGTGTGTGCTCAGAATGTACTCTGATAGGCAGATTTTTTTCTTCCAGATGTGTTTGGTGTTTCTCCTTTGGGAAGTCCTATGTCTCCTCATTCCCTATCATCTGATCCTTCATCCTCCCGAGATTCATCTCCCAGCCGTGATTCCTCGATTGCTGCTGCAAGTCCTCATCAGCCAATAGTAATTCACAGTTCAGGAAAAAAGTATGGCTTCACCATCCGAGCAATCAGGGTTTATGTGGGTGACAGTGATATCTACACTGTGCACCATATTGTTTGGGTAAGATAATATGGTTTTTTGCTTATATACAGCCAAAGAAAATTGTAATGATGCATTTGCTTTTGATTTTTGTACCTATGGTATCTGTTTGTTGACAATTACTGTGTAAATTGTGAAGTTGTGCCAAACAATTTTCTTAGAATGAAATTTGTGCCTGTACACAAGATCAGTGTTGGCTGTAGGGATGACACAAGCCACCTTTTGGCAGAGGTGGTACCTACATATGTTGTTGACCTTCTGTGTGGGTCACTTTCACTTTTGGGAAGTTTGGCAATTGTGAACAGCCATGTCTAAGTTCAGAGTACTGCAGCTTAGAAAACCAAAGGGGTGGTGCAGCCCCTCTTTTATTGAGGGCAGGATCTGCAAAACTAGGAGATTGTAAACAGAAATTGTTGAAATATACATGGAGTTTATTAAACTGCATCAGCTAAGGGATTCCTGAAAGTTCACAGTGTTTTACTAGACACAAGTAGGCTGATTTCAAGCACTGACTTTCTTCTGTGTAGAAATGTGCAAATCATTTGGAATTGTGAATGTCTTTGAGGATTCTATGGCACAGGAAAAAAACTGACTGTCTTGAATAAATCAAGTATTTTTCATCCTGTGTTCACTACTGATTTGAACGAAGTGGGAGACAGGCTAAAGGAAGAAACCGCAGTTCTTGCATTTAATTGGTTATCAACTTCCTTAATTATAAATGAAATATATTTATGTAAATATATATATATTTATATTTATTTTATAATTGAGGTTGATAAGTTACATATTTTATATAATTTATATTTTATACACACATAAATAGTGTGTGCGTGTGTATGAACTAAAATATTTCAACTACCTTAAAATAATTTTGAAAAACTGATTACAAATATATCAAAAGCTTTGAAGTTTTATATAGTGCTTTGTTTTAAATATGTATTGTAGGTTTTGAAGTAGCAGTGCTACTGATGTGATAGTGTATTACTCATTTTTCATTCATGTTGTTTACTTCTCAGACCTTTTAATCCATCAAGAACATTGAATCTGGAGAATGAAGTACATTTGATTGATAATGGAATACGTAAAAAAAAATTGGATTTCTTGCCAGAAAGAAATTTGGTGTAGCATCACATCAGTGAAAGGAAGGGGGGAAAATAGTACATTGCAGTAAAAGTGAAACCTTGGCTTTTTTTTAAAATACTATAGGTTGGTTGGGTTTTGTTAGCTCTGTAAGCACTGTAGGCTTCAGTAGTGGCTGCATTAATTACAATTCTTCAAAAGCTTATTTTAAAATATAATAAATTATTTAAGCCACTGTCAAAATAATTTGCAATTCAGTTTGTTTTGGTCCTTCATCACCTTTGTGCTGCACTGTTCCCTCTGATGAGCAGCCTGGTGAATTTGAACCAAATGAAAACGATTCTTAACTACATGGTGAAGTTAATTTTTATCATTATTTGGGTACTGCATGTGACCACTGCCTTAATTACATCAGTATTTCTCAGTGTCGGATGCTAAAAATCTCAATTCAGTTCTGAAATTTTGCTGTGGGGAGTGAATCACCTCTTTGTCATGCATGAAAACTGCCCCGCTATGCAGAGCTTACTTAATATCAGTGGCAACAAGCAGTGTTTCAGTGAGCTTTGAAACTATTCCAGGCCCTGTCTAATTATAAAGTTTGAGTAAGTAGTTGATGGTGAAATGTCTGGTCTGATTTTTCTTCTTTTCTTCCTTTATATAACTTAATATCTCTTAAGTTTTCTTCATTGCCAACTGGTTTTATAGTAAGAGTTCATTAAACAAAGCCTACTCTTGAAAGTATGAAGGTTAAACAGGAGTCTGTTCTCTCCATCTCTGATTTCCAGAATGTGGAAGAAGGAGGTGCAGCTTACCAAGCAGGTTTAAAAGCTGGAGACCTGATTACTCATATCAACGGAGAGCCAGTCCATGGTCTTGTTCATACAGAAGTCATTGAGTTGTTGTTAAAGGTAACTCTTGGACAACTGGGATACAAAAGCGCTTGCTGTTTTCACCAAGGATTGAGGGGTTGTTTGTTTCCCTCAGAGCTTAGTTATCAGATTTTTGTTGTTGTTCAAGTACAAACTCTAAGCTACTACTGCACAGATCTGGAGGAAGGTCAATTATTTCATATATCCTGCTAAGGTTTTAGTTTCTCTGCAATAAACTGACACTTCTGCTGAGATAGCTAAAGTACATTCGAGGCACTGACACAAAGAAATTACTGTCTCAAAAAATTTGACATTTTCAATGTCACTTTGGCACTTTCTTGAACTCCCCCATTTTCATCAGGTAATTCAGGCTTTTGATGATGATGCTACTTCTCATTTTCTCCTTTTAAAGTGAAATCAATGAGGAAAAGTGGAAACAAAGAATATTAAATATTTTCTTGCTTACTGTACATGAACTTGCCTTTCATAATCTTAAGGCCCAGAAGGTTTTTGTCTCATATATAGCCAGGCATGTCCCACAGAGCTGCTTTGCTTAATGAAGTTCTGATCCTGCAGTTGGAGTTTTATAAATAATCTATCACGTTTTTTTCTTGGGGAGTTTTCCAAGGCCTATCCTGTTGGAAAATTACAGTTTTTCCTTAAAAACAAACAAACAAAAACCCCAACTTTTTTAAATTAATGATAGTGTCTTAGTTTGTCACTGTAGCTTATTTTATTGTAGTTTTTTTAATCTTTTCAGCATAGACTCACATAGGTCAGAGTTCTTTTAGACAGCTGTATGTTTACTTCTACAATATTACTAACAATTTCTGGTGTTACATGCAAAGCTTTGTCTGTCAAAGGGAGTAGTTAGTTAGAAGATTGGAAAGCAATGAAGTAATGGGGAAATATAAAGAGCTGAGGAAAGATGCAAAATACACTTTTCATTAAGTCTTATTTTCCTTCTCTGAAACCAAGAGGAACTTCCAAGTTTTCCAATTTTGCAAGAGATGTGTAAGAGAAAATTCTGTAACTTATGGCAGTTGGTTGTGCAGTTGTTTTCTGTGTCAGGTACAGGAAAAATAGAAACATGACAACCCTGCACACTACTTGCAAGAGCAAACTCAAATGGGAGATTGTTGTTTATCCAAATGTGCTGTACTATAAATGAATTTGGGCTATTAGAATTCCTTTGAGTAGAAGTTCACTGTAGTGGTGTACAGTGCTGGGCAGGAGGTATGGATTTTTAAAACATAATACAGATATTTCCAGTTGGTTTTATTTATTAAGTCATCTGTTCATGCAAACAGTCCTAAAAAGCTTAACTTCATTATATTTTTTTATCTCTTTTGAACAAGATAACAGGATTGTTTGGGATTGATGATGAAGATTAAGTTTTCTCCTCCATTTCATCATCATAACTGTCGGTATCCTGAGACATGAATGTCCAGTGAATGGACCACTGTGCAGTGACAGCTGTTCTTTGTGGGAAAATAGGATGTTTCTGTAGAAGCTTTCATCTTGAAAATTGCAGTCTTTGTCAATCTTTGGTCTCCTCCTGTCTAGCTACAATTATTGGAATTTCTCCTTGTCCCAAAGCTGGAATGGAGGAAGTTTAGGAAATTTGGCAGAATTTGAGAATTTTCCAATCATTTTTTAGCTGACATAAATTAGCCTGGCAACATCTGCATAGGGCTTCCTACACTGCCAGCTCTTACTCTGGTGTTGGAGTTCTGTCTCAGTGCATTTGCATTTGTAGTGTAGCTTCAGTTTGAGGCAAGTTCGTGTTGTTTTGTTCAGACCTAAAGGTTCCTCCTCCATTTTGGCAGAGTGGCAACAAAGTCTCGGTAACAACAACCCCTTTTGAAAACACTTCCATCAAGACAGGACCTGCGAGGCGAAACAGCTACAGGAGCAGAATGGTCAGGCGCAGTAAGAAAACCAAAAAGAAAGAGAGTTTAGAGAGGTGAGTAATCCTTTTGTTTCATGGTGAATATGTTTCCTTGTGTGTGTGTGTACACATAATAATTTAAAATATAAATGTAATACAGTTGTCTCTCATCTTCTTCACCTTCTTACATTCTTCTATGAGATGCTATGTTGTGACATCCTTGCAATCCTGTTTTGCCTAAACTAGATCTGTTAACATAACCCCCAAAAATTTTGCACAGCACACACATAGATATGGGGAAGAAAGTGAATAACTGAGGTTGCATCTTAATCTGTTTTTAAGTATATCTTTTTGTACTTGTTTAATTGAACTTTCTAGTGCGAAGTTTTTGGCCATTTTTGGTTTGGTCATAAGTTTATGTGTATTTTGTAAATATATTGCTAGTGCTTTATAGATATGCCATCAGTTTGGTGGGCTCTTAAATTAAGAAAATGAAGATTTATACTCATAAGGAGCTAACCATTCTTCTGAAATACAGTGACTAAATTTTAGTACAAATAGATTTAGTTACAATAGCTATCCCACCTATTAGCAAATCAGGATATTTTCTAAACTTCACGCTCTGCGTTGTGGTTTGCTTTCATGTAAACATACATTTAATATTTGCTTTTCTGAGGGTAATGGGAGAGGGAAGCAATGTCAGCTAGCAAGAGTTTTGCCTGTGGTAATAGTATCTTCTGTGCAGCTTAACTTCTGATTAATGCTGTGTTCTTCTCATGCTAGGAGAAGATCTCTCTTTAAAAAGCTGGCCAAGCAACCCTCTCCTCTTCTTCACACAAGCAGAAGTTTCTCCTGTCTGAACCGATCACTTTCATCAGGGGAGAGCTTGCCTGGGTCTCCAACCCACAGCTTATCTCCCAGATCACCTACCCCAAGCTACCGCTCTACTACTGATTTTCCATCTGGTGAGTGTGAAGGCATGGAGGGCACAAGAAAAGGACTTGAAGTGTATTCTACTTCATGTGAGCCCCCCACTCACTGCTAACAGTAGTCAGCTCTGACAAGCATAGTCATTGAACAGCTGGTTTCTGTCTGGAAAAGGGAAAAAGATTCCTGATGCAAAAGCAAAGGTGTTTTCATGATACAGAAGCTCCTAAAAGGAAACAGTCTGCTAGGTTAGTCCCAGAGTTTAAATCCAAGTCCAATGGCTATAAGGTGAGTAATAAACAATCCAAGCTTGGGGTAAAAGGTAGAATCTTGCCTAGGAGAAGCTAATTGATAAAAGAATGAAACTGAGGAAGAAGTTGCTACATAATGGAACTAGCATGGGCACTCATGAATGCGGATTTATTGCTGAAAAGATTGGCTGGGTGCTGAAATATGCATCTTTCTGGCTCCTAAAAGCCTGTCCCTTTTTCCTGTCTTCTGTCATGATTTTAGCATGTACTGAAAGCAACTGCTGTTGTACAATCCCTTGGCAAAGGTAAATTATTTGGAAAGCCTTGATCAATGCTTTGAAGTGGCAGAAAGCATTAGCTATTCTCTTTAAATAGAAGTAAGTGATAACTCAAAGGGGATGAAGGAACAGAGGGGGAAGGAGAGAAATAGCAATGTAATTGGAATGGTGAGGGGTTTACAGCCCAGTCACTCAAAAACTTCCAAATTTTGGAACATTGTGGCAGCTGGCAGCACGCAGGCCTTCTGGACCAGTGAAAGTTCTGTGTCTCACTGAGCATTTAGACAAGATTAAAAAAATCTTGCTAATTTTATGTTTGTGTGTTCTTTTTGTAGGTACTAACTCTTCCCAGAGTAGCTCTCCTAGTTCAAGTGCTCCCAATTCTCCAGCTGGTTCAGGACACATAAGACCCAGCACTCTTCATGGCTTGGGTCCAAAGCTTGGTGGGCAAAGATACAGATCAGGAAGACGCAAATCAGCTGGCAGCATTCCTCTCTCTCCTCTTGCACGGACACCTTCTCCAACACCCCAGCCAACATCCCCTCAGCGATCTCCATCACCATTGCTAGGACATTCGATTGGAAATACAAAAATAGCTCAATCTTTTCCTAGCAAAATGCACTCCCCTCCAACTATCGTAAGGCATATTGTTAGGCCAAAGAGTGCAGAGCCACCAAGATCCCCACTGTTGAAGAGAGTCCAGTCTGAAGAGAAACTTGCACCCTCTTATGGCAGTGATAAGAAACACTTATGTTCACGAAAACACAGTCTCGAAGTGACCCAAGAAGAAGTGAACAGAGAGTTGTCCCAAAGGGAAGTAACTCTTCAGAGCTTGGAGGAGAATGTATGTGACATGCCATCACTCACACGAGTCAGGCCTGTAGAGCAGGGCTGCTTGAAACGACCCATCTCCCGAAAATTAGGTAGGCAAGAATCTATCGATGAGCTAGACAGAGAGAAGCTGAAGGTCAAGATAGTTATGAAAAAGCAAGATTTTTCTGAAAAAGCAAATGCTGCTATACATGAACCTAGCAGTGAACCAGAAAATCCCAATACTTTAAGATTGGAAGAAAGAGACAAAAAAGCATTCCAGAAGGTATTGGAAAGATCAAATCAGTTTGAAACAAAAATTGTGGCTTTGGAGACCCAGTCAGCTGGTGGCATACTGAAAGACACCCTTCAAAAGAATGCAAACTTGCGATCAAATGATGGTGTTGCTTTAGATGCACAGATGTGTCATGCACATCCACCTAACGAACCCAATCATATTTCTTATGAGTTCAAAAGAATTTCCCCTCCATGTACACTGCAAGATGTGCTACCTCAGTCCTCTGAGAGGATGCTAAGTGGAAAGGGAGAAAACACAGATAAAAATGTACCAACAAAAGAATTTGTCAAATTTGAAAGATTAGACTGTAAACTTGCAAATATTGATTACCTTAGAAAGAAAATGTCCATTGAAGAAAAAGATGACAGTGTCTGTCCAGTGCTAAAACCCAAATTGACATCAAATGTTCATGAATCCCTTCAACTTAATACAGGCAGACCCATAAACGTACAGCAGGACTCCACTGCAGGTGCTGATGGTAGAGCATTTATTGGCAGTGCACATGCTGCTCAGATCAGCTCAGTTTCTTTTGTTCCTCTCAAGACCTTGAATGGCCGAGCGGACATAAGTGTGGAAAAATCAGCCCTTATTTCCACTGAGGCTCCTGTCAGAAAAAGTCCATCAGAATATAAACTTGATGGGAGGTCTGTTTCCTGTTTGAAGCCAATAGAAGGCACACTAGACATTGCCTTACTTTCTGGACCACAGGCTTCAAAGACTGAACTGCCTTTGTGCGTGCTGCCAGAAGGACAGAGCACCAGCAGTGATGGGGGATCTCCTAAACTCCCAGCACCACAAGGGAGTGGTGGGAAGGCAGAGCTGCCCTGTCAGAAAGAGCAGTTGTTAAGCTATTCAAAATCTGGCAAAGGCAACATATTGGAGCCTCAGGTTCTGCAGAGAAGCAAGAGTTCTCCAAATCCACCAGTCATTCCTGTGGCTGCAGAAGTAATGACAGAGAAAAAGGTTTCTAGTCCAGCTACTAAAGGCAGTATTTCTGTTATCGAACCTGTTCAAAAGAAGGACACTTCCCCTTCAAAACAGAAGGACAATTCAGTGGAGGCAAAGTCTTGTGTTATTCAGAGTCAGAGTGTCAAAACTACTCAAACATGCTCCAAACTTTCTGCTGTCCAAAGCACTCCTGAAAAAGCTGTAGGAAAAGAGAAGCAAATACAAAAAGAGTTGCCTGCCAAACAGCCAGTAGCTCAGAGAAGTTGTGAGCCTGTCCCTGCAAAGGTGGAGGTGATCAGGGAGTCATCTCTGAAGGTGTCTGTCTCGGATGTCCTGATAAAGAGCTACTCCAAAAGCAATGAAAAAAATTGTGCTGATTTTGCCATTCCACCTCTGGTGCAAGGAAAAATGCAGGCACCTGGCCTCAAGACACAACCTAAGGATGGCAGAGAATCACTGAAACAGCTAGGCAAAGATGACAGCAGTGTTGCTAGTAGTTTTGTGGAAAGGGACATAACCAAGCAGAAAGTTCTCAGTGAGTCTAAGAAAGTTATCGCAGAGTCAAAGAGTGAAGCTCTTCTATGCAAACGGCCCATGCAACCAGTAGATTGTGATCCTAAAAGTGAGAAGTCTACACCAGTTTCCTGTGTGCAGAAGGACAATGCCAAAGATTTAGGAAAGAAAGATCAGAAACAGTTCACTGACGTAAGGCTTCAAACTACTGAGAAAGAGCAGTCCAGCCAAGTTCCTTGGCAGCAACTTAATGCTTCAGGCTCCCCTGCTGTGAGAGACACTGTAAGCAGAAACTGTGCTGTAGATGTTCATGTAGGTGTTCAAGAACATGTGAAGCCTGCTGCCACCTATGTGGAAAGCAGCAGTAATAAAAACAGGCCAGCCTCTGATATGAGTTCCTCTAAGTCTAAGTACTTGGATAAGCAGACATCACAAAAAACATGCACTCCAACCGTAAAAGAAAAAGAAACTACTATTCAGGTGTCTACCAGCTCCCGGAAAGATGGGAAACATGCCAGTAAAAATGTGCTAGATCCGTTTTCCTCTGTTTCAGGGTCATTGAGAAAAATGAGCAATGAACATGTGCAGGCCGAAAGGCCTGTGAGTTTGGAGCATGGCTCAGTAGCCACCCTCCAAATGAGCAGCATCACTCCTGACACCAAACCCAAATCCTCTGCTGTCAGCCCAGTACCAGCAGGCTCAGTGAGTTCTAAGCAGGTGCAGAGACAAGAACCAGCAGGCTTCAGGGAATCTGCTGATCTAAAGCAACTTCACCTCAGTGAAAAACAAACCATGTCTCCAAAGTTTTCCACTGTGAAAGACTGTCTCTTGCTGAGCAAACAGGCAGACAGAAATCCTAGTAATGAGACGATCTCTGCAGACAAAAGACCAGAAGGAAAAATATGCACTGACGCACTTTATGTTCAGCTTGACAGTGGGAAAGTAGAGCGTACCCTTTGCCTTGCAAGCTGTGATGCCAGAGGGAAAGGAGCAGAAAAAGCAACTACAAGTAGCAAAAGCTCTCAAGATTCAAAAGGGAAAGGACAAGTTAATCAAAAACAGCCAGAGGATGCAAACAAGCAGACTGCAATAAAACATTTGTCAGCTGCCAGTGGGCAGAGTTTTTGTCGTGTGGCTGCAACACCAGGAAAGTCACTGACTTGTTCAGCCAATTTCTCTGAATGTAGACAAGAAGTATCTGTTTTGTCTTCTGCAAAGAGTGATGCACCTTCAGCAAAGGTTAAAGCAGGCTCACCTGAGCTTCCCGCAACCTGCAAGGAAGTAAATAAGAAAAGCACCTCTTCTGCAGGGAGCGGTAAGGCAGAAATGACTAAAAGTGTTTCACTGATGGCCTTGCACAGTGCTGCTGTTGTAGTAGAAGCCCACCACCCTGCTTCAAACCTTGGGGGGAAACCTGGAAATCAAGAAAAGTCTTTTTTTGTTAACACTGTGGATGTAAAGGGAAAAGATGCCTTTCAGGCTCAGCAGTCTGCTTCAAGAAAACAGAATGTAGGTAAAGATTTAACCAGGTCAGCAACCACACCCGACCGCCCTAACGCACTTTCTGACGACAAAGACTCAGCTCGGCAGCGGCGAGGAAAGGAAACTTTGCGGAGCAGTCCTCACAAAAAATCCTGTTAACTGTAAGACCTGGCAGGTGTGAATTCAAGACTAGCTGAAACAATGTCAATATATTAGACTGCCTTTAAACCAGCACTGTGTCGTGTCTTTGTGCGGCAAAGCTTTCATGTCTCTAAAGAAAGAGGACCGGGGATATATAAAGAGAGGACTTTTTTTCAAAATGCCTTCCCAATTGTAACCGGTAAAACTGTTACCATATAGTATTTGTACAAAAATACCTTTATAGCTGAGAGCTGTTGAAGAAAATATTTCCTCTGTAAATACCTAGCGATGTGTTTGGGGTTTGAATGTAGCATATATACTTTGCTGCTGATTGCATTGTTTACTCTCCCCTTTTTTAAGACAGTTGCTTTGCCACTTATTTGCCATACTCAAATATGAAACTGAATTATTAAAACTCAGACCTGCTGTGGACATGCACAAGCATTGGTCTGACTGGAAAACAAAAACAGGCCGCATTTTTACTTACTAAAAATCCTAGCTAGAGGTTAAAAAAATACTAGTACAGAATAAATACAGTGACTTATTGTGACTTTTTACATGTATTTTTAATAATCCAGTTTTGATAGTACTGTACGTGGCTGACTGCTTCACCAGATCTAACAGAAGACCTAACTGCATCTCCCTACTGCACAAAGCCTCTTAGAGTAGGTATCATTAAAGCTATGGGAGGACCAGTTGGTTATCAGGGTGTCCCAGCAAGACTCGTGTTCTCTGGTGAAATGGTGGTTCTTGCCTTGTCTATCGGGAGTGTGTTCTGTGACCTTCACCTCAGAAAAGGCTGAGACTCTGAAGCACATGCCATGTGCTCTAGTTTTTGCTGCAGTCCTCTCTTGAGTTCCTTGAGCTTTTTTAAATTTGGACCCTTACAGTGTGAGGCACAAGTATAAGCACATGACTTGCAGTACTAGTACGTTCATCCCTGTTTTTTAATACATATAGAGAATACATATTATCATGGCATATAGGTCTGCATCATTAGCTTCATACAGCTGTAGCTTTTTTCCTACATTATGACAAGTAAGGGGAAAAGGGAAAAAAGCAGTTTCAGTATCATATCTTCAGAAAAGTTCAGGACATCCAATACATTTTAATACGTAGCTGGGGCCTTATGTTGTAGACTTAACTTGCTGTTTTTAGCAAGTAATTCTGGGTTTCACATTCATTTCTAAATGCATTGAGTAGCTCCGTACATTTCATAACATAATCTTTATTTGTATGCAAAAAAAAAGTAAATACTGTAATTATAAAAGAAGCATTTTGTAACAAAGGAACCTGTTGGAGCTATTTGGTGCTAGAATGTGACTGTGTTTTTACTTTTGCTAAGCCTTATTTAAATTTTATATACTGTGGAACATGTAGACTTCAATCATTTTAGTGTGGAGGTATTTAGTTTGTTTTGAAGGATGAAAGGTAAAATTTGAAACATATACAGAAGTACTACAAAGTACCCTTGCAGATGTGTGTTTTTTAATGATTGGGATCAATAGAATGGGGGTTTTGCCTATTTCTGTTATATGTACCCACAGTAGAGCTAGGCCCATACTTGTTTCATCAGGTCTTACGGATTGTCTTTCTGTCTCAAAAGCTAGAAAATTGTTCATAAAAGCACAGTGTAATCTTGACTTGGAGGTTTGTATGGCAACTGACAGTGTGCAGAATTAAGTTCCCTCTGGTGAAAACTTTATTATACTGATTAGTTGAGTTGGATTACAGCAGACCTGTCATGGAAAGATAATATCACAAACAAGTCCTTCTGATTTTTCATGTGGCACTATAACATTCATACTGCCTTTGATGGGTTTGCAGAGGAGCTAGTGAGCAATGGGTAATATTTTTTGAGCAGCTCTACAGATAAATGGTCTCGACATTTACAGTTCATCTGTGCTTTGGCAGTTACTACAAATGAATGCTAATGCACTTCGAAATAACATTTCTGTCTGGGAAGTATTTCCTAGTTTACAGTCTTCTGTGTTTTTTCAACTATCCTCTTGTTTCCTTTAAAGCACACCTAGCTTATTTGTTTACAGTATACCTTTATGTATATTTTGTATAATTCATTATCACTTCTAATAAATAAGTTCTTTGCATTTTGGAAGTGTAATAGCGCTTAAGCTTGTGTTTATGTAGTACCTGTTTGTTGGTGTGTACCTTATCAGTGAGCTGTTAGAGATCCTCCTGCCTGTGTTCTGCTTGGTCAGTCTTTATGTGATTGTAGATCTGATGTGTTCTTTTGTAGACTTCCTGCTGTAGATTCCTCAGCTTACAAAAAAGAAAAAGGAAAGAAAAAAAATTATTAGGGTTTGTGCAATAAAGTGTTTGCAGTCTTATTTTCTCTAAGAAACTCCTTAATGGATGTCATAATTGTTGTATACTGAACACGATTATTTATACTTATGCAGTTGCATAACATTGAAATAAAAATTCAGCATGAAACGCTGTTGCGTTAGCATTTTTCCTTGAACTGCTTTCACTCCTGTAACTTAAGGCACATCTCTGCTCTACTCAGAGGCGGGCAGTTGTTTGTTGGTTGTTTTTGGTTTGTTTTTTTTTTCTCTGGGGCCAACTCATTGCACCCCTTAAGGCACATGCTGGCCAAGGATTTTGCATGAGGAAATGCAGTTGAGTCTGGAGATGGAGGAGGTATGTGGAGGATGGAGTATATCTGCATAGCTGGTATCTCATCTCAGGCAGTGGCTGGAACCACTGCTGTGCTGGTGGGTAGGTAGGCAGGGAGTGATGGTAGCTAACAACAGCAGTAGGCTATAACATGATGTTTAAATCTTTCCTCCAAAACATGTCATCATTCATTACAATAGGGCAGTATGTTTTTTTAGTACCTTCTCAAAATAGCCAATCTTTATTGTGTTTTTAATTTGTGCTGAAGTTTCAGCCTTAACAAATTCCTGGAGCATGTGTAAGGGCAATGTTTTCTTCAGTTTTGAAATCTCTACCCCTTGAATATCATAAAATCTCCCTTTATTCTTTTTTCTCAGAAGATAAAATGGATGCAGTGAACCAGATGGGGGAGATGGAGCAGAACACCTTAGTATCCAGTGGTTTCTTTGATGAAGAAAAATCCTTTTGGCAGAAGGAGCAGGACTTCTGCTCCCCTGATTTTCAACTTTCCACTTCTTGCAGAGGAGCAGTGTCTATTAAAGTACATGTGTCTTTACTGTTCCATTGCTGGTAGCTCTGCACAGCTGCCCGGCAGGGGGGGTATTTTTGTTCACGTTTTACTGTTGCATTGTTTTCTCTGTTTTCCCTCTGTACGAAACCAAGTGCAGCAGTGTTACAGCATCGCTTTTGCTGCTTTGCTCTCTGTTTGAAACCAATAGGTGAGGGGAAGCTGCAGGTCACCCCCAGCCCTTCCAATTTGCTGCAACCCAGCAGAAGGCAGGTAGTCTGCAAAACTGGTGCACTGGCAGGGGCTGTGATAAGGAGAGGAGAGCAGGCTCTGGCAGCTCAGGGAAAGGAAATGACTGGAGTTGAGGATTGACTTTAACTGCTCTGCCTGCTGTGCCGTCTCTGGCTGTGAACAGCAGCGGTCACCTCTGCCTGGGGAGACACAGAAACCTGTGTGCGCAGAGTGAGTCTCCATAGTGTTCAGGGCCAGAGGAAAGGGCTGGTGTAAGGGGGTTGTGTTGAGGAAGAAGTTGGGAGAGGAAGGTCACGGGTATATCTGGCATGGCCTGTGTCCTGGTTTCAGCTGGGATAGAGTTAAATTTTCTTTTTAGTAGCTGGTACAGTGCTGTGTTTTGTATTTAGTGTGAGAATAATGTTGGTAACACACTGATATTTTAGTTGTTACTAAGCAGTGCTTATCCTAAGTTAAGGATTTTCAGTTTCCCATGCTCTGACAGCAAGCAGGTGTACAAGAAGCTGGGAGGGAGCATGGCCAGGACAGCTGACCTGAACTAGTCAAAGGGATATTCCATACCACAGAATGTCATGCTCACTATATGACCTGGGGGGAGTTGGCTGGGAGGGGCTGATCACTGTTTGGGCATCAGTCAGTGGGTGGTGAGCAATTGCATTGTGCATCACTTGTCTTTTCTTCGGTCTTATTTTTTTGTCCTCTTTTTTTTTTTGTATTCCTTTTCATTACTATTTTATTTTACTTCAGTTATTAAATAGTTCTTAGCCCATGAGTTCTACTTTCCCCCATGCCCCCCCCCCATTTCTCTTGTCCATTGCAGTGGGGCTGGGGGAAGCGAGTGAGTGGCTGTGTGGTGCTTAGTTGCTGGCTGGGCTTAAACCACAGCAGCCTGTCATCCTTGCTTCTACTGTTGTAAGAAGAGACTGCACCTCACCTGGGATGGGAATACTTTAATGGTCTGAAAGGGAAATGTGAACTCCCTTCTTCAGCACTCAACTCCCAGTTTGGAGTTCAGAAATATGCTCCCTTAGCATATATTCCTCTTATGTAGTTTGCAAGACTTAGCAGGGATGTCAAGCTTGAATTTGGATGGTAGCTCAGAAAGAATAAATCACAGAACAGGAAGATAATAGAGGGTATACGGATGCATGTCCCAGCTCATGGCTTGGGTTAGCAACAGTTTTTCTTTCCACTGACTGTATCTATACCATAGTATTTGATTAGCACTGACCAGCTCAATCTACCAGACACCTGCCAAGGATGGGTTTGAATGAACTGAGGGTAGGAAGCAACGCTAGAGATTATGGTTCAAGCTGCAAAGAGTTGGGAGCATCAGGAAGAGTAGAGAAGACTGCAGAGTAAGAAGACAGTAACAACATAGGTGAGTTCTAGCATAAAGCAAGCCCTTCAAAATGGAGGTGTGAATTGGATACAGGGGCAAGGGGATGACTGAGAGATTTGCTGCAGAAGGATATAGTCTGTTCCTGGGGAAGAGTAATTTCCAGGAGGTATGGTATGGGTGAGTGGTTGAGAAGGCATCTCCCTTGCTCTTTTTCCAGGTACAGATGAGTACTGAATATGAGAAAGTTCTTAAAAGATGCATCATCGACAAGGTTTTTTTTGTTTTGTTTTGTTTTTTTAAGGTGACAGATTTAGAAATTGGCCTCTTCAACCATCCTGTTCAGAGTAAAACCCTTTCAAAAATTGACTTGCATCTAACTGACAGTATCTTGTTTAAGCACAGTTGGGGAAGGAAGGGCTTGGCTCTGAGTTTTAGTTTATCCAATTGGAATAAAGATACGTGCTTACCAGTCTCTGAAACGTGACTTGTTAGCTAAGATCTCCTCAAGTTTCTTCTCTGTGTAAATACTGATAACAAGTTCTGTTTTGCAGTTTGTGTTGTACCATGACTTCAGTGATATCTGTGGCCCAGGAGCCAGGATGGTGGTGAGTTCAATCCTATTAGGCACCATTCACCTCAGGCGATTCTCTTGTTCTCTCTTTGTGCCAGCTCCCCAGCTGTATTTGAAAAAATCAAGAGATAAAAGGTCTGACTGGAAACCAAGGACTGCATCAGAGCAGAGCTTGACTGAGTAAACAAATTCTATAAAGAAAAATAAATCTACTGTCTCTTTCCATTTATATCCTTGCTAAGTAATCCCAGAAGACTAAATCTTTGAACTTCAAAAAGTTCTAATGTATAATCTGGACATTTTAGTGTATTATAGCCATATATAAATTTTCCTTCAGAATAATCAGTCCCTGTATTTAGGATTCATGTATCCTAAAACACAAGGATTCATGTATCCTAAAACACACACTGTATGCTGTTCAGCAGTGTTGTTTTACATGGTGTTCTGTGAATGGTGTTTTGCAGGCAAATAAAGCAGAGATGGCACAGTAAAGTAAATCAAAGAGAAAATAAAAATGACAACAGATGAACATAAGGTCATCAAAACCAAGTTGTGTAGAGGGAAAGGGATGGGTCACAGGAAAGTCTGTACTTAATACTCTGTGTGCAGATATATATTGCACAGGAACACATTCACCATTTTGCCTTTTCAGCCATCTTTGAGTTTTAATCGTCTGAAGTCTACATGATTCAATGCTGTGACACTGGGTAGCATTTCAGAAACTTGTGGTGTTTGAATCTGTGGTCTTCTCTCCAAACACAGGCATTTCAGAAAGCATCAGCCTAAGATGCAGTTTTCCCCTCAAGTTGCTGGTATTTGTGAATCTCCCATAGTTACTACCTGATACTTGCAGCAATTTTTTTGCACCTATGCCAAGCTATGAACTGCATCATGCTCCATTTTAACTTCTCCCTTTTAACTTCACTATTTCTCTAACACTTTCCTGAACCCACAAATTTAAGAGGGAAGAAGCAGATCTCTCTAGGATGGTGCATGCGCTGGCATTCATGCTGGATTGTTAGATAATGCAGTTATCGGAGGTTGCTCATTCAACCAGTCAGATTTGCATAGGGAGGGGAAGATGCGCCTTGAACCCTGGGCTGACTTCAGGAGCATCTCTGCCTTGCTCCCAAGGATGAGTCAGGGAGTCCTCACCTCGGGCAGCGTGGTTTGCTCGGTGACATTTCTCTCCCTTAGACCAGTCCTTTTGGAAGGGCTCATCTAACGCAGGCAGCCCACGCAGCTTTGGTGTTCTGCAGCTGGGCAGTTGGAGCACAGCACCTGCTGATGGGGTCAGGAGGAGGTTTCTGTGCAGAGTGTGTCAGCGGCCACAGAAACAAGGAATACAGGTCAACACTATGGAGAGTTGTGAGGAAAGGCAACATCTTGGTAGCCCATATCTGGGAGCGTTTATAGGCAACTGGAGAAGAAACATCAAACACCTCTCCCTGCATGCCCTTGGGCAGCACATGGCTACATGGGCAAGAGGAGGAGAAGCTGTGGGTAAGGCAGGCCGCGTACGTGACATGAAGGCATGTGAAAGCTGCGAGAATCCATGTTGTGTTAGTCTTACCTGCTAGCAGTAAAAGGGGCTTTTCAATAAGAGAGGTATTTCTTACTTGAGAAGACTAAGCAGGGATTCTTGTCAACAGCATCTTCAGAAACAAGCACAAACTTTCTAGTCCAGCAGGGATCTTTGAAATCTTAGCTAGTCAGCATGTTAAGAGGAAACATCGACAAAATGCCTTTGGAGCAGGAGCTGAACTGAATGTGGAGTCCAGCGTGGAAAGTGTTGAGAGAGATCTTGCCTTCCTCCTCTCGGTGAGCAACTGCAGCTCCTGGCGTAGCACACCAGGGAGCCTTGCTGGGGCAGGGCAAGACTCCACGTGGTACAGACCCTAATAAATTTTTTTTTTTTTTGTAAGATGAAGATTCTACAGAGAGACAGCAGGGTTATACCCTCTGAGAATTTTGTGTCTCTATGTCAGGGTTAGCCTGTTAAAGCACAAGTGCTGTAAATCATGCTGTGGTAACATGGGGCAGATGAGTAGGCATGGCAAGCTCCCATCAGTAGCTGTCAGCACCAGGAGCACCTGTGGCATGAGATTGCTGCTCCTCACTGTGCTGCTCCCTTTGTAGTCTCTAGTTTTCTCTCCTGGGCTGCTGCTGGAGGAGACATTCCACTCTGGGCTGGCACAGGAAAGTCTCATAGCTATAGGCATTGGTTTTTTGCCCTGTGCAAGCAAGTGTAGTGCCAAGCACCTGCAGATTCTTGACTTAATTTACAAGTTTTATGGTTAAAGCTGAAATTGTTGCTGGTCCTTGCTTACTATGGAGTCTAGTAAATAGTACAGGAACAGGGCCTGCCCTGGGGTGACAGATGGACAGATAGAGGTTCAATGGCCAGAAACTTCCTAAGGATCAAAAAATATTTTAAAGAAACTGGAGAAATGATACAGACTGTTTCTGTCAGTCCTGCAGGAGTTGGTCTTGAGTGACTATGAATGTTGTATCTGTTCTTCACAGAAAGTTTTTTTTCTTTTTAGTGGAGCAGAGTACACCACTGCCAGCTCTTAAATGACATTGTTTTTCAAAGGCATTTGATAGAGGGTGGGGGTTTGGTTGGTTTGGGTTTTTTTTTTGTTGTTGGGAGTGATGGTCATGGCGGTGGTTTGCTGCCTTTTTTTTTTTTTTTTTTTTTTTAAGAGAACAAGGTTTGCATTTTGGCCCTTGGATCTTCCCTTTACAGGTACATTAGCTGTAATAGCTGGGACACCAGGGCTAATGTTGAGTTGAAGCAGGATTTCTCTGTAAGACAAGTTATTCGTGTTTAAGGCTCAGGTCATAGTTTATTTTTCCAGTTCTCAAATTTTTTCTTTATTTTTCTGAAAGTTATAATACAAATGGAAAGGGTATTACAAAAGTTAAGAAAATACAGGTCACAAACAAATACAGTAAGTTGTCTTTCATCTTAATAAAATTGCTGTACATGTTTTCTGTATCTCCATCATAAACTTATATTTGCTGGTAATTTCGCTTGAAATAGCGAGCACCCCAAATGAAGATGGCACCACAGGATAAAATAGCCAGGACAACCGCAATGATTCCTGCTGTGTTGATCCCACAGGAGAGCGAGATGGTGGCCAGCTGAGCCCCAGCTAGCGATTTGGGTTCAGAGCATCTTGTTCCTTCAGAGTCTTCAATTTTATCCAGATTCTGCTTGTACCAGGTGATTAAGCCAATATTGGAGCAGGTGCAGTCCAGAGGGTTATAACTTAAATTGATTCTGCATTGGCCAGCTAGGGACGCTAGCTTGTCACGTGGTACAATACGGATCCTGTTGTGGGCACAATTGAGATAGATGCTCTTGAGGTTTGAAAATGCATCTGTGCTGAATGCAATAAGTTTGTTGTGGCTCAGATCAACATGCCGTAACTTCCTGAGGCTGTGAAATGCTTTGCCACCTACTGCTGTCAGTTCACAGGATGATAAAATTAGCACCTCTAAATTGGATAGCTGCTGGAACAGTTTGTCCTTTGGCATGATCCCCGACTCAAAGTTATTTTGACTAAGGTCCAAGAGCATGAGATTTTCCAGGCCTTGAAAGAGATGCTGCATGCTAGTATTAATGTGGGAGGAGGAAAGATTCAGTACTTGCAAGAGATGCAAATTTCGGAAAGGACCCTGTGAAGCATTGATGTGAAGAGGAGTGGAAGCTAGGTCCAGCAGCTCCAGGTTAGGACTGTCCTTAATAAGCACGTCTTGGAGGTGGAGCTTTGTGTTATAGCTCAGATTCAGGTACTGAAGACTGCTCAAACCGCTCAGCGCTTCATTACAGCAGTCAAAGCTTTCAATATGATTCTTACTTAAATCAAGATGTTGAAGCTTTGCTAGCTTCTGCAAACAGCCAGAGCCCAGCTGCAGGACCTGCAAGTTGCCCTTGATGTGGAGGTGGGTGAGGGAGGGGAAGGCAGCAGAGCTGATGTTGCAGAGATGCTCAAAGGAGTTCGCGTTTAGAACTAACTCCACTAGCGAGCTCATGCCACTAATGCCAGGGGGCAACACGCTGATGTGGGTTTGAGTTAGGTCCAGCTTTCGGAGCCTGGTCAAGCACTGAAACGTGTCAGCATTTAGGTTTCTGAAGTGCCGTAGCTGCAGATAGAGGTCCTTGACAGAGGTATTACAGAGGCCTTGTAAAACATTCGGGCTTATGTAGGGCTCCTTTTCTACACCGTGAAATGTTCCCAGCCAAAGAACCTGAGCTGTGGAGTTCCGTATCCCTGTCAGGACCCCGGGGATGTCAGTGCAGCCCCCGAAGTCCAAACTGTAGAAATGAGACTGCAAAGCTCCAGGTTCAATGTATATAAAGTTATTGCCTTTAAAGATGAGAGTTATATTGCTGGTCTTCTGCAGAACATGGACATCTTCTGCTGTGACTGCTCTTATGTTGTTCATTTGAAAGTCAAGGTATTTGAGGTTTTGAGTGGGAAAGTTGGGAGGAAGCTGCAGTGAAGAGATGTGGTTGCTGCCCAAGATGAGGGTATCCAAGCTGTGCAGATTTGTCATTGGAATAAAGGATATACTGGTTATTCCTGTCTGTGTTAAGTCAAGCTGCTTCAGGGACCTTGGGCCAGCAAATGCTGTGTCAGACAGAAACAAGAGCAGGTTTCCAGTCAGCACAATTGTCTTCAGTTGCCTGTTGCTGTGAAAAGCACCGTCATACACCCAGTTGATCTGACACCTTCAGAAAGCAACAGAAACCAGCATCAGTGACCTGTCTCACAAAACTCTCCTGATATACGTGATAACACAAACTGCATTTCATATCGGTAAAAACTAATGATCAGTTGCCTTCACCAGGATAAAAGTGTCTGTCTTTTCCAGTAACACTTGCCTGGTACTTGTAAGTTCACAGTTAAATACAGGATCCTGGTGAGAAGAAAAACCTGGCCTGAAATGATGGGTATGAGGAGGCATTTGTGGAAGTCAGGGAGACATGAGGTTTTCAGTGTCCAGCTTAATAAAATGAAAATCTCTTTTTCTATAGAAAAACTTGGGCATTTCCAAGGACAAAACCTGTCTTTCTTTAGGTTTTAGGAACAATATCTTTATAGAAAAGTGAATTAAAAAATTGCTCTAGTGACTTTGCTGTCACTACTGTCTTAGCAGCAGTAGTATCTGGAAAATGCATATTTCACCCACTGTCTTGCAAATGATTGTCATCAGAGAAGAAGCCTAGATACTGCCCAAGAGGATCAACCTCTGCTTAGCAAAACACTTCACCACCTGTCTGCAAGTGCTAGTGGTGGTTTCCCTGTGACGGCAGGGAGATGCTGCTGTGGTGTGATCCAGTAAGCCTCCGACAGGGACAGGGGCTTTCACCAATGTGATGTGCAGAAGGGAGGATGCTCCTTCCATACCTTGTTAAGTCCAAGTAGAGGAGAGACTTCAACTCAGAGAAGGTTGAATTCTGGAGGGAAAGGAGCATGTTGAAGCTGAAGTCCAGGATTTCTGTTGTGACAGGTAGTTTTTCAGGAACCTCCCTCAGTCCTAAACCTTCACAGCTATAGCTTTTATTTACTGTAATCTGTGGAAAATACATAGTGAAACTGCAAGAAGTATGTACTGCAAATATAAATAGGAGGAAACTATGGCTCTTCAACAACAACAACAAAACCCAACCAAAAACCAACCAACAAACCAAAACCAAACAGAATTTCCAATTATTTAAAAAAGCAGCAGCCAGAACCCTAAGAAGCCTCAGTGCAGACTTGCAATGCACAGTCTTGGGGGTTTGTGGAGTGTGTTTTTTAAACAAATGCCTTGAATCTCTCTTGTACTAATTTGAAGCATGTCTCATCTGTAGTACTTATCAAGGTTAGCACATATGAGGATTGTTTACTCTTCCAGATGAACTATTAATCCCTAAGAAAGAATCCCCACAAGGTAGTTTTAAATTCTGAATTTCCTGAGTCTTGTAACAAAGCTTATTCTAAAAGAAGTCTTAAAAAAACCTTGCAGAGAGGAGGTTAAAAAGAGTAGGTCTGGGAGTGTTTCTAGGACGAACATGTCCAAATTAATTGGATCTGAACTGGAGTTACACACTGCAGTGAGAGGATGGCGGGAAGCCTTAGCTCAGACTAGATAGATATTATATCTGATATGCCGAGTCTTTACAATTTCTATGAAGGCTTTTCAGTTTAACTGAAAATAAATCGATTTCTTATATAGAGAAGTCTACTCTGTGGATACCAGGGAAATTCATTAAATGTGCCTGGCCTGCCTTTGCCTCGTGATTGCATGAAAGTCAGCCAGAGCCTGGGACCATGGCACACAGGGAAGTGCTGCCCTGAAATAGCCTGCTGTGCTGCTCCAGGTGGTGGCAATGCTCAGAGCATCGCACTTGTCCCAGCTGCCAAGCCGCAATGGGAAGCGTGGGCACAGCCAGCACAGTGTCAGCCTCCCCCTTGCCCATTCCTGCTCCCAAAGGGCAAGGGGACAGCCTGTCCCGGATGGTCACGGTCCCAGCCTGGTCCCCGGGGCCACGTGGGAGCGGCAGCTTTGGCAATATCCTGCCAGGAAGCTTGGAGACGTTCTGCTTGCAGGGAGGTAAATGCACGTGTCGCACAGTTGGCCGATCTGACTGGTTTAGTTGGATTCAAAGCTATCCTACTAGCCAGAAGAAAGCAAGCACAGGTGGCAGCGGGTTGTCGGGAGAGAAATGTACCGGAGGCTGGCATCCACAATGAGCTGGGGACGGTGCACGTGTGCGCCCTGTGGGGCGGAAACGTGTGGCCCACCGGGGCTTTGTTGAGGGGCATGTGCGTGGACCCTGGGGAACAGTGCATGGGGTTCAGGTCTTTCTGTTCATGTGGGACTGTGAGTATTTTAGACCAAACCATGTCTCTGCCTGTCTGTGGCTTAGGAGAGGCAGGTGGGCAGTGATGGCACTCGGTAGCCTCGCTGGAGGGGGAAGAAGAGCAGTATTTGCTGCAAGCCGCAAGCTGGGTACGGTGAACGCTTTCTTCCTTTCCTTTAAGCACAAATCCGGCAACCGGTGTGTGCCGGGGAGTGCCACAGCCCCACGCGGCTGCAGGCAGTGCAGCCCGGTGGGCAGGGGCAGAGGGAGGCGGGCAGCAGCATGGTGGAGCCGGGAGAGAGAAGTGGAAAGGGACTGTTGCAGCAAAATGCCCTGCGTGGGTGGGAAGCCTGGCTCCTCCGCTGCCCTGCTCCCCGGGCTCCCGGCTGGAGCTCAGCGCCATGTGGATGGCACCGGGGGTGGCAGCAGCAGGGAGGGCTGAGCCAGTGCTGCCCACAGCTCAGCCCCCCACGGGTGGGCACTCGGCACGACCCGGGGGACTGGAATCCAGCCCATTACCTGCTGTGACAACGTGTGGCTGTAGCACGGGGACTCAGGTCCAGCCTAGAAGCACCAAAATAATACAGTGCCAGTAACTATAGAAAAGGCAAAATACAGACTTAGAAAAGCTGATGCTTTCAGTACTGATAAGCAAAGAAGAACCTGTGGAGCTGGCTGCTGTGGCATGTGGTTTAGACAGATAAAAAAATATTTAGCTGTCACTATAAATGAGAACAATGCCTGTTTTACCATTGAAATAAAACAGTAAGTAAGCTCTCTCTATACACTTAGGGACATGGAGTGGCTCTCACAGGGAGCCAAGGAGAAACCATCCCCTGGGGGATCCCGCTGTACAGCTCTGGCTGCTCAGGGATTTGTACATTTAATTCAGTAAGGAATTTGCTATTGGCTCCAAATGTGCGCTGCGTAGAGCTGGGTTTCCATGGTGCTTCTTCCCTGAATCAAAATCCTTGCCTTTTTTTTCCTTGTCTCCAGAAAAGAAAAGAAGAAGAGAGAAGAAAAGGGAAAAAGAAAAGAGAGAAAAGAGAAATCTTATGGGTCAGCCTTTTCTCCTGCCTCTGGAAAAACCCTCATGTATTACTGCACAACAACCAAATGGCAAATAGAGACACCATCATCCCACCACTATGTACAAGATTCCTGTATGGAGAGTGCAGCACAAGAGGCAAAATCCTTTTATCTGTCTTCTGTCTAGCTTCGATATCTACTAAACACTCCTGTGAAACTTTCTTGTCCTTTGAGCTCTCTGGGAGGTGAAGTGCAGTGCTGGTTTGACAGGATCCTGAAGTCCCCAGCAGCGGTAGGAGAGAGTGTGAGGGTGCACACATGCGTGGGTGTGAGGAGGAGGAGGGACAGTGACTGATGTTGCTAAGCACATCTCAAGACACCTGCCTTACTTCTCTAATAACAGGCCTTCAGGTCCCCCTGAGAGAAGCCCCTTGGGAACTGAAAAGAGTCAGGTGTCAGCAGGCAAGTATTCACCAGAGACCATACGCAGGTCCCGTGTCTCGAGAGGGACTGGCGGCTGTCACTCACCTCCATGCACATTGTCTCTGCAGTGCTGGACGCTTCACAAATAACACAGGCGAGTGCTGTGAAAAGCAAAAGGTATAAACCACAGGCCATCACGGTGAGAGGTGGGCTGCTAAAATGGATGATCTTCTGCTATCTTCCCTTAATGAAAGCGAGACTGAGCAGCAAGGCTCAGACAAACTGGGCGAGTCGGCTAGAAAGCAGGTCAGGAGGAAAAGAAATGCTTGCTGGACCTCTCAGGCTCAATGTGAGAAAAACAGTAGTTTCAAAGTGAAAGAGGAACTTCCCTGCTTTAAATAGTCAAATTACTGTGCACTGATACTTTTCTGTGGCAGAACAGATTTTTTAAAAATGGAAACTGAGGGAAATTGGTCTTGATGCTCGTATAGAGTGAAATGCCTCCGCTAAGTACAGGGTAGTTCAGCGTGAAATAGGAGGTAGAGCAAGAAAAGGGCAGATGAGACTGCAGCGTCCCACCAAACGGGAATTTAATGCAAGGGGAAGTTTGAGTTGAACAAAATTTGATACATCACTTACAAAAGTCACAAGAACTTATGAAACAACTGAAATATAGGCACAGACCCTATGCCTATATTGCTGCAAAAAGGATTACAATGCTGAAACATGCTTCTCAATAGAAACAGTAAAGCTGAAAAGCAATAGTTCAGTCTGAAAATGAACTCTTTTCCTCTTGTATTTAGATTACAGGTAATGATCATTTTTCTGAAGAGGGATAATATTTCTAACGATCTTTAAGATAGGCACGTATGTGTGCGGTAGCTGCAGGCAGGAAGGGGATCCAAATGCCAGCAGGACAGGGTTGTCTGGTCCTCAGAGCCTGGGATGGGGCTGAGCGCTGGCTCTAGCCAGACATCTCAACCTGCCTTTTTTTGTCCTTTCTTAAATGGCTGAGTTATTAGATTGACAACTTTGTTTTCATCAGGCTTAAGTGGTACTCTTTCTTCACCGCCTAGTAGAGCAAGGCATGATGATAACATACTAGGTTCAGCAAATGTGCCCCAGCATGGTGGGGACAGGCCAGGTGGGCTGAACCAGGGAGCTGATCCAGCCCCAGTGACTTGATCAGTGAAGCTTCAGGGAATCAAGATGCCATCTAGAGAGTATCAAGCTTGACACCTGTGAAGATGGAGATATATGGGCTTCTCTGGCACCAAGGGCATGCACGAAGTCAGCAGCTTCGGCTCTGCAATAGTGTATGAATGCCACGGCTGCACTGGTAGCTGGAGATGATGTGTCTGTCGGCTTTTACCTGAGCTGTGCTGTGCTCATCCCTCCAGGCAGCTGGGGAGAGGGGAGCCGTCAACGTGGCAGGAGCAAAGCTTAAAATCCAGTGCAGGGCTCAATCCCTTTTGCATCTTTGCCTAAATCTCTTGGGTGGGCTGTTGGGGCTGGTGGGCACAGAAAGGCCACGGCACCAGTGCCCTGCTGCTGTATTTGTCTGCTGCTAGGATGCTTCTGTACCAGTCTGATTTAGTTGGGTTTTTCCTCCTCCTTAATTTACAAAATACAGAAGCAAATAACTTACCTGAATGACAACCTGAAAAGCTCACTCCACATCTCACTAACAGCTCTTCCTCTTTCCCAGCCAGCTCTGCATTTGCTGGAAATCCTGCTCACTCTGCAGCAGGTAGCGAAAAGTTCAGAGGAATTTGTTTGGGATGTTTGCTCCTTGTTCATTTGCCATTTTCCATGCTAATGCTCAAAGGCTAAGGTTTGGCGTGTTCCTGTTGTCCACACTGTGCTTTCCTGGCATGCAGCAGCTTGGACTCACGCTTGTACCCCGTGTCTTGTTTCTGGCAGGCTACGAGCCCTGGTGGCATGTATTCTTCCTCAAACCACCCATACCAGAAATCTCCAATTTAAGATTAATGTGTTGTTTTGTAAGAAGAGTCCTCTGAATCAGGAGGGGATATCAGCCAAAGCTAATCCTGCCTCTTCCTGTACTGCAGTGAAGCATATTCTTATGTGTTGTAGAATTTATGTGTGATGTAACGAAGCAGAAATAACTCCAGAGATTTTTTTGGGGGGGTGGGTGGTGTTCTTTGAGGAAATGGGAAGCTTTATGATGCAAATAATGAATTCCAGGGCCTGCCTCAATTTCACAATATGAAGAATTCATTATGAAATTGTATTGGGTGACTGAAGTTCCTCTTCTCATCCATGTGCACAAGCAATTGCTGAGCTTGGTAAAAATGACTAATGATTGGAGATATCTTAATTATTCATTACGTGTACCTATCTCATTCATTTAGCTCTTTGTGCTTCTAAAGCAAAATGGGGAGGGGTAAGAATTTATGGCAGTAGGTAGCAGGAGAGGGTTTCAGTGCTGGCAGGGGGCTTTGCTATGGGCACCCACTGTGGGCTTAGGCTCGGGCAGGCTGCAGCCCCTCTGCGACTGCAGCAACCAGGACTGTTGCAGGCTGATTCAACTCCCATGCTTAACAGGGAGCACTCCTTTTTTGCATGCTGGTGTTTGCTGTTCCGAAGTGCTGGGTGGATCCTTCTCCATCATGGCATTCAGGGGGTCTGTCAGACCACAGGCATTGCTGGGAGACTCCCCTGATGAGTATTTGTCTGCTGATAATTTTATTTCCTCTGTGCTTGGTTGAAACTCTTCCTGCTCTACTTTTCCTCATGGGAAATTTAAGACCATGCAAACACCAGTGGTAATAATTGGCTTTAGTGCCACAGTGTGTGTCACTGAGTGCTTGTGAGATGCTGAATGCTGCTGGGGGCCAAGCACGGTACTCCCCCCCGTGCTGCCCCTCCGGCCCCATACCACCCCACAAAAAAGTCACTCTGCCCTGCAATCAAAAGTCCCCCGCAGAGGGCTGTACATCCCCCCCAGGTTCTCCATTTTAAACTGATTTCTGAGCTAGGCAGGAGGAACGGCTCATGAGGCTCACCAAACACAGTGACACCTCCACCGCGTGTACCCATGGGCGGTAGCCCTTCCCCCATTTAAAAACCACCAGCGGTATGCTGTCAGTCCTAGTGGGGACCGCGACAGTGAAGTGCTGGCGTGTTCCTCAGCCCAGCCAAGAGGCATGGATGTGGGCATCACGTGGGCTGTTGGCATGATGCTGAAATCACGGGATGCCAGTTCCCACTCCTGCTGCAGAAAAGTGGGTCCCGTTTCTGGGTGGGATCCTGGGTCCTACAGGAGCCTCTCCACCCAGGCAGGAAGATGGCCAGTCGGGTCGAGGGGAAATCCTGTCTGGTGTCAAATCCTCCCAGGTGGCCCCACGCCAGCCTGGCCCTCCTGTCGGGAAAGGCTCCCGGCCAGAGCACTGAGCACAGCACCTCCAAAAAACCTGGCTCCCGAGGGGTGCTGCAGGTGGGATGAACCTGGGAAATTGCTCCTCTTCCAGGGCTGCCTTGCAAAAAATGTGTAATGACTGTAGGAGTAAGTGGGAATCAATCTAAGACGTTAAAAAAAAAAAAGAAAAAATGTACCATGAGTTGTGTATATATATTAAATGACTTTAGGACCCTCAGAATTCCTATGAGGTGTTAATTCTCTCTTATCTAAGAAGTGAATTATGTCAATCTCTGGGTCTTCCATAGCTCTGAAGAAGAAGGGATTGGCAACCCAACACAGCAGGGCTTCCAAAATACCTGTTTATACGGGATCAAAGGATTAAAATAATTTTCAGTCATTTCCTTCAAGTATGGATTACAAGATTTTCCTTGCTTGTTGTTTTATTTGCTACCACAAACACGGGATATGAATCCAAATGGTTGCTTTAAATGCTGGATGTTAAGAACCCGGACCGGGATTTGCCTTGAGGCAGTGGGATTTGGGCTGTGCCCATTCCCCCACTGTGGCTGCACGGTGCCACGCCAGGAGACACAGCAGCTGGGGAGGACTGGGACCACCTGCCCTGACCTGCCACAAACCCACATTTTCCAGCAGGAAAGCCTGCGTGGGCTCTGCTGGTGGTGCAGCAGGTGCTGCAGGCTCAGGCTGCGCTCTGAGGAAAAGTGTAAAACAAGGTGATGCAGCAGGAGCATAAATCACCTGCAGGGAGAAAAAGCTGCCATCAAAAATGTCAGACTTTACAAGACTTTATGTGAAACCACTCTGCTTCGTGCTGCTGCAATTGATCTTTCTGAAACCCTAAACGAGGGCAGGAGACAGCAGCCAAATGTGCTCTCCAGCCCACACTCTCCATGCACGTGAACCGTGTCCCTTCACCTGCCTTCAGGGGTAATGGGAACACAAGGCAGACAAGCTGCAGGACTGTGCCCCTGATGCACTCCCCAGCTGGGCACCAGCCTGTCCAGTGTGCGTTTTGGGCAGCCAGGGGCCAGGCTGCAGCATCCTCCCACCCCAGGGATTCTTCATCGGCTTTGCCGCTGCTCCTTGGTGGAGGACCAAACCACCAGCTTCTGTCCTCTGTCACTGATGTTTAAGGTTAATGCTGAAAGCACCCCACAGCTTCAATCCAAAATTTCCATGACTCGCGCAAACCACCTGCACAGGTAGCAACCTAGATGCCCCTTGAAAAAGAGAGAGGGTGTGACCAGGGACGTGACATGAGCACTGTATCTAGAAATATCCCAGATAAATAAAGTGAGCGGTCCTTTGGCCACCTCTCCATGGATGTCATGTTCTCATGTGGATTTTATTTGAGGCAGCTTTCAAAAGGATTGATGGCCAGGGCGCTCAGCCAGGGTGCTGCTGCTGCACCAGGTCCTGGAACCCCTGGCTTTGGGGGGGCATCGGTGTTATTTTTTTTAGTAGGCAGGAAGAACAAACTTTCGGCTGATGATCGCAGCTTTCTAGAGGCCAGGGGGATGCCGGGCTTCCTGGCCCCTGCGCCTGCATCCTGTGCCCTGCCTGCTGGCCAGGAAGCTGGGTTGGCCACGGCTGGGGCGTGTGTGAAGTCCTACCAAACACAAACTGAAAATAGTCAGGACAAAGGCGCTATGCGGGAAGGAAACTGCTGGTGGGAATTAGCAACTGGTTAATTACTGACATCTTCTATGTCCACATTTCATCTGCGAAGGGGGGACGTCTCCTATACTCTCCCTGCAGATACTGTTTCTGTATAACTGCTGTTGTGTTATCCTCTACTAGCTTGTGATTTTTTCAAAAATTCAGAAGGTGTTTTGAGGATTTCAGTGCCGGAGCCCCCTGCTACTCTGTGAAATAACTGTAAGACTTTTGCCTATCTCAGAAGGGCAGCCTCTGTTCCCTGCTAAGCTAGAAAAATACCCACTATTCTTGCTCCCCATGGGTTGTATCAGTACCACAAAGCCAAGATAAAATGCAGATTACGATGATTAGTAACAAGCTGTTCTTCCTCTCTCTGAACATTACAGAATCTGACAAACTGGGCTGTGCAAGTCTTGCACACTAGATTTTTAGCCTGATGAGAGAGAAATCTGGTTGCATCTGTAAGTCTGACATGAGTAGCAAGCAAAAAACTCAGAATTAAAACCCTTTCAAGCTTCCCCTTTCCTCAGCTGGTCTCTGTCCGGTGTAGCTTGCCATGGCTTTGGAGAAAAGGAGCTTCCCAGCACTTGCACGGAGAGGGTGGACTGATCCCTGAGAGTCGCATTTTTGTTGGATTTGGTTTGCTTCAGCTGGCTGCAGATACTAACCTTGCAATAGGAGGAAACCAGGCAGAGATAAGGAAAAAGAGCCAAACTAAGGGAGCCGGTGTGTGTTCAGGCTATTTAAAGAATTTTTGGCACAGAGGATTTGAAATGACAAAAGAGTGTCTTAAAAGGAAGTCCTGTTGCTAACTGACATTAATTGCCACGTATAGAGCTCCAGGAAGAGCGGAGAGAAACCTTCCCCCCACTTTCAAGTAAGAAATGCTGGTGAGGAGCACCCATGACCCAGGTGTCATAGCTGCATCCAAAGTGGGTTGGAAGTGTCCCAAGCCACATCCCAGCTGAGAGAGGGTTTCTGTGGCCCTTTGGTGGGGGGTGGCCACTGGTGACAGTGTGTGGGCAGGTGAGAGCCGCCTCTCCTCCTCCACCTGGGGCTTCTGAGAGTGCTGAAATGCAGCAGCAGGCTGCATCTCTGGTCAGGGTGGGTGAGAAACCCCAAACCACCACGACGAGGAAAAAAAACCGTAGGTCTTGCTCAGGCAGATGGCTTGGGAACCTAAAATGATGTCTCTGCACAGTTTTGACTGCTTGAATTCACTTCTCAAGTTTATTTCCTCTTTCTCCCTCATATTAACAAATTCTTATCTGCTCATTTTGCACTGAAGGTCTTTGCCTGATGAGCATCCATGCAGCTGCCAGCTAATATCGTACGCTGGTTATGACTGTGTGTGAGGTAACAAGGTAAAATGCATGCTGCTCCAGCCAGGAATATGTCAATGCCCTAAATATATTTTGCCAAAGGGTAACATTTGTTTCTTTGTCCTCACCATGCTTCAGAGACATGGCTCTGAAGTCCATATCCTTGCAGCAATCTTGCCTTTCTCGCCAAGCATGAATCCTTGACCAAGCTAGTTTGCTGATGGGAGAACAAACCAACCTCCCTGCTAAAATTCAAGATTTCATTCTCAGTGTGTCTGCTTGGAGCCAAGGCTGCGGTTGGGTGCTGCTAATGAGCTGTTTCTATCAGATGGTTTTGAAATGGGAAGTTCTTACCACTCAGCCAGACTAACAATGTGGCAATGAGGCAAGTAGTCCCGTGTGTGCAGAGCAATCCCATAGCAGTCCTTGCTGGAGCCATGCCTCCTCCACCCACTGGCCTTGGCAGATATCAATGACCTGGAGCCACAGCTTGCTTCTTCCATCAGAAACTTGCTCCAGAAATTCCACCTGCTCTAACATCTGCTTTCATGTGGTTTTTTTTTTATATCTACCAATTACCTAGTCACCATTTGCAAAGGTATGTGCAAGGAGAATTTGCCAAATGTTTAGACTTGAAGAGTTTGTCAGATCCAGGTCAGAGACAGGCTGGTTGACTCTTCAGCCCTCTAAAAGATCGCTGGACAAATGTCCTGCAGTATTGCCACGGGTAACTGTCTGCGGGTTGGTGATTAGTCTTTTGAAAGTGTTTCACTCAGCAACTCAGTCTTTGGCAAGGTTTCATTGCCGTCAGAGAAAGCACATCAGAGCTTCACACTGTGGCTTGGCTTGGTGTTAATTCTGTGCATATTGCCACCCCTCCAGAATATCATTTGCTTTCATAATAAAGCCATAAGCAAGCAATAGCCTTGTCTTCCTTTTTGCAATAGATTTAAAAAAAGCAGTGAAATGCTCAAAAGACCATACCCCAGCGGTCTGTGCTCTCCTGGGGTGGCTGGGAGCAGCTGAACAACCACCCCACTATTCGGCCCATAGCAGGGAAGGCCTGGCATGGCTAATCTCCCTAGCCCAAAAGGAAGGGAGCCAGCAATGGGTCATGCAGCTCGTTCCCGTGGCTGGGGTCCATCCTCCTGCAGGCGATGACGACGAAGTCTCTCTGGGGTGGTGTTGGCTGATAGTCAGGCTTCCTCTGGCACCGGGGCCCATTGCCTAATCACACTCTTGCCGTCAATTATAGGCTTCTTCCTCTTGGTGTAGCTATATTTTCCTTGCTCTAATTTAACTCATTGCTTGTTTTGCTGTTGACTGTTCAGAACAACTGACCCTTTCCTCTGCGTAACATCCTCCGCAGCATCCGCAGGCTGTTGGTGCTGCAGCCCCCGTGCCCTCCGCTGCGTTGCTTCGCTGCCCATTTGGCTCTGGCAGCTGTTGGTCGGGGTCGTCATCTCCAGCTCGTGGAGACAAAACCATGTTTAAAGAAGTGTTCCCAGCAGGTGCGTGAATTGTAGTTTGTCACGCTGCCGTGCCGATCCGAGCTGTGCTACCTGGGGGCAGAGACATGCATCTCAGCTGCAGCACACCACGGGATGTCTATTTTCCTTAGATCACAGAAGAGTGGGTCTTAAAGAAACTCAAGCGGCTGGGCACTGGCCCTACATTTTAATAAACAAAGAGGCACTTCCTGAAGTTGTGCTAGTGTGACAGAAATAACAGTGTTTTTCAATATGCTGCTGTTTGTGAGCAGTAAGCCTGCCCTGGCCAGGGTTTGCCTGGCCTGATTAAATGACACTGGCTAGGAGGGCCAGTGGTACTGTATAAATGGTCTTTTTTTACATGAGTGGAAATAACTCTTTGGAGGAAGGCGGTGGGATGAACAATGGCGGAAAGTGAAATTCTTGTGATCCAGAGGAGATTCCCAAAGTTCACCTCCCATATTATCCTTTTATTTTGTTATACCACTTCTTTCTTCTGGTTTTCAGCTGCCTAAGCAGCACGAAAAGCCACATATGGTTTGCTACTGGGCCAAATCCTGTGTTATCTGGTGTGGAGGAGTCATGCCCGGCATTTTGGAGCAAACAAGGGCTCAGAGAGGTTCTTGCCCGGAGAGAAAAGGCCAGAGGGGAGGGGAAGGAGCTGGAGTTTGTAGTGGATTTAGTGGGTTACCCACTGCCAGAGGAAAACCTGGCCAGTTACTCTGGGGAGCCTTCCTTTAACCATGACTGTGTCTAGATTTTCATTCAACAGGACTTTCCATGGCCTTTCTTTCCTAGGTCCCATTTCTAGACTGCCGTCAGCCCGGACCTCATCACGGCCAGCGGTATGGGTTCTCTGCAGTGCACGCTGCTGTGCCTTTCTGCTGGCATCTCCTGGCAGTGAGCTCCAGCTCTTGTGCCCATGTGGTGAGTGGGCACTGTTTGCTAAGGCAGTCTGGGATATCCTGAGCATGGCAAGGCAATGCAGAGCTCCCCTGAAGTCCAAGGGGTAATTAATCTTCTCAGCATTATTTATGTGTTTGTGCACCTTACAGGTGAGTGCAGTTTCACCCAAGGAGATTGTTGCATCTGTGTTCAGTGATCTACGCTGGTGGCTTGTTGATGTCTTATGCAGTTGACGGGATGTTTGTCAGACCTCTTAAGTCTGAAAGATTTTTTATTTTCTTAGATGATGGTAAGTGGTTGTAACAGTGCAAAACCAAAAGGACATATTCCTGATGCTGAAATCCACTTCTTGTCTCCCCTGTCCCCCAGGACATGGATTAAATAGACTTGAAAGATAACCTCTGTTATGAAAGGGTAAAACTCAGAGTCTGGATAAACAGGAGAATAAATCCAACAGTACATTAGGAAAGAGGGAGTAATTATTATTTTAAAACGTAATCTCCTTGATTTAATGCTGTGTACTTGCTTCATATTCATGATTGAAAGGGTTGCTTATCTAAACTGGAAACTTTTTTAGAGACAGGAATGTGTTTGAGCTCTGCAGTACAGATGTTCCCTCTGATTTACGAGTACACACGCAGGGGTACAGACACTCCTGGAACAAGCTGCAGAACAAGAAGGGGAAACTAGATGACAGAGACAAGAAAGAAATGCTGAGCAAGGTGCAGATGCAGCTGTAAATTAACTGATGGAGGTAGGGAGTGATGGAGGGAGAAGGAGTCTGTTTGGAAGATGTTCTGAAGTGGAGCTCTGTGTGGCAGAGCTTGAAGCCACCACACAGCCGCAGACCTTCCCATGAGCTCTGAGCATGATCATACAGTAACCATGCAAATATTATAGTTATAGGTCAGAAGTCAGTTAAAATATACCATTTCTGTTGGCTTTGCACAAAGACATTTTTCATTTCTTTTCAAACCTGCAGCTCGGAGTGGAACTCAGTGAGGGACGGGACTAGCAAAACCCCTGCAGATGGGAACCAAAGCCACTGCTGGCACGCAGAGCCAAGGAGCAAGTTGCCAACATTTTCCTACGGCTTTTCTCCCGGTTCGTCGTTTGCCCCCACTTCTGCAGCTGAGTTCCACGAGATGGAGCTATTCTAACATGGCTTTGACAGCAGCCCCCTGAGAACAGTATGCTACGGCATGTTTTATTTTATTTCCATGACTGTATTTCTGAAGTGGGTAGGCTTTTATGAAAAATCATCATCCAAAAAAAACCCCAACAGAAACCGCTGGACCTCAATGCACCTTTTGCCAGGCTGCATTATCAAAAGGCTCCTTGCAAAAATTGCTCCTGGGGGTGCATCCAGCCTCACCTCTCCAAGAGGGCTTATTTTGCCATGGCTAAGGAAACCTCCAATGCCCCGTGTCCCTGGGGGCCACCCTGCATGTACCTGGGGAGGTGGCCCTTCAATGCCCACCGGCCCTTGCCCACAGCCCTGGTCTGCACACCTCAGCCCACTGGTGCAGCTACCTGCCTTTGCCGAGCTGGGATGACCCCCTCGTGCAGCATTTCTGTCCTTTTTAATCTAGTTTTGTCTGTTCCCACACACTGCCTGCTCCCTGCTGCAGCACCCACTCGTTCCCTCTCCACTTCGCCCCCATCAGCCCCATTTCCCATTGAGTCACACTGCAGACAAACAATTGTGCAAATGTTGTTGTTCCGTGAGGTATGTCTGCAAAATCCATGGCATGACCTGGCCTTTGACTGGATCATGCCCACGGAGCCAGATCCTCCTGTCCCTGTTGTTCAGGCACGCTTTCCCACTGCAGTCCCTACAAACAGCAGCAGCTCAGGGACAGGCTTTTACCTGGGGAGTTTCTACAGGAGTTGTCAAAATTAGGGCCAGGTTTATATGCAATATTTGTAATGCTTGAAAAGAGGGTATCCTGAAAACCTCTTGCTTGCTGGTTGGATTTTGAGCTGTTTAGGGCTGTGCTAGCATTGTCACGAGAAGCTGGTGCTCCCTGTTTGCACACAGGACATAAGCGGTATCTCCGTGACGAGGCATCGCTGGCAACACGTGCCAGCCCCTGAGCACATGGCCACCCACGGAGCCAGTGGGCAGAGGTTTCCCTCCCGAGCAAGTGCCCAGTGCTGGGGGCTGGTTCCTCCCTGTGCCTGCCACAGCAGAGAGCCGGCTGCCACTTCTCAGCTAGACAGAGTCTGAAATCCTCGCTGCTGTGGGACCTAGCTAAGTCGAAACCACAGCAAGATAAATAAGGGTCAGCTATATAGGGCAGGGGGCTGCCCTTGCCAGATCTGGTAACACTGCACCTGTCCAAATTCCCGTGTGAAATCTTAATTTGCAAAGACTGGAGCATAAATGTGTTTGGCGGTTGTTTTTCTGTTGGGTTTTTTTTTTTTTTTTTTTTGGCCAGTGTGCTTTAATATCCCTCCTTCCCTGCCCCTAAGCCCACACTTTACAGTGGAGGGACCTTTGGAGGAAATATAAAAACCTCTTGTGAGCTCCCAAGCAGAGGGTTGTCCTCTTTGCAGGCACTCTTGGGGAAGACTGAAACCTCTGACACGCTGTCGACACACAGGTACTTAGCAAGCACTGTCTGTCTCTTGCTTTTCGAGACCAGGACAGAGACAGCATCAGCATAACTTCAGTTTCTTTAATCTGACAACCATTCTCCAGCACCTGAGGGGTGCAGCCGGGAGGCCTCAAGGAGTAGGCAGCCATCAGCTGGCTCTGCTGCTGAGAAGCACCTTGCTGTGGTTCCTCTGGCTGAAGTTTGCTCATCTTTCTTCCCCTCTCCAGCCTACCAGCATGACCTTCTTTGAAGTGATTCTGCCTGGGCCAATCTGTTGCCACTACCCCACTCGTCCTCTGATGGAGTTATTAAAATCCTCTAATATGGCTTATTTAAGCATAGCTTTAAAGGCCTAATTTTCATTAAAATGTGTGTCTACTTGTGCATGCCTTGCATGTAGTTACCGCGCACCTCGTGTGTGTACAGTTGACATGCTGGCCTATCTGGCTCAGGTTTGCACACGCGAGTGTCTGTGTGGGTGCGTAGACTTGCCATGTGCATGTCCAAATACAAATGGGCATTTGAAATCGGACAAGAAAACATGCAATATGGGATTGCCTGTGGGTGTTCAGGGGTGTAATTCTTGGGGGTGGCAAAGTGTCCATAGGTCCTTATGGATTTCACTGCTGTGCAAATTCCCCAAGACCAATTCGTCCAGGTCCCAAAGATCCTGACTTATTCTGCCTCTGGGAGGGCCACCCAGATAGAGGGAGGGAGGGACGGAGCAGGCTGATTGCAGCGTGTGGGAGCACGGCACAGGCAGTGCTGGTTCCAGGAGGAAGGGATGAGTGAAAAATTGATGAGCCAAAGTAGATTATTCCCCTTGCATGCAGGTCCCTGCTTTGGGCAGGCAGCCAAGCTGGAGCACAGCAAAGAGGGAGCATCTCTCTTGCCAGCTCCCCTGCAAGCCCACCACCCAGAGCCCGGCAGAGATGAAAACACCCGGAGAGGGGTGCCTGCTCATGGCCATAAACGGTACAAAAAGCAATAAATGGTTCTCCTCTATGTTTCTTCACCAGAAAGAAGATAAACTCTTGCTAAACATTGGTGCCATGGATATTTATTCCTTTTATGTAGAAGAAAAAAGTAGTAAAAGGTTTTAATAAACCACAGTATAAATATTACTGTTTGAAAGATCTGGTCTAGGATTTACTTGGACCTCCATGAATTTCACATGGCAGGGGTGTGGGCGCTTTAGGCTAGCGATTATTCAAGACACGGTGTGTGATTGGAGCTTTAGGATTTGAAAGGATTACACTTGCTTGTGAAGTGGGTGTTTAATTTCTCTTCAGTTTTAAGTCATTCTTTGTAAATGGTAAAACTACAAATTATCACTCCCTTGGTCCATAGCATAGGACAAACTTTGCTAATTTTCTCCCACCTCAACTCAGATTGACTGCTTTTCTCCAGTGCTACTAGTGCCACAAAAATATGACTTTTCTTTTTTAAGTAGTTCACACTGGTCTGTGCACACACACACGCGCGGGCAGGCATGTGTTTCGTAACAGGTTTTGGTGCTTCTGACTCAGAGCTGAACTATTAAACCATAACACATGGCTGACATCTGGAATTCACTCAGACGTTTTTGTCATTTGAATATGGGTAGCCATGGTTTGCTACTCTCCTTTCCTCCAAAATGTAACTTTCTTTATTCTCACCTCATAAAAACAGAGGCAGAAGACTTTACTGAGCCTGTTGGTGTCACTTGATCAATATATAAAAAATATTTTGTCCGAGCCTGCTTAAAAAGCACATGTGTTCGGAGAGCTTGGCAGACAGATCTTCTAAAGAAAAGTCTCTACTTCATCTTTAGATTTAAAATGATTGCTTACCATGAGAATAATCAGAAAATTGCTTATTTTTGCTCAGCAAGAGTCTGTGCTTGCTTAGAGCACAAGCAGTCACCTGCTAGCTAGCAAATTGGTGTAAGAATTGCAGATGGATTGCCTTGGTGTTTGAATCTAATTAGTCACATTAATTCCTTCAAATGAATGTCTCTCATTCATCTGGTTTTGGAGCAAGATTAAAATATGCTGGTGCTTGCTATAATGTGGAACAGTTTGTCTTACCTGTCTTTCACAGGGTGCTGTGTGCTATTCCCAGGGCTGTTTGCTGTGGGGTGGTATGGTCCTGTGGGGATTAAGATTTTGCATTCTCCTTGAAAATATTGTGGGGATGCCAGAGTGTTGTAATTAAGGATGTGTTGAATCTCACATTGATAACAAGGATTTAATGAAAACTGCCATCTATCTGCTGCTGTGATGAGTCTCAAGCGAAAGGGGTGATTTGGGGGAATTGGTTCTGGCTCTAACTCCGAAAAGCATCTAAGCATATTTTTCAATCCAGCCCTATATGCACACCTTTAACTTTGGGGACTGTCTGGTTTTCCATTGACTTTGAGAAAGATGTGTCCCTGCTTCAGTGCCACTTCAGGGAGAAAGGAAGAGGTGCTGTTTGATGCCTATACTGACCTCCCTCTCTTTGAGAGTAAATATAGTATGTCTTCAAGGCACCTTCTTTGCCTGGTGAGGGGCTGCATAAGAGGGGTGACTTTGCCATTTGGTTAAACAAGGTGATCACAAAGGTTTCTGAGAGGTGGGCATATGAAGGTTTGTTGCAGAGGCTTTCCAGGCTTTGGCTATCAGAGTAAAAAGTGGTAGTGGTGGTGCAGCACTATGATGCCGTTGAGTGTCGTAGCAGTGAATTAATGTCATGCAATGCAGGATTTTTAATGTTGTTCAGTGTAAGGCCTCTCAGCTTCAGCAGGGAGGCCTTCAACTGCAGCACTTGGTCTACAGCACAGATCTGCCACATATAGCTGACTCTGGTGACCACTTGACTGTGTGCCTGAGCTGGCAGCTTTTCACATATGTATTCTTTTGAATTTTTTTTTAAGCAGTTGTATTTCAGACCTAATCATGTCTGTTCTATTCACAGTAGCTGAGTAAAAATGTCATGCCAGTGCTTCAGAAAATAATTTGTGCCCTGGGGTGTCTGACTGTTACTGCTGTTTAGTAATCACACCGTGCCAAGGGGAGGGTCTCATTGTGGCAGACTGTGATGCTTAAAGACATGGTGGCTGGAAGAGTATCCTGCCTAGGGTCCTCCAACCTCACAGCCACACTTTGCCACCGGCTGGACAAGGTGGACCCACATTGCTCCACTCACCTGTCAAGATTAAAGTGGAGTCTTTACTGATTTCTCCTACAGACTGATTTCTTCATCAGAAAGCCCCTGGCGCTGGATGTGGCCCTGAGCTGTTGTGACAAGGTTTTCCAGTGCATATGGATATGTATGTTAATGTGACCCTAGTGGTTGTGCCCCTGACTTTGGTGAAGGCAGGAGGTGGCCCTGGGCAGAGGTGGCAATGGCCAGAGCAGTGCTGGCCTGTCTGCAGCCGAGAGCAGGTGAGACCGTCCCGGTCCATCTCCCTGAGCTGGTGTGCGAACGTACTGTGTTTAACTGCTGGCAGCTCTGCTAATTGATTATGTGAGTACACAAAAGTGCTGTGCTATAAACAGCAATTAAAGCTACGCTGTCAGACTGTCAAAATCAATCTCAATTTTGGGTATGGCCAGATATGCTACTTTTTTTCTCATCATGAGGATTAGAGCTTATTATTACAGTTATCTGATGCTTCTGATTGTCAAATTCTGTTTTCAGTCACTATAAAGAGTGAGACCCTGAGTTGGGCACTTCCTCACCAGATTTCTGGGTCAAGCTGATTTTGCTGGAAAACTTCAGCCAAAACAGCTTGGCCATTTTTGAGCACAAATCCTGCGCATAAATTCTGGTGCACACCATCCCTGGGGGTCCCCAGGCTCGCTGCATCTCTCAGGGTGGCTCGGTGGGGCCTCATGCCCTGAGACTTGCACCAGCCTGTCCTGGTGCCTCTGCCACCGACCAAAGTTTGTGCCATCCCCATGAAGCCCAGTGCTGTGCTCCGGCTTGGGGGTGCGTGATTTATGCTTCTCCAGTCTGGGGTGGGATGGGAACAGGGGGACTGTTTTTGAGTCTGGTCCCTACTGAAGATCACAGTTTTGGCTCGCTGCCTGTAAAATGAAAGTTATTACCTCCCACACCTCCTTACCCATTGCCCACCTCCCCAGGCTGCTGTGAAAATTAACACGATGTTTCTGAAGCACGCACGTACTGTAGTGGCATGGGAGAAAAACAGGCAGAAATTAATTAGTCTGTCTTCAGAGTGGGGTTTTGAGGATTATAGAAAATAAGCCTGTTAAACATTAAGGAGAAAGCAGAATACTCTGTACTGGGTCCTTACTCACCCTGGGTACTTAATGACATGTTTTCACTGGAAAAAAAATGGTATGATCACGTTAATTAAAGGCTATGCCAGAATGCATACGTACAAGGGGGGTAATTGAAGGATGCTGAATGTCTGCCAATTTGACATTACCTAACTAGCTTGATTTTTCAACCATAGTAATATTCTCATATTTATTTATTTTTCGGGGGTGCCGTATGAAAGAAAAATATTTTAGCAAAATAGCATGCTGAGCAGAGTAAATTACACCAGTAGGGTTTCTTGTTACTCTGTGCCTGATGGAGACAATGAAAAAGGATAGTAAACAGAGCAGACAAGCAATGGTGTGCGTATCATACATAAAAAGGTACTGTAACAGCAGTGATCTGTCTGCCATAGTAATGAGGTCAAGCGTTTGGAATAATATGATTTCACAGCAAGAAATGATAGTAGAGATCTGCTGAGCTGAATCTGTATTAGATGGTTGTGACTTATCCACATGAAACTACAGAAAAGGTTAAATCTTAATTTTATTAAATGGTGAGTCACAGCAGACAGGGTCACTTTATGGCTTTTCTAAATTCCTAGCTTTCCTTGTCTCCAGCTTGTTATTTATTAGAGATCTGCACAGCTCTGTGGACTCCATGCAGTACTGGGCTCGCAAATTCATGGTGCTAGCCTTCTTCCTCAGGCTCCTACCCTTACTCTTGTACTGTGCTGTCAACCGCCATATTCGAAGACATCACTCTCTTTAATCTCTCTGGTTTCTCTGTACATACCTCTAGTAGAAAAACCAGATAATTCTGCTTTCCTTTTGTAGCTGGGAAGCCCTGGCACAAGAGTGTGTTACTTGCCCAGCAAATTGGGATTGAATTTGTATCCCCAGATCTCCAAGTATCTTAGGCCACCAGCTCCTAATCTGATCTCCTCTGTGATTTTGTTCCCCTTTTTCCTTGGGCTGGCACCCTAAATGACTCATTTCTCCACTCCTCCCTTGAATGCCCCTGTGCTGTTTTCAGACTTCCCTTCCTGAACTAGGTCAAAAGTTTGGCCTTTTACAGGTAATTTCCACTCAGAATTATTTCTGCTGGGACACCTCTGAGGAAAGAGAAAAATCTGATTAAAAATAGGAAAACCAAACCACACACAATGTAATTAACCCTGAACCTGTTGGAAGGTCAGCTGATTTTTAAGATGATTTGTAACTATTATATTGGGCAAGGGCAGATATGCATCATCAGTTGATCTTCATTGCCTTGGTCGCCTTTGATCTCCATTTGTCCTTCCCTCGTTTGTTTATGCTCTTTCATGCTTTGCTTCAAAGTAGACTTTAAAGCCTTTGGGGCAAAGACCAGTGGTGCGGTGGTAAATGAGGACAGACTGACTCCCTCATCTGCTGGCCCAGTCTTGACTGTGGGAAATGGGTGAACACTGCACTGCCGATGGTAAGGATAGGTAAGTTCACCTTTGGAGTGGGGAAATTTACCCATGGCCGTGCCACAGGCAGGGACTGAGTTTGCCTGAGCAGCTTATCTGAATCGCATGGTGGCCAGGGGACTAGCTGCTTGGGGCATCTGTGCAGCAGTCGGGAGCCAGCCTGGCCAGCACTGTGACCTGTTATTGACAGAAGCCTTGGCCAAGGGACATGAAAAAATCTGCTATTACAAAGGGGAAAAAAAAAAAGGGAAAAAAACCCCCTCATAGAATCATCAGACATCTGTAGCTTTAGCTTTCATATTGTTTTCACTCCAAGGGTATGTTCATGAAAAAATTCAATTATTCTCTGTGGAGGCATTGATCTTCAAGACACTCTCAAATACACAGTTATTGTCAGATTTTACACAGACAAAAAGAATAGTATGAGCAAAAGCCAAAGATAAGACAGCCAATGGAGAAATATCAGAAGATTACCCTAGAAATGTACATTTGATCTTTTTAATACTTTTAATTGTGTTTAATGCTTCAGGGAATAAACTGTGTGAAGAAGCTGTTGTAATGCTAAATTAGGGAGGAGGAACAGTTGTGAGAGAGCCAGGTCTTAAACACCTGGCACAATGCAAAAGCCCAAGCTGAACCAGAAATGCTGCTTACAGTGAAAATATCAAACAACAGAGCACCAGTAGCTCTATTTTCCCTGAAGACTAATCTCTAGACTTTGTTACAGTGGTTGGGGGATATCTTACCTTTTCTTGACCTTTTACTTTCCCCTTGCTTGATTTTTGTCTCTGTCCCTTGCTGTAAGAAAGAACTGTGTGAATACCTTAGCACTTGGTTTATTAAAAGTATTGAAGACAAAATATGCTAAACCTCTGAAAGAACGTTGGAGCGGTGGCTACTGATCAATTTTCATGTGAGGCTTCTTCATTTGGGTTGGCAATTCCTTGGGCACAGGTCTTTGCAGCTCTCTCCAATTATGCATGATGGCTTATGTTTGAGAAAATCTCATCCTTCATTAGTGATATCTCTATTTCTAACTCACCATAAGTCAATATGAAAGACTGGACTGGGGTTTTATGATCAGAGGGGAGGTGTAGTTGAAGTCATTAGCAATAAACCAGCCCTAGTCAACAGGGAGGATGTAAAATTGGTGAATCAAAAGTGAATACTGTTGTGAGAGGTTTGGCTGAGGTAGGTTTTTGTCCATTACTACTCAACATTTTCATAAACTAGAGACAATTTATTAAATTTGCAGATGACACCAAGGTAAGAGTGCTGTAAGCACATCTCAGGAGGGATTTGAATTTTAAAGGATCTCAATGAATTAAAGATTTGGGCTGAAAAAGGATGGTGAAACTCAGTAAAGACAAGTCCAAAGCTCTGCTTTCTTAGAAACAATGAGATGAATGGGCACAGGTAGGGACGGGCTAAATGGGCTGGAGTTTGGCAGAAAGGAATCTGGCGGTTGTAGTTAGTTACAAGGTGAACATGAGGTAATGTTATCCTCCAGTTGCAGGGAGGAGGGGGGAAAGTGCCATTAGGGATAGCAGTACCAGCTGTAGGAGAATGTGCTGAGCCTGTGACTGGACAAGCCACCTTAAGAGCTGTGTCAACAGCAGAGAAGCTGGGCACCAACTGGAAAAAGTCCACAAAAGAGCATTAAGAGTCCCTAGAGATGCAGCAAGTAACAGCTGATGGTGAAAGACTGAGGGCTTTTCAGCCCAAAGAATGGGAGACTGATGAAGGAAGAGAGTAATGTTTCAGTGCTGCAGCACTGCTGCAGAGCAGAGGAATGGCAGTTTGCAAACAGCAGTGAAGAAGTTTCTGGTTTGAAAATGGGAAAACCTTCTGATGGTGATGATGGTGAACTGTAGGAATAGGATGCCAGTTTTTAAAAACAGTTGGGAGAAACATGTCCCAGTAATGAAACTGGATCAGCTGATTCTGCCTTGGGACAGTGGTAAGAAGTTCATAGCTTTTCAAATCCTCTTGAGCTGTATACTTCTATGATTCTACCACACAAATATTTCAAAGCATTTTGCTCTGAGCAAACTGAAAGAGAACATAACCCAGCTTCAGATTTCTCTTGCTTGGTATGCTTAGCGGCAGGTGGTACATCTTTGCATGTCACAGCAATAGGTGTCTTGGCTCATTCTCAGGAATGGTGGTGCAAAATGCAAGAAAAAATAAGAAGTTTGCATTCTGGGGAGGAGTTTCTTCTGCAATTAATTGTGGCTGCAGTCTGACATGGGCTGAATGTTTGGAATCTCACCATTTCTAATGTGGCTTTATCATGAGCTCTGAATGTCACTGCTCCCCGTCGGCTCCCATTTTTGTGTGTCTGTTGGCCGAAGTGATACTAGGCTTTGTAGTATGTAGTCTGGCTAAACAAATGTAACTATCAAATGCAACTTGTTGGGAACTTTGTTCAAGCTACAGCTTGGTTTGGCAATTAAATTTCTGTAAGTCTGTTTTGTGGTAACATACGAACTGTGACTCCTACAGGGGAAACAAAAACCTAAGAATAGTAGGAGGAATGTGGCTTCAGTGGTTTTTCTTCGTAAAGAGACAGATGAGCAAGATGTAGCCTGTAAAAGGGAAGAAAAGGTGGGTGGGTATAGGGGAGAGAGATAATGAGTTTTGAAAATTCCAGGTGGGATCTAGTGGTTTGGGCTTGTGGAAATGTAGACTGGATTTGCTAGCTCTTCCACCAAAGACAACTTTGTACTCTAGCTGAAGCAAGAATTACCTTCTCAGATAATAGTTTTTTGTGCTGCTTCTCTTATATATGTACTATAATTAAATTTTAAGCAGTTACTCAGGCTAAGTTAAGTGTGTTAAATAAGCATCTGAAATATGATGCTTCCAGCCTTAGTGCAATTCCTCTGGAGTTTCCTGCTGAAAAGTTTCAGACATTTCTTTGTGGGACATGGACACATCCAGCTGGAAGAAGAAATTTCAACCATTTCCATTAAAATTGAAGAGTTCTATGAAATCAGGTAGATTTTCCTGAAATTTCATAAAGAAGGGAGAATAGTAGAAGAGCTTAGCATTTTTCTGGTGAGATACTTGAGTTATTTTTGAGCATTCCAACAAACTCCCCACCCTTCCCCCAACTGAACACTGTATATTACAGTAAAATAAATATAAGTCAGAATAATATTGGGATGCTTTGATTTTGTTGATTCCAGAATGTTTTGATGACTGGAAACCATATATTGCTGCAGAACCTGCCTTGTTCAAGAAGTGATAACTTGAAGGATGTGCTCCAGCCTGATGGGGGAGAGACAGGTCTGGCACAGCTCTACTTGGAAACTTCCTCACTTCATGGCTTTTCCCCATCAAGAAGATCAAAGGGAGGAACCAAAGTTGTCCTACCAAGCCAGATTTTGAACCACGTAGGTAGAAACTAAGCCTAACGCCAAGAAGCTTCCCAAAGCCTCCACCACCTAGTGCCATCCAAAGAACAAGGTTCCACCTCCAGCTTCCCTCTGTTCCTCTGGCACTGCCCTGGGACATCCTCACTGCCTGCATTTGCTCACTGGAAGTGGTCAGCAGAGGACTGCAACACAGGTCCCCAAAATACTTTATCGGACACAGCATGGGCCTCTGTTCTCACACGTCTGTTGCTGAAGTGGTAGAGTCTGCACAGTGCCTTTTCTCTGCTGTGTGCAGAGCTTAATGCAGAAGAGCTGTGCGCAGTTTCTGTTGTGGATGTTGCTGTCCCGGTTTCAGCTGGGATAGAGTTAACTGTCTTCCTAGTAGCTGGTACGGTGCTATGTTTTGAGTTCAGTATGCAAAGAATGCTGGTAACACTGATGTTTTCAGTTGTTGCTCAGCAGTGTTTAGACTATAGTCAAGGGTTTTTCAGCTTCTCATGCCCAGCCAGCGAGAAAGCTGGAGGGGCACAAGAAGTTGGCACAGGACACAGCCAGGGCACCTGACCCAAACTGGCCAACAGTGTATTCCATACCATGGGACATCCCATCTAGTATAGGAACTGGGAAGGGGGGGCAGGGAATCACCGCTCGGGGACTGGCTGGGTGTCGGTCGGCAGGTGGTGAGCAATTGCCCTGCGCATCATTTGTACATTCCAATCCTTTTATTATTGCTGTTGTCATTTTATTGGTGTTATCATTATCATTATTAGTTTCTTCTTTTCTGTTCTATTAAACCGTTCTTATCTCAACCCACGGGTTTTGCTTCTTTTCCTGATTTTCTCCCCCATCCCACTGGGTGAGGGGGGAGTGAGTGAGTGGCTGTGTGGTGCTTAGTTGCTGGCTGGGGTTAAACCATGACAGTTGCTCAGCATGTTGCCACGCTCTGCTCAAAGAGCACTTCCCCAGAGAAGTGATGGGATCAGTGTGGGCTGCCAAACCTGAAAAAAACAGTCCCATAACAGAAATGGATTAGTTGACAGTTGTGGCATGTCATTTCCACTTCTTCCTCATCTTTACTAACTGAACTGTTCATTTGCAACCGCAGGCTCCTCCCTAAGAAGAATTTACAACGAAGTTGGTAAAAGAAAGCACAGTTCAGTTGATTCACCGGTAACACAGAATCATCTCCAGACCATAGATTCCCATCAGAGAGGGGCTGTGTGGAGCTGATGCAGTTACCGTTTCATCACATCATGCATTTGAAGTGAGTGCATTTAAAACCTAGGAGACAATGATCTAATTCTCTTGCACTGCTTTCCCTCTTTAGTTGGGGATTGCAGCTTGCATTTGCTGACAAATGAATGCTGAAGACATTAAACAAGACAAAGTGGGTCCTTTGTTTGTCTCCAAGAACTGAAGCCAAATTTAGGATGTACCTTCATGTTACATCTGCTACGTTCCACTAAGCTTGCAGTCCTGCTGATCAAGCAACTGCAGTGGTCTGACCAATTATTTCTTCATAAGCCTGTGCTGCCTATTGTACATATCTGTGCTACTGGCTGAAAGTTTAATGCTGTTAATATCTTCCCATATATTCCACTCCAGATAAAACAGAAACCTCCAGAGGCCTTTGGCTGCCTGTGACCTCCCAGGTTAAACATAGCACCTTACTTCAGGGAAGGCTAGGAGATGTGGAAGTCAATGTGCATCTCCTGGGGTGCTTCCAGGCTCCCTGAGCAGGGCTGGGCATTGTAGGGTCAGGTTATTCCCCAGGGGAAGGAACAAGGAGGCTGTAGGGTAGTTCTGAAGACTGAAGCCTTGATGTATAGGAATGCTAGTGGGCTGCAAGCTGGAGCTGTAGGTTCCCTTTGCAGCAGCACTTCCACCCTGGTGTCCCAGGTGTTCAGACACAGGAACTCAGACCTGCACACCCTGTGGTGTGGACCACAACCCTCTGGCTGACTTAGTACTGCAGGCAAGAGGCAGGGCTGCTCTCTGTGGCAGCTAGAGCTGGTCAACAGTTTATTTTTAGTGAAATCTTTTTCTTGCAAGAAAAAAAAAGTGGGGAAAGTCTCTCTCTCTCTCTTACCCAAAGAATACCTGTCTGAAGTTCTTCAGCTTCACAGAGGCTAAGCAGGATGACAGCTGTATCTGTCCTGCAGTGTGCCCCATAATCTTGGCACCATCCTTGCTGCAAGGCACCCTGAAACCTGGATCCCTCAACAGTAGCAGTCGCACCAGGATTTCTTGTCTGCACATCAGGGTTTCCTTGCAAAGCCTGGAGCTTGGTATGCTGGTGTCTCACTCAAGGTGTGGGAGATCTGGATTTCAGACCCTTTTCTGAATGAGGCAGAAACAAGATTTAACCTCATCCGGTTGCCTTTCCGGTAATTATTCTAAGCAAAGGTTCAGACTGCAGTATTCTGCCTTTTTCTCACAGAAATGTTGTAGGTCTAGTTTTCATTCTGATATGGGATGAAAATGTTTGATGTTTTAATGGAATAGGATTTCCACCTGGCTGCCCAAGGGAGGTGGTTCATGGCATGGCTTTATAGATCAGCTTTGTGGTGAGAGTGAGCTACCAGACCCTCAGAGAGCTCCATGCTGGTAATCAACATTTCAGATAAAGAGAAATCCTCCTTCATGCTTGTTACAGTCCTGTTATCTCTCCTTTGCAAGTAGAGATGATGTAGTCAGGGAAAGGTGTTGATGGCTAATGAGGTAGACTAATTCTCTGTAGCTTCTGCTTCCTAAAGTACGCCCCTTTCCTTTCCTCCTCTCCTCTCCCTCTCCTCTCCCTCTCCTCTCCCTCTCCTCTCCCTCTCCTCTCCCTCTCCTCTCCCTCTCCTCTCCTCTCCTCTCCCTCTCCTCTCCCTCTCCCTCTCCCTCCCCTCCCCCTCACCTCCCTTCCCCCTCCCCTCCCCTCCCCTCCCCTCCCCTCTCCTCTCCTCTCCTCTCCTCTCCTCTCCTCTCCTCTCCTCTCCTCTCCTCTCCTCTCCTCTCCTCTCCTCTCCTCTCCTCTCCTCTCCTCTCCTTTTTTTTCTTTTCATTCTCCTTGGTTTCATATTCTCTCTTCTCTGCAGCTCCTAAAGACCTGAGCCTCCATTTTGCAAACTCAGAAGGTGGGAAGATGAAAGCATGTGGCGCCCTTTTGGAAGGAACACCTATGTGTTGCAGCTCTTCTTGAAGACTGTTTCTTCTGAGCCATTGATGAGGTCACAGTCATCAGATAATGATAAAGACAAATGGGGTCATAGCTGATATTGGCTTGCATATAAAACATTATAAAATGATCAAGTCATAATTCACATATGGAATATATAAGTAAAACTGCCAGTGCTCCCCTTCTTGATTTCTTTATACTTTTCCCCACTGTTTTATAAAGCTGATTAGTAAAACAAATTTGATATGGTCCTTTCTTTTTGTCTTATATATTTGTTGAGGCTTATGTGGTGAGAAACCTACATCTTGATTAGAAATGATAGCTGTTGTGAAAGTACTAATGCGGACAATATGAATAGTGGGAAAGAAATACGAAAGGCCTGACTAATGAAAGGCTGGACTGAACTATGTTTCAGCTGCCAAGTGTGGGGGGAGGGTGGGGAGGGAGGAAAAGAATAACAGGTTTGGATGTCCTTTTTTTTCCAGTGAAATGTAATAAAAAGGAAAATTTTACCTTGGAGCTACTAAGTGTATTAGTTTTGTCTCAAATTAAATATTCTATTTTTTACACTCTGAAAACACTGAAACAGTTTGTTTAAAAATTCTCTCCCATCTTTGCTAGGCTAACACTATTTGACTTGAATTATGAACAGTTGAATTTTGATCATCTCTGAAATTGCCTATTTTGTTGCAGCTCTATTTGTAACCACCCCTTGCACCCATTAGCTCTGTTTCCGTGGTCTCTGAAACAAAAAAGTCCAGAAACAAAAAAGCAATGGGACTGCCTATGGCAAGAGTGGTTGCAATTATTTACAACGCTGTTGAGGTTCTATTGTAGAAATGATATAAAGAGGTATAGATTTTTCTTGGAGCCAGATGAGGCCTTGGTGTTGCTGTCATCCTGCTTCACTGTCTCAGGGAGGATTTGTGGTCCTCGCTCCTTGGCAATGCCTCAGGTATTTCTACAGCAAATTTTCTGGCTGCTCTGGCTGCTTTTACAAAGCAAATCCTATGTATTACATAAGATGATAGTCAGCAATTGGGGTAAAACAGCAAGATTCCCTCTATGCTTCAGTAAAGATGGTCCAATATAATCTAAAGTAGAAAAATGTAATAGTACAGAGGAATAGGTTAAACAATAGCAGAAAAACCCATGCTTTAAATGGAAACAGCTCCCATGGCACTGCAAAGAAAATGGTGTGGCAGACATAGTATATATAAACTTTAAACCATCAGCCAATATCCGGCATCCATTAGAAGAGCGCACAGGACACACGGGGCTGCTCCAGGGGTTTGACACCACGTCCTGTCCCTCCTGTGACCCAGCACCCAGCACCCAGCACCATGCAGGGCTGGGCAGGCTTCGCCTGGATTGCACATGGTGTGCTCTTTTGCAGCTAGTTTGTAATGCTGGGCTAGGTTACTAGATGAGAATAGCTATCTGTGGTATGGTGGGTAATAAGAACACTTGCTTTCGAAGCCTTCATTTTCTCTAGTTATCTTCCTAGGTATTAGTGTCTAATGGTGAAGGGAACTTACCTTTCTGACAATCCTTCCTCTTCAAATCCAAGCTCAAGCTGTTTCTTTCCAAACAGGAATGGACAAGGTTGAGCGTGTCTGTAGCAAGAGGATAACATTTTGTGGCAAAACACAGGACTGCGCTGAATGTGAAGCAACACTGAAACTAGAAGTCATATATAAGGGGTCTCCTCTGTGGCAGTCACTCAAGTCAGGCTGTGACCATGGGTTGAGTCTGTGAGGAACTTGCCCTAAATTTCATTGAGCCTAAGAGAGCAGAACAGCCAAAACCAGTGCTGAAGGGCAACTGAATCTTGGTGCAACCGCCTCCCAGCACACCTCTGAGCTCCATCATCTCAGCTGTGATGGGAAAACTTTCTTGTCATGCTGAGAGAAGCATCTCCTCTCCATCTTTGAGCTCTGCAGAGAGCCACATCTCTGTCCCATATGGATTTTGGCAACCAACAAAAGTAACGTGTCCTATTTCTCAGACTCTCTGGGGCAATTACTGAGTGTAGCAATGGCAAATTACCAGGTATCAATGCCATGGTGTCAGTGCTCCATTATCAGAAAAACACTCTTTGTCCACAAAATCCTGAAGATGAGCCTCAGCTGGCCAGAGCGCTGACTGCTGAAGGCAAGGCTGCAGCAAAACCTGTGCTCCAATCTCCCCTTGATATTTCATGAAGCAGGAGGATGGTTGCATCTGTGGTAGCACTTCAGACACTTTTCTTACTGAGCTGAGTCTGAGGCAGTTTTTTTCTTCTGGAGGAGGACGTGCCACTGAGCATCACAGTTGATAATATCCTAGGAAAGACGAAGGGTAAAAGATAGACAGTATGATCATTTGATGTCTTTTGGTTTTCCAGGAAGGCCCTGTGACTTCAAGGTGGTTGGTCGTTCTATTTTTGACTTGGTTAACACCAGATACATAATTTTTAAAAACAGCAAACTGGCTTCTGTGAACTGAACAGAGAAAGATTATTTTTAAGGTTTATATGTGAAAGAAAACTAGCTGTCAGCTATAATTCCTACCTGAGATACTGAGCTTCACAAGTGCAACTGATCAACAGGAACTTCAGGCCACTCTGCAATGACATTACGTCACTTGTTTTGGCAGCCAGCCTTCCCTTTTCATCAACTCCTGGGATTTCATTATAGCAGAAAATGTATTGTGGAGACATGATGTGTAAAGATTATGCCATGCAACTCAACAGTCCATCTTTCACTCAGTATAGCTTTTTCCCTTTTTTCCCAAGGACCCCTGGTGAGTAAAAAATCCATATTCCTGCATTTCCTTGGAACTTCAGATATTACTTCTGACTGTATTGTGATTTTCTAATTTTGGGACGTTTCTTGCTATTGAAGGATAGAAAGCACCATTTGGTACTGGAACTGGAGCTGCTCAATGCCAATGGCAAAAATTTCAGTTTGCATGTGTTCAGCCCTACCACTTGCTGCCTCCTCTCTTCCTTCTCTGATTAGTTTCATCCCCTGATCTGAAGTATGCATACTTACACATTTTTACTAGACCAAGTATTTTCAAACTTTTTGTTACACTCAGTTCTCTTTCTCAGCAAACAGGCGTTCAAAATCAGGCACAAACTCTCTTTCCATACTCTTGTTTGCCTCTTGACTGTGGGAGCAGGTCTGGGCTATGCTTTCAACATTTTCCCCTTTGTATAGGCTGCAAGAAAGAGAATTCAGAATGAGGCAGGGCAGCTGCAGCAGCCTCCACACAGACAGAACAATAGTAATGCACTGGGTTTTGTCATCTTTCCAAGTGAGCATACGCTTTTCTTCATGTGCCACTGGACCTTTGTCTCAGCGGGAAGAAAGCATTTATTTCTCTCGGTGTGCTTGAGACTGGATATAGGGCTTTCATACTCTTTCAAAGAAGTTGTCCTGTAGAGCAACAGCTGGAAAAAACAACGTTAGCTCTTGCAAACCTCTTTTTTGCAGAATTCTAAAACCCACAAAGGGCCCCATCGCCATGCACTTTGCAGCCGCAACTCCTCACAGGCTCCCAGATCGACCTTAACACAAGCGAGGCACTGGCCTTTGCTGCTTCACCAAGCCAGGCAGCTTTGCTGATAAACATAACTTCCACCAGGTGTGTGAGCAAAGCTATGTGCTGTCATGGACGTGTTGTTGGGAAATCCCTCAGAGCCTGGGAACCTGGGCAGCACTTGCTCCTCAGCTGCTGGTTTGGTTGGCATCCCAGTCGCACAGGTTCCCAGCCCCAGCCCCAGCCCCAGCCCCAGCCGGACTGGCTGCGGGAGGGTTTGCCCTTCCCGTCGCAGTGTGGCTGCTTCCAGCTGGCTTTTGCAGAGACCCTGGCAGGCAGCTGCGTGCCCCCTTCCCCTGGCCAAGTGCTGTGCTAGTCAACAGTCACCCCACTACTTAATATTTCAAATATGCGTGAATAATCCACTGACTTTCAGCATCCAGTTATTTTCTCAGATGCTCTGTGCTCCCCGTGGGTCACGGCTCTCCCCTGGGATGACGCACTTCCATTTCAGACCTGAGAAAAAGCTAGCGTGCTGAAAGCTGGTCTGTTTTTTTCCCCCAACTGTTTTAGTGGGTCTAATAAAATATATTACCCTCTGTCCACAGACCTTATTGCTTTATGTTCTTAAACCGTCACACCCCATGGCTACTAGCACCACCATCGCCAAGCTGGGGTAACTCTGTTGTTTGTACTGTGACTGAGAGCTCAGGCACATCAGCCTGCTGGGGTTATGGTTTTTCTGAAGCTGTCCTGAGGAAAACAGCTGATCTAGTGCCCAAAGTGCCCCTCCCCTTTCCCCCTTCTGGGCTTTGGGAAAGGTTGCACACTTCTGAGGTCATGCTGCATTCTTGTCCCAGGGCTCCTGGCCCCAGCTTGGACTGAGATGTTTGTTTGTTTGTTTTCTCCTACCTGGCTTTCCACGCCTGCAAGGCTGGAGGACTGGTGCTTGTTCCCTGGTTTGCAGGTGCTTTCGCTTCTTTTAGATGAAAAATCATCAGGTGACAACCTGCATCTTGCTCTGTAATTCAGAGCATTTACACATAAGCCAAACACAAGTACTGCAGGTGCTTCCAGTGGGTGCTCTCCCATTTCAAAATTATTTTCCTTTATTCCATTAGGCTGGGGATAGTGCAGGTGAGCTACTGTGCGGAGGCAGAGCAGCTGGACGTCATGGTTAAACACCTTGTCCGCTGCAGACTGTTCAGCTTCACAGCACCATGTCATGTTGACATTGCTGAGCTAGGTACACCAAGTTGAAAAAAGAAGTGAATTTGATATTTATGGTTCACTTGTATTTTCTAGTGACGCTATGTGTGGGGAGAAGACCAATTATCTGGGTCACAGTCTGCTAGGATTTTCCAGCTACCATAATCAGATATATTTTAACTTTGTTCCAGGGATCAATTTTTGTTATGCCACAAGTGTGTGTTCTTCCTCTGACTTGGCTGTATTTTTGACATATGGGACCACGGGTTTGACAGTCCTGTCTTGCTGCTCATTTGAAGTTGATATAAAACATCTCAGTGTTTCTCTTGGGCTTTTTTCATCCCTGACTGACCTTCTCATTATGTCAGCTAAAGAAATAGCACAGCTCCTCCACATCAGCACCAGGGTGGGAGGGCTGCGGGTGAGTGGGCACAGGGCACGGGGAGGGGGTGGATGCTTGTTTTGGAGAAGCTGTCAGGGTTTGTGGAGGGATAGCATGGGGGAGGTCAGGGAAGGAGGAGGCTGGGGGAGAGCGGCGGTAGGGTCAGGCTGAGAAAATATCTGGAAACGCTAACCCAGGGAAAATGTCAGTGCAGGACTCGATGGCTGGGCTGGCAGATGAGCAGTGCCCTCCGAGCACGAGCCCAGCTGGCAGACCCTGCCGCTGGACGTTTCCAAACCGGGTCTATGTGGCTGGGCACCTGGACTGGGGGTAGAGATGACCGCAGTGGCCATGCGGACATGTCACGGCACAGGGGGCTTCCTGCCCCCTCGTCCCTCTGCCACGTGGTTTAGGTCACCTCCACTAGCGTCCATGCCCTTAGCCACAAAATGAGTGGATGAATACTGCTGCTTTCCCAGTCTCGAAGCAGACTGAGGAAAGCAGAAGCACGACATCGCCTGCATCCAGGCTCGTGCACCATCAGAGAGCGCAGAGTGCAAATAAAAACAGTGAGGTGAGGGCGGGGGGAGCTGGAGGTGGAGGTGTTGCAAGAGCAGTGCTGTGCTGCAAAATGTTCCTGCCACCGACAGCATTATTCGGTGATAGTATCTTGGCACGCTACTTTTAGATGCTGTTTCGTCCCATTCCTCCTCTGTCCCTGTCTTAATTCCAGGATGGCTCTGGACAGAGAAAGTGAAGGCAGAATTGGAGGTATGTAAGATACTCTACATCTAAATTAAGCAGATATGAAAGCCCAAAGTGTGCTAAGCATTGAAAGGATCAGTGTATTGCTTTAAGTTTCTGAGCACGGTTGAGACTCAGAGGGGAGAAAATGGGGGAAACATTGGCTGGGTGGTCAAAGGTCAGTTCACAGGGTGAAGCTTGGCCCCTGGCTCCTCTTCGCATAAGACATCTTTCTTCACCAGCAAAAGTCCCTGACTTGGCTCCCACAGCAGCACAGCCGGGACCTGTGCCGTGAGGTGGGGAAAGCCTCACTCTGCCATGCTCTGTTACACAGCTGCTGGGTGTCCATCCTCAGCGGGGCTTTGGGCAGTGGGGCGATCAGCTAGTCACAGCGACCTGCCGGGCAGGCTGGTCACTGCAAGTTGTGCTGCACCCAGGGGCCTCATCCTGACGAGGTAAATCACGCACCACACCGGTAACCACCTCTCCTCACTCAGCACGGCAGGTAGCTCACGGGCACTGGATCATGCTAGGTGGAATTTGGGGCGGTCCCAGAAGTGCATCTCTGCTAGGAAACGTTTCTTACCAAAGTAGAGTTAACCTCTGGTGACTGCTGGGAGCTCCCATGCTGGGTCAGTGCAGTGTCAGCAGCCCCGGACTCAGCAATGTGCCTCCTCTTTCCTGCTGGCTAAAGATGGCCTTTCTTCTAGGGCAGAGAGACCAAACCTTTCCTTTCTCTTGTATTTATTTATTTTTTAAAATGGAGGGATTTCTGCAAAAAAGCACATGGGCTCTAATGTGACCCTTCCGTGTTCCTGTGCAGCACAGACCTTCTTATTTCCTGAATGGCTTGCTCTGCTCTCAAGTTAACTCACACCCTGGATTTTGTCCAAGTACATTTTGTTTCTTGATATGAGGCCAGGCTTTGCTGAGTTGTGGTGCCGTTTTCTTCTCCTTGCTCTCCTCCCTGTTTCTCTATTATCATTCTCATTGCTGAGCGTTACTGGCACCCTGTAGCCAAAGAGGGGGGAGCAAAGCCCAGCCCCATGCCTTCTTCTGACAACAGCTGAAGCGAGTGTGCTGAAGCTGCAGTGAACGCCTTCTTTAATGAGCCTGTAGGTTGAGCTGTCCCGAGCTCAGCCCGGCACTGGAAGGTGTGTCTGAAACCAGCTGAAGCAGAAAACATTTGAACTCTACACCCTGCCAAATAGCTTCCAGATGTGTAAAATGTAGCCTCGCTATGGACTCTGACTGTAGCTCTGCCAACATACGTCTGCACATTTCTGGTGCACAGGGAACATGAAAGTAGATCTTTTACAACATCTGCTGCCTTTCCCTAGTTCTCCCTCCCTGCTTCTTGTGGTCCTTTTCCTATATTTCATCCTTCCATAAGGAAAAAAAAAAAAAGGAAGAGCTACAAGTCCCTCTACTGATTTATTAAATCTTCCCTGCATGCTTCATACCTTTTTGTGCTGGTGGTGTGGTAACAAGGGAGGGAAAGAGAAAGACCTTGTTTTTCTGCCTAGAGATCAAGCCTGTGCCCGGGTCCTTAGTGAATTCTGTATTGATTCAGGCCTCAGCTGGGTGCTCTTCTTGCAGAATTAAATCATAAAATGGTATCAAATTCCACCGAAAAGGGGCTTTTGTAAAAAACAGAGATTTATCTTACTGTCACAGTAAGAATTATTGTCTTAATTCTGCAGTCACCTGGGCCTGAGGGGTGTCAGAGCACAGATGGCCAGAACAGGGGAGGGAGAGAGCAGAGCTGCTGGGCATTAAGTTATATGAGATAGTATCTCCTATTTCCAAATAAAGAAAATTATTGCTTTTTAAGGTCTTACTTTTACAGTACTGTTTTAGTTAAGAAAAAAGGCAATAGAAGCCTTCCTTTTCTGCTGTTCCTATCTCTTCAAGTTTGCTATGACTTCTTATCTCTGACTCCACAGGTGGTGGCTGTTTACCAACCTTTGTTTCTACACCAAAACCTGTGTGTTCTTCAACAGATAATTATCTCTGGAGCCCATGCCTGTGTCGGTCTCATCTGTTCTGGGAAACTAACCAGACCCAGGCCTGTGTTATGTTTTGATGAGAGACCACCTGGGAATCACAGAAGCCGTCCAAATACACCAGGGAGTTACGGTCAAACTCTTGGCACATCGTAGACCACCGGAATCTAATGAGTGGAAAGACTTCATTTGGCCCATCATCACTGCTGAGTTGATTGATGGGGCTGAGATGCAGTCATGCTGACATACCTATTTCTGTCTTTTTGCTGTGATGAGCTGGGGCAGGGTGTGTGGTATATGAGAAGCCTGTCAATCAACTCCTAGGACTTTTACAGATGAAAATGTCAAATGGAGGATGTCTGTGCAGTAGTGCGCTTTGGGGAGCTGGGGGAGGGAGACAGGGAGACATGGTGAGGTGGAAAAAAAGGTGTTTCCTAATCTAGTCTGCCTATGGTGTAGGCTGCCTGCTTTTGTCTTCCTTGGTTTGGGGCAGTCAGTGCAGTAATGTTCACCCGTTGCTACAGTTTTTGCAATGAATCTGCCTGGGTGACACCTGGCCCTGAAGTAACTTACAATTTTGTTGGGGCAATAGTTCTGAGAGCTGTAATTCTCACCAGCAGCTCCATTCAGCCAGGTGTGCAAGCACGTTCCTGATTTCAGCCACCTAAGAAGTCTAACCGACATGCTTCACTCGTGTGGAGGGACCTGCAAGATCACAGCCATCCTGGTCTGGCAGCTAACCTTGCAGGGGTGGTCTCTCTCTTGCAGGCTTTTGATGTCTGTGGGGGTCTTTTCTTCCTTAAAGCATTTTCTGTAGTGGAAGCCTCAGCTTCTGCTGCTGTGAATGGATGGACCAGATCTTGTTACAAATCTCATTCAGTCTAGCCTAAATCGAAAGCTGTTGAGATTTTATTCCTATTATCACTGTTTTATTGCTATGTTTTCTAAATGGTTTGCTTCTTAATTTGGCTTTTCTTCTGATACTTAAGACAAAAGATTTCTATACCACAATTAAAGATGACTAGGGAAAGGCATGAACAGGATATTGAGGAAAAAAGTGTTTTAGGAACTAAAATAATGGTCTTAGTTCACCCCTCCCCCCCTTCTTCTTTGGGTGTAACAGTTAGAGGAAAAAAAGAGACCCTGATATTGGCTGCTGCTTCATCTCTTGACATGATTTACGTAACTATGTGTCAAAACTGAGAAGATCTGGATGAAACAGCTTTGCTTTTACAGAGACCCACTCCTCAGTGGTTTAAATCTTAGAGACAATTTTATGTTGTGAAGCGTCTGGAAGTCTCCCTGGCCCCTTTCCAGCTCAGCGTCCCGTGGAACATCTTCCTTTGAGTGCCCCCAGGGAGTGACCTCCGACTCCGTGCCTGACGGACAAAGCAAAGCATCTCAGGTTCAAAGCTCCTAGGCTCCTCCTGTTATAATCCCTGCCTAAGTATTATTTGAATGGGGAAAGAGAATAGGCAAGTAGCAACAGTGCCGTTTCAATTGCAGAGGATAGAGCTTAGTCTAATAAACAGCACCTCTGATATAATCATTCTGTCTGTTAACGCCACCATCTCCTCCAGTGCCCTACTCGTAATATCCCCAGGATAATCACGGTAACTACTGTAAGCACAGTCCAGATCAAACAGAAGATAGTAAAGGAAACCAGACTTGCTTCAGTCTTTGTGTCTGTCCACTCTTCCCTTTACTCAATTAGTTTTGGATCTGACTTTTTTCATTCACAAGTCATCTCTTTGATCTACTGCGTCAAGTACATCCTCAGCCACTTCTGTCTTCCTTCTCCAGTTTCTTAGGCTTATATTATTGCTCCCTGATGGCTCTGATCTCACATTTTGAGCTGCCCCAGGCCTTTCTGATATTCCCAGTGAAACTACAACAATCTTCTCTCTTCAATCATTCTTAGGTGTAAATTTGATCTCTATGTTAGTCTGCCAGCTGACTTCTCTGGAGACTTCTATGCCCCACAGCTCTGTGTGTGTGCTGAGACTGAACATGGAGATAGTCTAAAAATGGGAGAATACAACTCATTTTTTTCTGAAGTGAAGCCTGTCTGCAAATGCAGAGCTTTCACTTGTTGCGTGTGATCTTGAATATACAGCAGACTTCATGCTGCTCCCCAGTCTCACAGGACTGACTTCCCAGGTGTCCTGGGAGCTCAAGAAGTTGGTGAGGGTAATGATGCAGGACAGCAGGTCTGGGACCCTTGACTCTGTCTTCTAGTAAGTATAAGAAGGTTTTGGACTGGCATGAGGTGAGAAGACATTAACATTAGTGGAAAGCAGAGCCTGCTCTAACCTCATCTGTGCTTTCTGCATTTATCAGATACCGTCTGTTTAATGGAGGGACTGACCAGACTTCTTCTGCTAAGACTCAGTAAGTAGTGTGGTTAACTACTTTTTCAGAGGGTGGACTGTCTGTGTGCCATTTGTCTTGGCCATTGGCATCACGGCCAGCTGGGATCTGTGGTATAATGTCTGTTTCCTTAATGTGTAGCAGCGACCACTTAAAATGGAGTAAGTATTACCAATTAGAGGATTTTAGTGCAAACCTATGACAATGAATCCATATTCTTCATATCATTATTTTATTGTTATTATGTGTTATTATTATGAATAATAATTTACATTAAAATCTATGTTACTTTCATATCAGTGCAGGTTTTTGTGGTTCAGTTGTGGTGGCTGAGGTACTCCTGAGTAGTGATACCACTTCAGCCCATACAAGTCAGACTGAATGTGGTTATTTTAGACTATGTGCTTTCTGTCTCCCCTACTCTTTGCAGACAGCCGTGTGGGGTCCCTGGATCACACAGGCTGTGTGATGGTCTGCAGCAATTCCACTGAGACTGCAAAGACTGAGAAGCAGAAAGGGCCAGCAGGAGAAACAACAGCTACACGGAGAGCATGCTTATGCACCTGATGTGAAGTGCTTCTCCCATGCAGCCAGCATATCTAGTCTTTCTAATTCTCACATTCCATAGCCCTGCAGAGACTAATGAGCAGCACAATTTGAATAGCAGTGAAAAACAAGGCACTTCAAGACATGACCAAATATCATTAATGATCACAAATCTGTATCCCAACCATATGGAGGCTTTTCTTTTTACCTTGGCTTTTTCATGGCAAGGGAAGGGTTTCAGAATAAGAACAAGTCACAGCCACTGCGTGCAGCAAAGAGCTGACTCAGAACTGTTTTCTTTGGATGGAGTTGGTGTTATGTTTTTCCTGAGCTGGTGGATGATTCCTCTTGGGAAGATGATGTTCTGGCGCAGCAGGTGGAATTATGACAGACTGGTTATTGATGCTACATAGGTCTGAATCTTACCATATTTGTATATCAGGGCTTATGGATGCTCCCATTTTAAGTTTTGGGTAATTGGATAGTTAATACATAAAAAATGTGCAAGGAGTGAAACTCCTGCATATAAGAAACACTCAGCCAGAGGGCTCCTGAGGTTTATCGGCACCTACACCTTCAGCTGTTGATTTGGTTTATTATTTGGGGAGCACATGTCATTTAATGAGATGACCTCTGTCAATAGCTCCATAAATGTATTCAGTCTGATATAAAATACTGTCCACTTCATTATTATTATTGCACATATGGAATAGATCGAGAATCCAAGTTATTACAAGTAAGTGCACAGACTACTATCTGGCGATATTCAAAAGTGCAATGGGCAAATGCCCAGAGCAGATCTGTTCAAGTTGCAGCTTTACATGATTAGGATATATTGAAAGCAGAAATACATATTTCCTGAAACAGAAAGAAGAAAGAATCCTTGATAACTACTTACCAGCTGTGACCACAGCAAATGAATAGTGTCCTTGCCTGGGCTAGCATCTAGCTTAACCCTGAGATGTTCTTACAAGCTCTTGAAGGGAATATGATAGCATGTTCCAGTCCAAGATCAGAGCAGTGCAGCCCCTCAGATAGGCAAAACCAAAAAAGCCAAAAAGCACAGAAGGATTTGGTGGAAAAACAACAAATAACCTAGATACAGGGTATTCTCTGGTCTTGAAAAGAAACAGAAAAACCACTCCAAAAGAATCCCCACATCATCCTCCAAGCCCTGAAATGCAAAATGCAAAATGCAAATGAAGATTCCAGAAATTCAGCACAAGAATTTATAAATAGAAAAGCAGAGAGCAAATGAACTGCCAGGGATTTCAAAAGGGAACATAAAGGGTTTAGAGTGCCAATGAAAATAACCGGGGACACCTCACTTCATACATAATCTACATAAATTCTTGAAAAAACATCAATTCAAAGAGAGAGGAAAAGAATGGGCCATGATCAGTCTTCTGAGCCTTGAGGAGCAGGGAATAGGTGGACAGAGAAACAGCAAAGATGGGCAGTTTCTTCGGCTCAAAAGGATGGATCTTTTAAAATCTTGCTAATATTTCTTTTTTCAATTATTATTTTTAAGAACTACATATTGCAGCGATGGTCCAGTACTGCTGTAGCGGAAGACAATCAAAAGCTGATGTTTATCCATCTGTTCCCATCCTTCTCCTTGGTTCCCAAGTGCTACACAAGAGGAGTGTGATACTTTGCTAAATCAGCAGAGACCTGATTTAAAAGATGGATTTACTTTTCCTGAGTATTACTTGCGTGCCCTACCAGAACAGGAAAGTATATATTTATGTATATTTTCTGTGTAAACAGACTTTTCCTCCATCTCGCTGAAGCTTTACTGTGCCTTCTCATCCTCAAGGGTTTCTAATCTATCAGTTACTGGTAGGCTCTTTTTCATTTTCTCTTCAGCCTTTACACTGCCCAGTGCCCATTTTTAAAACCAGGACAAAGTCATAAACAACAGTCTCAGGAGTCCTGCAGGCTCATTGCTAGAGTTTCTTTGTAGTGTAATTGTCACATTTTTCTGTAAATTCCTAGATGTGCTGGGCTTTTGTTTTGTGCAGAGTTGGAAACTCCAGTCAACTTCTTCAGAAATTCTGGAACCAATGAGAAAATACAACCTGTAAAGAAGAGAATTTACAAGGATGCATATGGAGACTGAGGTTATGAATTGGGCTTGTTGGTATTAGCCTCTCAGTTAATGAAAAATATACATTTTCTTTAACAAAATGGAAAAAGTACACACTGGGTACAGCTCTTAGTATATCCAAAGACTGTAACTTCAAGGAGTTATGCATTCAGAAAGCCCATCTCTCTCCAATTTCCTCTCCAAACCCTTTCACCTGACTTCTTGTCTCCAAAGTCCAAATCCTGCAAAACTAATATTCCATCCTCTGCTTTCGCAATGAGTGGAAACTCTGAGGTGAAATGGCTTAGCCCTGACCTCTTTTGCAATTTGATGCCTTGTGAGGCAGCTCTAAAATGTTTTTTATTATATAGAAAGTGGTTTCATTGCTTCTTCAACTGAATCTAAAATAAGCGTGGCAAATCCAGTGTTTTAATGAGGACTGTTATTGTCTATGGTTCTGAAATTCCCCTCCTGGCAGCCATTAGGATTTTTCAGCAAACCCTATCAAAATGGCATACTCTACGTGTCTGAGGGATTGATCAGCAATTGCTGCATAAAATCTTGTATAGCTTCCAGGACATCGTTGCCTTTCCAGAGAATAAATTGGCGGAGACAAGCTTGTCCAACTTGCTTGTGCTTAAAGATCTTAAAATGAGGTTTGCTCTGTAAATGAGGTTCCTTTTGACTGGAAATGAGAGGTTTTAGCTCTGCATGTCAGCTAGCCATAAGCTATGAAACAAGCAGGTAGGGAGCACGTGTTTTGGAATATAATTTGTTCCTGACCTCTGCTGGAATAAATAAGTCCCTGTGATCTTTCAAATGTGCTTTCAATTGTAAGGTATTTGCCTCCATATATTAGACAAATTTCAGCTAAATCAGACTTATGTATTTTCCCAGAATTCAGGGGTATGTTGTGTATTTCTGATACTTCCCAGAAGACTTTTTTTTCCAGCAAACCATAGAGAATATTACATGCCTCATTATGTAGGCTTTTTTTTTCATTTACGATACACAGTGTATGGATAATTGGCATTTATTAAGAGATGCAAGAACATTTCAGGGTGAGTTATTGCTCTCAAATATGTACGTTATTCCTGGCTTTGGATCGGGTGTTTCCTAGAATGCAGACTGGATGTCTCTCCTTCAGGGCAGGAGAGGTACTGAATAGCAGGGCAGCAAAAAGGGTCCTCAGACCCATGGGTTTTCTTGTTTTTATTCCCTCTCCTCCCCCTCCTCCTCCTGCCCCATGGCTGGTAATGCTCAGCCACAGGATATGAGAAATGGAAGTCTGAATATACACTTATGCATATTTATATGCCTGCCCATTGTTTCCTAGACATGCACATGTTGCCTCAAGTGCTTCATCCGGAGAATTTCTTATTAGCCAAAGAGCACACATATCTCAGATCTACCCAAACAGCATATATCTCCTGGATCTGTGCTTTGGTTAAAAAGAAGGAAAAGGCTTGTTCAGGATTAGGAGGTCAGAGCCAAGTTCTGAAGAGGTAGTGAAAAAGAATTTCTTAAATCCTTTTCTGTACAGGAGGCCCTAACTCCCTTCTCCTCATTCACACGAATCACTGTGAATTTCAACTAATGAGCCTGAGAGACAAAAAAACAATCAACCAACCAACAAAAAGTGGATCCTGAAATGCTAGTAGTAGATCCAACTAAAAAACAGCAGCAGAAAGATATTTTGAAGTCACAGGAAATGGCTTTGTAGGATGATTCTTACCTTCACCAGAGTATTTGATAATCCTGGACTTGGACAATGTTCTCCTTGGAGTCACATTCCCTGAACTGACTTCATACTAGGTTACAGTCAGGTTTCCTTCACAGTGTGAAATTTTCCTGATAAAATGCTTCAAACCCAGCTCTAGTTCAAATACTTTGGTAGACAGTCCAACTAGTAATAATCACTTTAGTCCTTTGGCTTGGGTGGTAGGGGCTTTGGGGCTGAAGTTGGTGATTTGAGCCCATGTTGGTTCTACCTGATGCCAGCAGCTGTGTAACTGGTATGCAAATATGTCCCCATGAAGAACAGAGTATTTCCTCACCCTTAGCCTTTGCTCTACCTCAGTGATGATATTGTACCTGTAGAGAAATACCTGAACATCCTTTTTTGCAGGGTAGAGGAGTGGGGAAGCTGTGTGCCTGCAGCTGGACCAGCCTGCACAGAGTACACAGAATGCTTAGTTTTGGTACATGCTCTGACTAACCTCCGTGCAAGACTAAGACTTGACCCTACCTTAATTTTTGCATTTTGAATTTACTATAGATCTATGTTAGGTTTACATCTTCCACTACGTGTTATAAGTGTCTGGCATTGCTTAAATTACATAGACTACCTTATAAGCATCCAGCCTGCCTTACCTCCTTTTTACAGCAGCCAGATGATAATCAAACTGTAAAGACGGTAGGAAGTTCTTGTGCCGGATTATCTGTGTTCCCTTAGATGTGCCTTTAATTTAGTTAATTCACGAAGAAAAAGCATTAAAACCTTTAATCTAACTAATTATGATGTTCAAGAGACTTGTTTCATGCAAGTCATTCTGGAGGGCTTGTTGGGGAACCTGTGGGATATCTGATATGTAAGAACTTTTGGCAGAAGGGGAAAACCAAGAAAATCCTTAGAATTAATCTTTTTTTTCTTTTAATGTTTAGTCAGCTTAATTACATGTCTGCATTATTTAGTTTGTTACTCACTGTCAGATAATAGGGCAGTATGGATTCCTCAACTGCTAGCTGTGCAGAAGTGTAGCTCATTTATTTTAATGAGTGCATCATCGAGCCAATTAACGGGATGGTCAGACTCCTGTAATGAAGTGCATTAGCTCAAGCATCAGCAAGCAAGGGCTTTTTCCCAAACAGGGGTATTTATCTAAAAAGTATTTGTGTTGTAAAGCTCCTGTTGAATGGTTGGGTGCCAGCTGTTGCTGCAGCCATTGATGACAGCCTTTCCTTCAGTAAAATGGGATTTACGCAAATATTCTTTCATTGTACGTTTCTTTAAAAAATACCCAACTAAATTCTGCAGTTTGCATAAACAGCAATTCAAACACCAAACATTGAGGTAGAGGTGATACTACCACACCCTGATTTGATTACTGTTGGGTCTGGAGGGTCTTTTTTCTTCACCAGTTTTGCATATCTTTGGGGCATTTTTCTGCCGTAATGGGGGTATGAAAGTGCAGTGAATCAGGCACAGAAGGTGAGTTCAGCTGAGACAAGATAAACCCAACTGAAATCTTCATTCAAGGGAACCAACTGACAAGAGGGCAGGACCTGCCTAGTGCCTGCAAAGGGAGTTACTGGTGCAACCCTGCAGGTGACTGCCCTGCTGCGAACCTGTCCCATGGCTGTGCTTGGTGGAGCGAACTGCCGTGGACCAGAGCAGGACTGTGATCGCCGCGAAGGCTCCCTGTGCCAGACAAGTTTTTGGGTACATGGGATGAATGTTGTTTGAACTTTCTGCATGTTGAAGTGCTTCCTGCCCTGTGTGCTGTGCTCCTACCATGCACTCCCTGTGCCAAGGAATGGGGTGAGGGGACCAGGCACCACCGAGTCAGCTGGCGAGTGGGATGAAAAATTACCAGCAGAGCAAACCATGCAGCTGTTGCAGAGCTGTAGGCTAGCTGCAGTACAGGTAAAGTTGTTGGAAGAATTTTTGTTGGAGCCTTGAGGCTTAAATATTAGAAATTTCCCCGGTATTGCGCAAAGCACCAGAGTTGGTTCAGGGCTTCTTAAAGACTAAGATGTTTGAAAGGAGGGAAACCTGAAAAAGTATGTTTTCTAAGAGTGCGACAGTGAACTTTTGATTGGCAAGCTAATCCAGGACACAGCAAGCTGTCTTCAAAAGCTGAGGTGAAAGAGCAGATGACAGGAGAGGAGCTGTGTGCAGGACACCAGAAGCAGAATGAGGATCCCCAACCCACAGAGAGCTGGAGGCTGCAGAGGGGTGTGAGTACAACTGTAGTTTCCTCCCAGTAAGAAACAGGGAATTTGAAGACCTCTGCGACTTCTGTGCCCGTGAGTCAGCAGGAGGCTCCTGCAGCCCGTGGGAGATGCTGGTGAGCAGGCAGGGCTGCCCCGCAGGCAGTGGTCCCACCACGCGCTGTTTTCCAGAAGGCAGGGTACTGCAGTAAGGGAAACCTCTTAGCAGGGTTATTGGTTAGTTATTCTAAGAGGCAGCGAGCATGAGTAATGGTCTCTCCATAAACCTTTTTTTTTTCTGCACACCTCTGCTGAGAAATTTGCTAATAATTGCTGTGTTACATTTTTAGGCTGGAGACCTCCCAAGCCAAACCTTCCAATTTGGGTGTAGACGTAGCTACTACAGAGGAAAAGATTGGCCATAAGGCACTTTACAGTTCGCACAGTGTTTCTGTAAAACATTGAAGAACTACCTTTATTCCTTCAGGCTCTGCCTCCAATATTTAAAATGTCTAGCACGTAGTCGTGCCTTTGCTTTTCTTGTTTCCTATGGTGTCTGGGCTATTTCATATTAATGCAGCTGGGCTCAGAGAGCTAGCAAAAAATGTTATCCTGCATGATACAAGCTAGTTTAAAAAGGATATATGTGTATGTACGTATGAGAGGTGTAATGCAGCTGTGCTTCCTGGTTCTTGCTCTGAAGTCCAGACATCAGAACTAGCGAGTTTGTTTTATCCATCCCGAGAGAGCCCTTGTGCAGCGTTTGAGGTATTATGTGCTGAAAGACCTCATTAATGATGCAAACACTTCAGCTGTCGTTGACTCATAAAAAAGCTCAGAAATAGGAAGGTCTGAAGGAAATTGATTTTCTTTAATTCCTTTGTGAAGTGTCATGTGGAATACTGATCACTTTGGTAGGAATGATTTAAATCTCCCTCAGGCATCTACTGGAAGGCAAACAGGTTTTTATCTGATGGTTGGGGTTTTTTTTGTTGAACCATAGTGCTCATCATTTGGATAGTAAGATGTTTGGGACATTCACTGACCCAAAGGCAGATGAACTATGGTTTCTTCTTGGAAGGAGAGGCTGTTTACATTCAAAATGCTGGAGAATTACTGTTTCATGTCACGTTATGCCATATACAACTATTTTAATGGCTTTGCAGTGAATAACTAGAAACACTGTGTAAGTAGGAATATTACTTGAGATATAGTATGCCCTATCTTTGGAGAAGGATCAAGGTGACACAAGGCTCTGTTAGGATGAGTTTTATTAAGCCTCTTCACTACTAAAACTTATCTTGTCAACCTGGAATATATTTTGCAATTAAAATTAATGATAAAAGAAATGGTAATGGAAAATCCCTGGGGAAAAAAAAATCTGATTAAAATTATGTTTATATTATATTTTTACAAGGAAGTTTCAGTTTTGTGTTAGAGGTGAATCTTTCCAACATTTTTTTTCTCCCCAGGTCTCACAGGCAGTGAGGGTAAATTCATGTGTGCATAAAGTGCTGGGTGCTCTCTGGGTGGAAGGTGGGATAGAACTGTAAAACACTTTATTTCCTTGGTATCCACAGGGAGTTATTACTTTCATCCAACACATTATTAGTGAGCATTTGGAAATAACACCGAATGATTCACTAGGAACAAAACAGTAGTAAATAATGCCTGTTTAGACCTGCTGTCATGTGAGGAACATTTTGACCAGAAGACAGGTTGAGATTTTCCTAAACTAACATATATTTCTAGAAAATTTTAGCAAGGTCAACCAGTGTAATCATAAATCAGTAGGCTGTGATATTCACCTTCGCCTACTCCTGATCACTCTGGCATTTATATTACCTTGGTGTGCTAGCTTCATTACAAGTCCTATCTCTGGGAGATTAATCTATTCTGCTGTGTGCTGAAGCAACGGGAAATGTTTAAAGGGCTTCCACTGTGTGTGTGTTTTAAAACTGTTGCGGACAGGACAGTGCCTGGAGATCACAGAGTAGGAGTCTTCACAGGCAGAGAAGGGGAAGGGTCTGAACTGAAGAATACTGTCCTACTGATGGGCTCAGCTGTATCCAGTATGGAGCTGTGATGTGGGTTCCTGTCTGCTGTGTGTGAAGAAGAGGCACACCTGCCAGCAAAACTGTTGGGAAGTTTGGCTGCCGATCTCATCTACATTCAGCACACTGAACTCTGTCAGCTCACCAGCGCTATTAACCTTACTTGTTATTGCTCTCTAAGTTAATGATGGGTATCTGATCTGCATAGTGATCTTCTCACTTTTGCCATATTCATCGTAACTTCAGCTAGGTCATTATTAAGTAACAGAGATGCAACATAGGATAATCCCTTTCAAAATAAATGCCTATGCATGATCCTAAGGTAGCTGCAATGAATCTGATCCATAGGAACCTGCTACTGCTGTGGGTGTTTCATCACCTGTCTGTGACCTGCCTGTGGGACCCTGCTTGGCGGATGCCTTCCACAGCAAGACCCTGCTCCGGGCAATGTATTAGCAAGGGCATCCCAGCCAGCCATGGGCACTGCGTGGCTGCGCCTGGGCTCTTCCAAACCCTCCCCCTTTTCTGCCAGCCCTGATGTCGAAATACGATTTCAATATAATCCAGGGTCTGCTAGAATACAGAGACTGATGCTTCCTTTCTCCAGGAAGGAAATCAACACAAGTCTCCTTCCCTCCACTGCAGCTCACTGTGATGGGTGACAAGGTGTTGCAGGGGCTATTCTGCAAACTGGTGATATGCATGCGGCAAGAGGCATGTTTGCTGGAGGTGCTTTCAGCAGTGCTGGCACCTACCAGCACCAACACCTCCAGTCCTGGCCTGAGGCAATACCCCTGGAGCACAGCTGGAACCGCAGGCAGGAGCTGAACCAGAAGTTTCTCCCCATGGCATTGCCACCAACCTCACGTGTCGAATACAATGACTCCAATAGCTCTGTTCAGGGGATTGCTGATGCTTATTTTCAGGGAGGATTTGCCCTTGAGAGAGGGAAGTGTGGTGCTGAGTACAGCAATGATCTGGCAAACATACAAAAAAGGGGAAATAAACCAGCTGGGGATTCCTGGCTGGAAATCTTGTGATGGCTGAATGAGCTGCACTTTAACAATTAACACAAGATGTATTACTCGTCTGTGCTTAAATAGTCAGTCTAGCTTAACTACACTGTGCATATCACCTGGATTTGTTGGGTTCAAAATGTCACAGTTACAGTTTGAAAACAGTCTGCTACTTTTTGCTTAGAGCTTAAATTCTGTTCACTGAACACAATATTTTTCTCTTGCTATTTGATATTTGTAAGGATCTTAAATTATTTTAAATGGATTTTTCTCTCTTGACCTTAATACATACATAAAAACACACACAGTCTTGCTCTTGCGATAAAGCTATGCTGAGTTTCTGATGGCACTTATTTCCATAAAACGAGACTGAAGTCTTAATATTCATGACTTTTCTACAGATTCAAACAGAGGAAACTGAGAAACTTGTTGCAAAGCTCAGTTTCAAATCCATGCCTAGCAGTAAAAAGCTTATGATAGTTCTCATATAAACCAGGAATGTCTCCGAACTAGTCTACATCTGTGTGAACTCCCCTGTTGTTTCTGCTTGATGGAGTGCTCCTCTCTTTCTGCCCTGTCGTTGTTGTGAGATGTTTCTGTTATCACTGTTCAGTTGCTGCTTACCCCCATGGTGATACTGCTGTAATTCACCATTGATGGACAATTCTGTTCAGACAGATTTTTTAAAGTCATGGGGTCTGTTTTTCCAGAGGCATAGCTGGCACCAAATGTTTCAGGGTGCTGGCTGTGTTGGTAAGCACTAGAATAAGGTCTGGATGGCAAAGTGCTCAGGTGCAGAAACTCTGGTTGCAATAATCCAAGCTCAGTTTTTCAGAGTGGGGTCTTTTCTCTGCCATGGGGTGAGGGGAAGTGGCTGCTGGTTTCTGGTGTCTGAGCTGCAGCAGACCTTTGGGACATCTGGTCCCAAAGGGGAGAGCTGAGTGCTTCTGAGCAATGTGGTCCTTGTGTGTGTGTGTGTGTGTGTGTGTATGGGGATTCAGCAGGCTTAAGTTTGGAAATCCCTGGTCCCACTTGCTACACATGCAGCAGTCCTGCTAATCCAGTTAAGCTGCAAGTGTGGCACTCCTGGCCTCCCATTTTTCAACTTTGTTGTGTTTAGTTGAGGGCAACGAATAACTAGGAAATCTGTGTGAACAAAGCAGAAATAAAATAATGCGAGGGCTTCTGTATAACTAAACTGAGTCTTCGGAGTGCTTTTCTCTGGTCCAGGTAAGTTGTGTTCAGCATGGGAGGAAACTCTGGGGCCTGAAAAAGATGGCGAAAGTTTATAAAAAACCATGAACGGCGTAGAGAAGATAACCAGGGAACGACTATTCACTGGGATCTCACAGTCTGAGGCACCCTGTGGAAATACCAGGCAGTGGGTTTAAAACAAAGAGGAGGAAGTCCTTCTCGGCACAATGCACGCTTAAATTGGGGAACTCGTTGTCACAGGATGTTTGTGAGGCCAAAGGTATGAATGGGTTCACAAAAAGGGTTAGTCAAGCCCATGGCAGATAGATAGGCAAATGGGAGAGCCTGGGCGTGAGCTGCGGCTCAGGAAGGGCCGACGCCGGCGGCTGCTGGCAGCCAAGGCTGCGCGCTGGGGACGTGCTGCTCCCTGCCTTGCCTTCCTCTGGGCTGCCTGAGCCCTGCTGGTCCCTGGTGTGGGCCAGTGCCGCTCCTAACAATCAGGTCAGGAAGGCGAAGGGTGGCTTTATTTAATGCCCGTGTGGCTGCTAGATCCTGCAACTTATCCCTGTCAGCGATGAGGTCCAGAGCCTGAAGCCTCGCAGTGCTCCTGCAGGACAGCACTGGGGAGGAAAGTAACTAAAGTCTAGCTGTTTTGCAGTGGTTATGCTTCAAGCTGGGAAACAGGGTTCGCAGTCACAGCAAGGATGCAGATTTGCCAGTTTATTGTGGCAAATCCAGGTTATAAAATGAGGCGGAAGGAGGGACTGAGGTAGCAAACAGCCTTTTGGACATGTCCTTCCCTGGTATCTTTCCTGAATGATGCACAGGCTGAAATGGGTGGTAGAAAAGCACATACCTAGGTACTCTAGAAAGCCTGGGCTGCAGTTATTTCTGGCAGGAAATGTGCTGAGAATTGCGATATCCGGAGGTAGTTTGGCAATGAAATGCGAGAGGAAAAACAGCACAGTGGTCACTTATCTGTCTCATGGATCAGACACCTCTCGGCCAGAATGTGGCAGCCTGCAGCCTCACTGCTGTGGAGAACCCCCAAAATTCTCATTTTGGCAAATATTAAAAAAGCACAGCAGCTCGCAGGCAAAAAGCAGTGAGGAGCACTGTACACAGTCCTCTGCACTCACAAGTAGCTGCTAGCAATGAGCCCCTCGGCCACAAGCCCCTCGGCCACGACCCCCTCAGCCACACTCCCCTTAGCCACACCATGGAAATCTAGAGACATAAATCACAGGAGGAAGCATAAGGAACTGCTCTCCTTACATCAGCCATTTGTATGGAATGCACATTGCTCAGACATAGTAGGAAAATATTCTCCATCTATACCCAGAAGTCCTTTAGATTGGAAAGCTAACACAGCCTCACAGCTTGGGAAGCTCTTCTTGAATCCTTTTATAGAAAGCAGAAAACTACAAATATGGAGTTGAGGGAAATGATATTTTTGTTGTGTAGGATAAGCAGGCTCAGTCTGTACCAGCAAGGTCCAGCATGACCTGTCTCTCAACTATTTTTAGAGGATGCAGCTTGTTTCCAAAACATTTGTGTCTTATGCCCCAAACTCCTTCTTTGTTTCCTGCCAGACTCCTCAGAGGGTCTCCTTTTTGGGCAAGGAGGGTCCAAAGGAGCTTTTTAGGACTTAGACTGAGTTTTTCTCAGAAAAGATGCCTGCTGGTGTCTCAGAGCTTCGTGCTTGAGTACAAAGGGCAATGTTGGGACTTGGGTGTCTTAGAAGGAAAGTAAAAAACCAATTTAACTAAACAGCTGTGAGTGAAATTTTGAAAAATATAATACCAGGAACTGCTCAGAAGTAAACCTCTGTCCTAAGAACAACCCATGGCATAGTTCAGCCTTTCAAACTTGTGTTGGTGTCACTTTCTTTTTTTCTAAACTGAAGTTCTGGCAAGTAAAATGCTACTCCATTTAATCACCTGAGCTCAAATGTTTTCTTTCAGCCACAAGGAGCTACTCCAGTTAAAGGAAGAAAGAGCACAAATAATGAACCTGAGAACATTTTTGTAAAGGACTACATCTGAACACAAAATGACAGGTGACTGGGGCAAGGAGAGGAGATTTTTCTCATTTAAAGGTCTGGCAGATAGAGAACAAATTATTGGAGATGCACCATACGCAGCCCTCAGAAATAACAGCCCTAACCTGTACTCCCCAAACAGGCTTCATTGCAAAATTTGCTGTAGGACCACACATCAGTCTGGCATTTCTGGGGCTACGGAGGTGATTTCTGTGGACTACAACTTGATGCTGAGGATGGTTTGCTCACAAATGTATTGATTTCCTGATGTGAGGTCTGGCTCGCATGGGGTGGCTTCAGTATCTGCAAAATTTGGCCTTTTCTGTTTGTTGGTCTTGACTGAGCACAGGGCAACGTGCTCTCATGTGAACGAGGGCGCTCCTAGTGATTTATCTGTCCGTGGTATAAATGGACAAGCTCAATCCTGACCTGGCTGTGGAAAGCAAGACTGGGATGTGCAATACCTTGGGGGAGCTGCCTGCCCTCCCCCAGCCATGGTGAGCTGCACCCTCTTTTTGAGTTGCGTGCAAGGGGATGGGGCAGAGAACTATGCCATGTGTTATTTTTAGGACAGAGGTTTACTTCTGTCCCGGGTTTACGTGCTTGAAGCATGTAAAGAGGTTTATATGCTTGAAGCTCTGCTAGCATGGAAGGGTAAAGGTCTGCTCTGTCAGTCACAAAAGTTTTTGAGAGTCCAAGTAAAATAAGCATGCTTTATCCTGAAGCAGTAGTTGAGGGCAATATCTACATGGAGGCAGAACTTGGTGTGGTCGTTCCCAAAAGGCCCCAAGTAAGATGGTTAAAATTTGCCAGGTGCCTGATTTGCTGGCAAAATAAAGTAATTTGGGGTCAATTTGTGCAAATTTGAAGGTAATTGCAGAGTTGTCAAATAGTTTTGAATGGAAAGGTTTGTGTGAAAAAGGATGAAATATTAATGGCAGTGGTGCAAGCAGCCCTTGGCTGTGGTATTTGCTTGTGTTTAATTTAAAAAATGCAGCTTCCAACTTGGACCATTGGAAATGCTTCCGTTAATTGCCCATGATATTTTCCCAGTTCTTGGTTTGCTGAGGGAGCTGATGTTTTGGGGTTGTTTGTTTGTTGTTTGGGGTTTTTGGTTTTGGGGGGGGGTTTTTGAGTTAACACAGCAAACTGACAAAATCAGTTAATCATACGACCCTGAAGCAAACAATGGCACCAGACTCTCAGGGACTTTCAGAAGGGCTGCAGAGGTCTGATCTCTGAAGTCCCTTTTGAAATGAAAATCCTTAATAGCTCTTGTGAACAAAAAGCAAGGTTTTGTAGGCACAGGCATAAATTTTCTGTGAAACCAGTTAACAGACTCTGTATGCAGTTTGCTGTTGACTCAGCACTTTCATAAGTTTTTAATATGATTTCTTGGAGCACTTACTCTTTCCAAGCTGTTGAATTAGTTGATCTTCTGAGAACTGCACATATGCCCTCGTTTTGAACTTCTCAGTCAAATTCTATGAAATGCTAATGGTATGCAGTGCAGAGGGCTTAAAAAAAAGGCACTGTAACAGCTGCGGCGCTTGTATTTCTGCAAAACATATTTCTTTTAAAATAGCATTTGCTATGTTCAATATCCAGGAAATATGGCCCAGCAATAACAGGTTTGTGACTAAAGCTGGAAAGGAAAGATCTGTGAATCAGAGTTAGACAGAAAGGTCTTAGCCTGCTGTTACAGCCTCTTATTCAATTATCTGTTTTAGAGCAACTTGAATAGAAAGAGTCAAAGTGAAATGTGGCAGGAGAACATCTGTGTTACCATAATGACTATTCAGGGCATTTTGGCTTCCTGGCAAAATATAATTTACATGTAATTTCTCCAAACATTATTTTTACTATAATGAATTCTTTTCCTTGTAATAAATCCAGATTAATCTATTTCTTTCCCAGAGGAACCCTGGATGTTAGTGAAACTCCTGTGACTTGAAAAAAAGGCAAATTCGGTATGCCATTGCTTTTGTATTTCTTAAAAAAATTAAATATCACTCTAAATGTCAGTTCCCTGATTCATTAGTCTTTTGGGAACGAAAACTAATGCTATAATTATAGCTTCATCCCAAACCTTGATCACAGTGACAATAGGTGTTTTCTAATAATTAAAGCTTGTTCAGCTGATTTGTGAACACCATGTTCATTGATATTTTCTCTTTTTTTTTCGGTTCATAAATAGTTTGCAAGCAAGCTTCTCTAGTGGTTCTTGTGCTGTGTTTATTGCAGGGAGAGGGAGGAAGGGGCTGACATTAGTGGGGGACTTTCAGACCGCGGGTGCCTGCGCGTTGCTCACTTTCCCCCTGCAGCCTTTGCAGGGTGTGAGCGTGGTCAGTTAGCCTTGGTGCTGGGGTGCCAGGGGCTTGGAGGTGTGAACAGGACGTTGCTGAAGCCCCAAAGCGTGCCCACTAACAATGAGCAGCAAAGGCTTTTGTTAGTGTGAGAGATCCCATCTTTGCATGCTAATGCGGGACTTTTGTTAAAGAAGTGCAGATTTTTCTCAACATGTGCTTGAATAGACAATAACAGGAGGTGTGCTGGGGTGGGAGCGAGCAGCCGCTCGGCACCGAGAGTGCCCGCCAGCCTGCGGCATGGCCGTACAGCCCGCAGTATGGCCGTACAGCCCGCAGTGACCACTACCCATAAAGGCAAGGAAAACCGCGTACGCTGCCATGCATTGCGTAGCATACGCTGCTGCCCTCTGATAGACGTGCTACTAGAGGTGCACCACCATGCTGCAGCCTGCGCCGGCTGCGCATGGGGATTGGGCCGGAGATCCCGCTCGCTCCGAACCAGTGGTGCTCTGCAGGTACGCGGCAGGCAAAGGCAGCAGCCTCGTCTCCATCTCTGAGCTGGGGATGTAGGGTCTGCGCACAGATTTGCCTTTGCACGAAGCTGGTGTCAGCAAAGAAACAAAATCCCAGCGTCCCCAGCCAGTGACTTAATAGTGAGACAAGCCTCCGTTTTGCAAAGCAGGGGAGCAGCTGTTTCGAACTTATTTTCCAGAGGGAGCTTCTTCAGTGGGTACATGCTGCAGGAGGGAAGGGCTCAGGGTAAGAGGAGAAAACGTTTGGAAAGGATGAGCACAAAGAAGTCTCCTCACAGTTTGGCAAAAGTTTCTGCCTTCTTCATTTATTGAAAAGGAACAAATAGTTAGAGATGTGCTTCTCCCTCTGAGCTTTCTGAACTCTCACTTTCTTTTTTTCTCTTTTCTTGACCCTTGCATCACATACTGCCTGCCTGTCCTATTGTTCAGTGTAAAAAGCCTATTACAGGCATACCAATTACTTAGAAATTAAATCAGATACTGTCATGCTGCTACTTTTCCACCTCAATTATGCAGAATGGAATTAAAAGTACCTTATTCTAAGACTCTCACTGTTTTATGAACTGCAAACCACACCAAGAATATTCTACCCAGTGACCTTTATCTGCACATAATTACAGTCTGAAGCATTCTTAAATCATTTGCTAAACTATTTCTAGTGTTATTCCATGGTAATCTTAAATACCTAGGGATTACCAGGGATTATTGCCCTATTTTCAGGGCACAGCAGCTAGACATGTAAGTAATTCTGTGCTTTGATACTTCCAGCAAGCATTGTTATCTTTGATAAATCTGATTTTTAAAATAAAGATTAAAATTGCCTTGTTAGATAGTGTAGACATAGATGTATAATTTCTCCTTAGAACTTTTAAAAAGTAAGAAACATAATAAAAATGTGTCTGTATAAAAAAGCCATGCTCTCTTATGCTAAAGTTCACTGTGTATTTTAAGCATTTTCATGATCCTATTAACAGATCACACTTTTGGAGTAAACTTCTTAATGGAATTTAAACCCTGGACTTGCTGCATGTTATGTGCAGAAGAGGGTGAGTGGAAATAGTCACGTACATGCTGCAGGTCAGCACAGTGGTTTCATTCAGTGAATAATCTGTACAGCAAGTAACATTTCTAGGGAATGGGATGTTACTCCAGGAGCCTGAAATAAGCTGCTTCTTACCTTTGGGTTATAAGCAGCTGAACATGGATAGCAATATTGGTGGATAAAATTACTAGCATGTGAGAGCTCTTTGTGAAGCACGTCTGTGGCATTAGCCTTGCTTTTAAGGGTGTTTTGGGGGTTAGAGGTGCTCTTTGCAAGCGAAGAGTAAAACTTATTTTCAGCTGAAGCTGACCTGAGCTAGGTATGCCATGAGGGCTGCATTAATCACACCCTCCAGGTCAGGCCAAAAGGGACCATCCCACTCCCAGTCTGACCTGCTGAATGTGGGACACAGCTCCTAACCAAGCGGTTGTTGCATCTGGCTCATGACGTAGTGCTGATCAGAAGAAATTTGACCCTGGTCTTGTATCGAGGTCCATCTGCCTAAGAATTAAGCTGTCAGCAAAATACAGGAAAAAGCACAGGAAGGAGAAAAGCATCCTTAACAAACTGGGAAAAAGTACTCTGAAACATTGAAACACTAAACCCCTTTCACAGTATTATAGAAATTAAACACAAATAGCCCTTCTGCTCCATATTGTGTGTACAAAAAAATTAGATTTTTTTTCCCCTGTGATGCAGTAACTGTTATGCAACTGCCCCAGTTATTTTGACATCTAGTAGTTGATGTGAAAGTATACGGTTTCTTTCTAGAACTGGTAAATGCAGTAGCATATTGCAAGCCAAAGAAGTTTTACAGAAATCATGTGAAAAAGCATTTGGGTTGCTTTCACAGTATTTATTGAGACTGTATCACATAGTTTCCCTGCTTTCTTTTCCCTTTTTTTTCTCAATTGTGTGAGTTCCTCTTAGTGCTGAATATCTTTCAGTATTGATACATATTTTTTGCCTCTGTATAATCAAAGGTGTTCCTTTTTTATTCTCTTAAAACTACATTTATTAATGGGGCGTAAAACAGTTTTAATGCTAAAATACGCTCAGCTGTCTAGCGATCTTTCAGTAATCTCTGTATCCCCACATGGATGAAGGAGGATGACTGCCTGTCATCCATAGTAATGTAATTAAATCCTGGAATATACTGGTGAAAAGATCTTGTTTAAGAGCCAACTGCCTCTTAGGGACAGTAGTGATGTCTTTTCAGAGTTATTTTTGTCCCTTGATTATGCATCTGTCTGTACATATATACGCTCCTTCTTTGCAAGCATGCAAACTGGCTCTGGTCGTATTAGTCTGTGCTTGGTTTTGCCTACAGGCTCTCAGATATGGCAGCAATAGTGACTCACTATATGAAGATGTGGGTTGTGGCTGGAAAACTCCAGAGGGCTACAAATGTTTTGAAAACAAGCTTACAATCCCCAACGACACATGCAAGGAAATTTGACTGCTCCGTGAACTGTGCTCTATCATTTTCCACAAACAAATCAAGGTACTTGTATAGGAAAAATTTAAGTCCAAATGAGTTCCTCCAGTCAAATCCTTTAGATTCATAACAGAGGGATTGAGTGAACAGACATCTTTTAATTCTTCTTCACTTTCTTTCCTCTGTCTGTCCAGACTACGAAATCTCCTCAAAGTCAAAATCCTGGCTGATAAGTGGATTAGGACTGGCAGATGTCTCTCTACCACTCTTCTTCTACTCACTTATTAGAAGTCAGTAAAGCCCCCCTTTCATTCCACCGTTCCACTTGCTGGCATTTTGTCACTGAGGCTGCTGCAGGTCTCCAGGCAGGCAGTTACAGCAAGACATAGTCAAGGTCTTTTTAAGTACAAAAGAAGAAGCAGCTTCACTGTGATAACTCTCACCCGTTTCACATTTCATCAATGTCCTTACGATTTTAGGAATTTATGTTCTCTTCTTTGATTAACCCATTGTTCTCAATTTTCAAACACTTTGCTTCCCTTGAATGTCTTCCTGTTTCCTCCTTGTATGTTGTAATCCTGAACTGAAACTTTCCTAACAAAATGAGTACTGTTTCTTCGAGAACATATGCAAGATACCAGCTAACTAAATAACGTTATAGTAGCTGGGATACATAGTATGGTTAAGTCCTAGGGGTTTGATCCAAACTAAGCAGATATTTGCTGTAGTAGTAGTAGTAATAATAATAATAATAAAACTCAAAAAAATGCAAACATTACTGTTCTAGCTTTCCAATACCTCTTAGTTAGGACCGAAGGCAAGAAAGAGACCAGCAATGTATTGAAGGCAATACTTCATTTTCTCCTTTTTTCTTTGTGGCATTCCACCTTTTGGTGTACATTCATCTCTTTTTCAAGAACTTTCTTTCATACACCCCTTAGTTAACAGGTGGTGGGTGTAAACCAGACAGAAGGTGATTCCCACAACATGAACCTTCCCCTGCTCACTGTTAATCTGCTTGTGATGTATAGCTCAACTGTGAACTCTGTGCCACAGGATATTGTAGATGCCCAAGTTCATGGGTGGAGATTGAATATGTTAATGACAGATAAATGCACTGGGGTTTACCCAATATACAGAAACCATCCCTGGCTCACTGTGGCCCTCAGCCACATGTTACCAGATGTTAGGACATTAGTTGGGTGAAGTATCCTATTGGTGCATCCTTATCTGCCACCTTCCATGGGCACCTGCTTTTGGCCACTGTGGGAGAGGAGATACTGAGTCAGACAGGCCTTTTGGTATTTCAGCCCATTTCAGGGGGTTTCATATGTTGTACGAGGTAAGATAAATAGCAAGAGGTGGTCTTTTATCCTTTTACTTTCAGCAGACAGCTTTCTCTGCTTTTGGACTCCAGGCAAAACACAGTAGAAAAGGTGTCTAGAGTCCATTGAAGTGGGGCTGAAAGGAAGGAAATGCTTTTGTTGGTTTTAACTCCTGTTCATTGTTGAGGAAACCTCACTCTAGTAGGAGAAAGAGAAGGTTTGAAGGCTTGTGTGGTGCCAACACTGGAAGGCCACACCAACAAGCTGTCAGAGGGCCCCTCTGATGCTGCTTGTCAGGGGCCTGGGACCAGCACAGGACCCTTCAAACCATACCCAGAGCTCTTGGGCAACACATGTCAAACAGCAGATAGGGAACAGGCAGTTTTCCTGCTCACTGGCAGCCTCTGCTGAAGTCACAAAGCATTGAATGATCCCGGGGATGCAGAAGCTGAAGTGTTTGCACACAGACACCTGCTGCACTGCCCAGGCTTAACTTTTCAGAGAACAGTCCTTAAATAGAAAACGTGGTATCATCTGTGCTGAAGGCCAGCTGAGATCCAGTCAGATAAAATAAACATCTGCTTGAAACAGGTTTCTGAAAACATGCATGCAAGAAAGGTCATTTTTATGCCTGCCTGAGTGATCAGAATACAAAAAAAGGATGAAGCATTCTATCCACAGCCTCAGTATAATGTGATTAATTTTTCATTTTTATTCAAGGCTCATGTATTGTATTCCTCTGCATCCCTTTCAGTGGCACATCATCCTCTATTTTTCTTTTTTTTACACTTTGAATTTGAATGGTATCTCTCATTCAAAGGGCCCTGCTCTGCCTTGACTGTCATTTATCCTGGGAGATTTGGTTTGTTAGGGGCTGTGCAGAGGCAGTGAGCTCGCTTTGCATTTCCAATATCAGCGAGCAGGAGGATTTAGGGGCTGTAGCCATACTCATTAGTATAACCTGGTGTAACGTGTAGTGCATGTCAAGGGACAGGAGGGTGCTCCGTGCTCAGATCTCTTGCCAGCATGATGCAGGGAGCATGACACACTGCTGAAATCCAGGGGCTTTGGAAATGCTGTAAATGGTGCATTTATTAAGCAAGTTAAAGATGAGATCTTGTTAAACCATTGGGTTCATGTCCTCAAAATGCAGGACTTCTTTTTCTTCGGTTTTACAAGTACACAGCAAAACCTACAAGTCCCTAACATTTTGCTTTTCTTAATTACAGTGTATTTCTTGTAGTTTAAGTGCTTGAAACACTTCTGCATCACCCTAGTACTGATCTCTTTAAGATATTATAGTGGCACTGTGTCTGATCTGGCCACACACCAGAAATTCTGCTCTAAAATCACTCCTGCTCAGGATGGCTTTGTTGTGTCTGTCTGGACTCTGTTTTAGCGAAACTGTTTTGGGGGAGGTGGTGGCCTGAGCTGGTGTTCAGAGATGTCTAAAGCCAGCCTGTTCATTTTACAGATGCTGCCCAAAGCCAAGCTGGCCTTATTCCTCTCTGCCATGTTGTAAACTTAACATCTGACTTGTCAATAAATTATTCGTGGGCTGTGAGGCCCTGAGGAGCAACTACGGCTATTTACTCTTGACCTGCTTTGCATAGAGGCCATTTAATTTCTCGAGAAGAGGGTTAAAGCATGCAAGTCCTCTAGAAAAGCAGAGAATCTAAATTTAAAGACTAAGTGACTGGAAGTCTACCGATTCTTCCAGTAATCCCCTCTACCTTTTAATTACCCTCCCTGCTGTGGAGCAGTATCTTATTGCAAGGTCACATTTATCAGCTCCCATCTGTGAATTTTAAGCCTAGATAAACCCTTCTCCTTTTCTTTTTCCCTGTTCTTCCAGGAAGCACCTGGCTGGGCACATAATTCTCAGACCACCTCTCTCATAATTTTTCTTGATGCAATGCAGTAAAATGCTATCCTTACATGGTATAGAGACCATTTAGTGATGTGGTTCAGGTGAGTCCAGAAGACCATTCTTGTTATTTGCCATCCCACCAGTCTTTCTGATGCCTGCATATTTACTTGGCAAGAATTTTATCCTGCCATTCTGGTCACCTGGATCACTGATAATGTCAGCTAATGTTGGACCAAAGACATTTTTTTAAAAATATCTATTTTCTCATGGCCCTGCTTCTTGATATCTTTTCATTAACATCACAGTTTGGAGAGTTATCAGTGAGACACTTTCAGATCAGTAGAAAGTACTGTCTAATTCCAGACAATGCAAGCTTTTTAGTCAAAATGTTGTGTGATAGTAAGAAAATTATTTGCATCAACACAGACTAGTTAAAATATCTATTTTTTTTGGAAGTAGAAGTGTTTATGGAACCTATTCTCCATGAAACCACTCTGACTGGTATTCCTTGTACTTTTAGACTCTAACTCTTTTTTGATAAAATCCTGAAAAATCTCTGGCAAACTAATGTCAGATTGGAAAAATACTTTCTCTGTTTTGAAGCAATGGAATTACACTTAAATATATTCAACTTAAAAGTTGGAGTTTTTCTAATATTTATTTAATAATCAGCCTTACTCATACAAAGACACCTTCCACTTTGGGTGAGGAATTTTGTCCAGCTGATTTGAAAATACGTAGTGTAATTGGAATCTCCATTGCTAGAGGTAGGCCATTGTTAAAACATGGATGGATGTTAAAAGATGCAACTATAGCATAGATTTGCTCTCTTCATTTCCTCATTTTTCAGGGGTATGTATCTAACTGAACTTGATGCCTGAAAGAGCATCAGAAACCAAGAGGCAATTTTATCTTAGTGGTAATGGGAAAGCTAATGAGAAGAAACTATTTCTGAAAACCATCTTTTCATCAAAGCTGTAGTCATCCAACCACACCCTTACACTAACCAGGCTTCCCAAGGTGATACAGCTCTGGAGGAGGTCAACAAAAGGACGCTCCAACCACATCCAGCATGGTCTTCTCCCCAGGTTCCCTGTATAAGCTCACAAAAATGTAGTATAAAATGTAGGTCTGAAGATGTCACTGGCAACTTGTCTTAAATGTCCCTGACATAGCGGGAGGCTCTTAACCCAAAGGCACAGCAATCTGCTCTCCTTTCACTGCCACAAATTAATTCCTGGGGAAGAGTGAGTCTGTGTGAATAACTGATTTGGGGGAGGAAGGGTGTCATGGAGGTTCATTGCCTAAACTAGAAGGAAAAAAAAAGAAAAATCCAGACAGCTTAGCTTTGCATTTCAGACCTGTCTTTTTTTTTTTTCTCCCAAGATCTGTCACATGAAACTTAAAGTGTTTTCCTTTCATGCCAAGATGTAATATGACCGTGACATAGAGCACTTTTTGGTTTTGAACAGCCACATGTTACTCTCATTCTGTGGCAGGTGATGCTCTGACATCCTCACTGTGTAGGGGCTCACCGCAGCAAAAGTACTTGCTCTGGTGGTGGCTCTGATTATGTCTGCGCTTAGGCTGAGCAAAGCAGAACATTTGTGCCTTAAGATGGGTTTTGGGAGTGAGAGTTCTTTCTTATTTTACTGGGTTTTTTTCCCCTGCTTTATTGCAAGAATTTTTTTTCACCAAGTTGAGCCTCTGCATGTTGCAATTAGATAGGCACCTCACTTGCAAGATTTTTTTAATTAAATATAAAATAATAGGATTAGACTCTAATATCTTTACACACTTTTCATCAGGAAAGAACTTGGGTCTTCTGGGCTTCTGATGCAACCAGAATTCAGCAGCCCCACTCCCTTTTAATTTCAGAGCTTTAATGCTCAGTACAAGGAGTCTGCCACAGCTAGTTTAGCAGTTAAGTGCATTAGCCAATATAATGAATTATTGACCAGTGGGTAATAGTTTAACACTCGATCAATATGCTAAAGTATTAAAAAAAAAAAAATCATAGGTTGAAAAGGTCTTTCTTTCTTAGTAGGGAGAGTGCTCAGGGCTAGTTAGCCTTTCTGTCCTTCACAATATGGTGGCCAGACAAATTCTTTAAGGATTTTATGTGCTTTGCAATCATTAATTCCTTGAGCACATTTTGGACTCATGCCTTTACCCACCTTATACATTTCTATAAGTATCACATACATCAGCTCTTGAATATAAATTTGTCACTTTTTGTAGATGGAGGTTACCTAATTTACAGTAAGCTGATCAATGTTTTAAAGGAGATTACCACCATTACCTACATGAGTGTAACTCAAGTTGGCAGTAATGTTTTGCAAGTTTCACTGAAAAAATAATTGGCTACCATAATTTTTTTCACTGTGGGGGAGGGAAAGCCACTTAGGTTCACATTTCTGATGCAGTGCTAATGGGATAAAACCTTGAAACATTAAAGAATTCCCAAGATGGGACACATAAATTTTATGAGGGTATTTGTAATTCTTCCTTTTCCTCTGCATGTGTGTTTATGTGTCCATCACAATGATTTAATCTAGAGGTTCAATTATTCAGGACAATGTTCTAAGAAGCAGGTAATAGCAGGGAGCCATGTGGCAAAGCCTCTTCAGTCAATTAAAGGAGACTGCAGGGGTGAAATTGTGTCTTAGTGGAGATACTCAGCTCTTTCTTATGTGTTTGCTTACTTTCCATACTAAAATTTCTCTCTCCATCCACAGCAGATGGAGTCCATGCAGGTTTAGGAGACTGAATTGATTTCTCTTTCACCTTGAAGCACTATGGACATAACAGACCTCATGAATTTAAAATTTTGCTTGATTTTTACCTATTTTGATTGCCTTCCATGTGAGTATAAAAACGTCTCTCTCCTCTTTTGTTAAGGTATTTGGTGATGATCAAGCATGGAAGAAGCTATATAAATGTCAATTTTATAAGATCATGGATGTAGGTCAAATATCTTTCAGCATAATTTGATCAACAGTAACAAAAATCACATATTAATCTGAAAAAGAAAAAAAAAGACTTCTTTGGCACTTGCACAGCTAATAATGTCATGCTCAATATTACACATTAAGTTTCCTGGCATTGGGCTAATTAGTTCCTTTCTGGGGCCATCATTAAGCCATGCCAAACAAGAAAAAGTTCCTTCTCTGTGGGTGATTTAAGAGACTCCAGAAGCACTGGGAAATGGCACGGGTTTTACTCTGTCAAGGCTGCTTCCTTGTTATTTTTGTTTTTAATAGTTTTCTAGACTGTTACTATTGTAATTCCACCAGGCAAAATACCAAGAGAAGTTACCTGCCATGGTGACCAGGGCCAGGTTACACCAGAGTGAGAATTGCATGAGTAGCTTCAAGTCTCCCTTGGGACAGCATGTAATGCTGTTAGAAACAGCTGGGTATGTCACAGTTACATACTATGTATTGCTGTGTATTTCCATTCATGTGCTTAGTAAGTATGATTGCATATATTTTTCTGTAATTCTAACAGGTCTTTATCAAGTGTAAACAATGTAGGTTGCAGAAAGTCAATTAATTTCATGTAGACTTATAAAATGGGATAGGAATTGGTCAGGACATGGAGCAATGAGGGACCTCATGTCTCCTTCTCCCCCTGCTTAGGCACAGAGACGGTCTTGTGCATATTCCATGGCCCACTGTCTGGGCAAAACACACAGTGGCCATCCTGCTCTCCAAGGAACATGGACACCTCCACCGGGTGGAAATACTTCATGTCCATAGCTATCTCTGCTGAAGATTTGATAAGAGGGCTATCTGGTGCTAAATTTGGCAGGTATAGCAATAGCTGCCTCCTATTGCCACTGGAAAGGCAGGAAGGGGTTCCCCTGAGGAGAGGCAGGATTGAGCCATAAATGAGGAATGAGGGGTTTCCACAGGATGCATGTTCTACAAGCAAAAATGTCAGCCAGTGCATTCAGAAGAAGCACAGCTGACTGCAGGATCATCAGCTACAAGAAGCTGAGGTGACACTAACCTTCAGAGTTTCAAAATAAAAAGATGGATTAAGGCTCTACAGCATCCTCTTACCGAAGGAAAAAAAAAAAAAAAAAAAGGCTTGAGGATACACTGAGAAAGGGTTTGATAAAATAATTTCTTTACTAGCACTGCTGCTAGAAAGCACAACATAAGCCAAAATTAGCTTGGTAGTATGCTTTGTGTTCTGGCTGCACTCCTCAGAGTGACACAGCTGCCATCAAAGACGATCGGGGAAGAAAAGAGAAATCACAAAATAGATTGACATCTACGTTTCTGATGGCCCCTTCCACTGAAGATTTGATGAGTCCAGTGAGAGCTCTGCCCACAGTCCCCCACTGCTGTGCTGGCACCCAGTTTCCCCAGCACCATGGACTTCAGCTGTGTGGGTCACTTCCCTTATGAGTGTCCTGTGGTAACCAAAGCATGTGAGAGGGACCATGCTTTAGCTTTTTACCATTTGAATTCCAGCTTTGCCAGAGGCTGGATGTGTCAGGAAAAGTTTTACCACCTATGCCTACTTATGCTGGAGATCTAAGGTCTGTTCTTGGAAGGCAAAGTCAGCAAGGAAGAGCTGGGTGTAGTCTTGGTAGAGACCTTCAGCATCTAACTGAGATTGGGTAGAGGACAAGGTTCCTCTTCCATTTAAAAAAAGCCTGATTTTGTCTGGAGGAAGTGCCTGGAGGCTGATACACATGGTCAGGGACATTGTGTAACAGAAAAAAGTTCTGATAGGCTAGTCTTCTATAAAATTAGCCCTGCCTGTACCTGAGAGAGCCTTTTGTGACTGAAAAGGAGGCCAAACTAAAATTTGTAGATATGTAATTAACTGTATACATTTTTCTGCCAGGCTTAGGTCTTGCTAGCTATGCTTTATGGAAGAAGGAATTGGTGTAACACTGATGACAGAATTCCTTGAGAAACCAGATGCAAGATAAAAATACTGTCTCAGTAGTTGGTCTGTTGTAGGAGCAAAGTGAAACACTCCAATGATACATAGACTTCTGGTTGAATTTCAAAAATGCTTGTCAAAATCACTTGAGGATGAAAATATTCAGAAGATTAGCAAGTTGAGATGAACCACTGTGTTTATTTTGTTACCCCAGGTTGTTCTCCCGAGCCTTCCCGTCATTTGTGGTGTACTTCCTGCAAGCCTGCAAGCCTGCTGTTTGCTAGCAGATGTTTATATAAAGTTGGCTATAATTAAGAAAACTTGAGATGTTTGACTAAACTCTCTCATTTAGATATCGAGTAATTAAGTAATGACTACTCTGTTTGACATGCTTGTGCTGCATAAAACCATGATAAAAGTGTTTGGGGTGAAATGAAGTGAAAAGTCTGAGTGTCTGTAAGGAAGAAAGAGGCAGCCCAACAGACGAAGGGAGACAATGTGGGCAGTGTTTTCAGCAGCTGCATGAATATTCCCAAAACCTGGGTTATGAGGCCGACTTTACAGTTTGTCTGGACTTAACCCATCCCAGACCATGCGTTTGGGAAGCCATCCTGGCTGCTGATGGGTAGATCCTGTGTGGATGGCTGTGTGGTTCAGAAATATGAACAAACTAGTGTTTCTTTCCTCTTTGATGGACAAGTTGTTAAGAATATCGGAGGTAGCAGAAATGCCAGCTACAGTAAACTTCATCAGGAATCGGCGTTTTTGGATCTCTTTAGGGACTGCTGAGTATTGAAAGGGGGAGAGGGAAATCAGCTCTTGCGGCCAATGGGAGATGTCATTAAGCCAATTCAATCTGAGGAGTGAGGAATGGCAAAGAAGGGGAGAGGACCATGGGAAGAGGAATGTGGCCACACCTCTGCTCCCCAAAATAGCACTCTGCACATGATGCTGTGCCTTGGTTGTACCCTTCAGCATAGAGCAGCCCTGCTCCTGCAGCTCCAACCCAGCCCAGGTGTCCAGCCCTACTCATGTCATCCCTCGTTCCTGAGAAAGATCTTGTCTTCACCCCCCGTAACAAGTCTGGCTTTCTAAGCTTACAGGTTTTTATATTATGGAAAGCAAAAGATAGTGTACTTTGGTGACTCTTGGGAAATGGATGGACATAAGTTGGTAAAACGAAGCAGAAAAGTGACCCTTGTAATTTATAGTAGTAATCTCCAACACATTTAAATGAATGAATGGTTCTTCTTTGGTGCCAGAATGATTCTCTTAATTTTCCAGATCTACTTCCTGTAAATAATCTGGCTCCATTTTTTTTGGAGGGTACAATGCAGAAAGACTATTTGCTAGGGTTACAGTCAGTGGGCTGCTTCTTCTGCTCGCTAGAACTGATTTTCTGGACAAAAAAGTCCCTGTTGTCTGTGGGTATATAGCCTTGATGACAAAGTGCAGGAAGGTTTGAAAAGGCTAGCAGTTGATTAAATGTTTTAATTTAAACTGTCATTTATTTATTTAATGCACCAGTAAAAGCTTACTGCGGTGTCAATTGTTCTGTTAATAGTAATGGCAATAGTTTTCACTTACACTAAAATATAGCCTTCTTACCTCCTTTTTGTTACTTTTTTCAATGACTCTTTATGAAGGTTTTAAATGTCATTTAATAAAATGTCTTTTGTAAAAACATGACTGGCCTGCAAATAGTTTTAGCTGCTATAGTATTACCAATGGAGAAAATTAAGATTTCTGTTAAGAAATCAATGAAATGTTTCTTCAGCTGTGAAAGAAACCAGTGTACCATTGGTGCTTTCAGGCCACCACAGGCAATCCCATTCATAGACAGTGATGATGATAATATTGCTGGTGGCAGATGCCTCTCCTTACCAGAGCTGAGGGCAGGGCAAGAGCTCACTTCTCCGGGCTGGAACTGTAAGTTTTGCATGGTGAAACAACATCCTCATAATATATAACATTAAACCAGTCCCTTTTATTTAAGCACTCACAATGCTTTACAAGCCTTAGCTAATGAAGCCTTACAACACCCTGCAGTGCACTGTAGGAAAGTGCTGTGTGAGATTATTAGTTTGAAGCACTGCCAGCTGGCACGTTGCCCTGCAAGAGTCCTCCCGCTGCTCCACCATGCCCAAGGAAGACCTGCTTAGGGATCTGCTTGGCTACTTTCCATTATCAAAAGTAGACAGGCAGATTTCTCTGAAGGTGTGAAGGGGATGTATCAGTTGTAGCGTGTTTAATAATAACATTGAGATATTATTGTAAAAATAAACTGACCCCTCATTAAGGCAGTTAGGAGATGTTGCAATGGCACTCAGTGTTGCAGCCCTGCCCCTCCATGCGGGCTCCTTGGGCCCGTGTTCAACTCCTCCTTTTTGCAACTTTTGCTGCTCCTTCCGCATTTTTTGCACGTTTCCAGAAGTGAAACAGAAAGTTCGAAAAAAATTGTTTCTTCAGTCTTTCCCCTTGTAAATGTGAGGAGTATGGCTGGGTTAGGGCAGTATGATGAGCAAATGAGAGTTTACCAGCGTAACACAGAGTAGACCTGACCACACAGTGGTGTGAAATTGTGATTGAATAGTCAGCATCAGCAGGGACCAGGTAACCATGCAGAACGTAAGGACAACAACAAAAAAAATAATAGATTAGCTGAAAAGTGCACATCAAAAAAGAGCACTACTGACTGCTAAAAAATTCACTAGCCAGGCATTTCAGTGGTAAAAAAGATGAAAGTTTTAAACCTGTTACAAAAAGTAAGAAAGTTAGGGCAAAAAAGGCTTAGGGCTGCCTATTTCTCCAACAGTGTTCCCATGCTGGGCACACGCAGCACCAGAGGCATGCATGTGCTCACAGGCAGAGCACAAGGTACTGGACCCTGCAGCAGCCCATGGGAAAGCAAGCTCCAGGGAGGACGGGCCGGAGGGGCAGCCTTGGGTCCAGCAAGCTTGGTCTGGCTCCTGTCACCCACTTTGACAGCCAACCAACAAGGGCAAAAAGAAAAGGAAAAAAAAAGCAACCAAGCCTCTTTAAAATTACCCAGCAGCCCTTGGCAATAACAAATTGAATAGCCCCAGTTAGAGGATGCTTCTGTGCACCTGCTGCAGCTGGTTCAGTCTCAGGCTTATTTTAATTCTGCTTTTTAAGGACAGTGCCAGGACCTGGCTGTGGCCTCAGTGGTGCTTTCAGCATCAATGTGACTTCAGAGTGTGTGCCAGTGGTGGTGTTGGTGGTGGCAGTGGCAGCTTGTGCTGGGGTGCAGCAGGAGTCCCACTGCCCAGGGAGCTGTGCACCACGGGATCATGGGTCTCATGCTCCTGTGCACAACAAAGGGTTGCCACTGCTCTTTTGCTGCCACCATATGTAATCTTCCAAGCTGGTCCCACATTCTCTCCTCTCAGGTTCTCATGGCAGATTTGGTGTGTGGTTTTGAGCTGAACTTCCCAGCAGCAGTAGGGACCCCCTGCAGCTAAATCCCGGACCCAAACTACGAAATGCAATCTCTCTCAAAACTCAATTCAGAGCCATGGGTTTTGACTCTGACATGTAGATGTGGGAGCTGCCTGACCGGTTTGGATCTCGATGGGGATTTTCTCAGACTTTTTGGGGCAGGGCATTCCAACTTTAACGATAGACTGTTGGGCAAGTTCTCGCGCTCTGTTGTATTTTTCACAAGCTGCCTGGGCTTGCTTTAGATATAATAATGCTGATGGGTTTTTTGTACCAAGCACTGTGTGTTTGAGTCACACAGTATGCTTTGCCCTCTCTTATTCAGGGTTTCAAATAGACATACTGTTTACAGCTATCATTAGAAGGAATAATCCTTTGGGCATCATCTAACATGCAATTTCTTTATACTTGCTGTGAGCCTGGAACATCATGATCAAATTCCAAAAGGGTCATAAACTCTTGCTCATCTTATCATATTTATTTTATTAGGGCAGGACCCTCTGAAGAGCTTATTTTAATAGCTCTTCTTTCTTTGTGGTTTTCGATGAAACACATTTTTGAGAACCAAGCCAATGAATTCAAACGCTTGGGGTTTTTTATTATTACAGTTTTGCAGATGACTCTCTAGTGTTTCAATGTAGTATCTAAATATAAGTGTACTGTGTACTTTTTTTGTAACATCTCTTAAAAGGGCACTTTGCTTCAATGCTAACAGTGTTTTCCAAATCCTCCCTCTTTCTTATCTGTCTGTGTTTCCTATCTGCTTATTAATTACTGTACATTAATCTGTCTTCATTGCTGCTAGGCATAACTCTTAAGGCACTTTTGTTCTAGACCTAATTTCTGTAGGAGGCATTTGCTGCCTCCTAGCCTTGTCTTCTTTGCCTTCACCCCTTCTCCAGTGGGTGTGCATACACAATTACAGAACATGATCTTTTGAGACTCAGTCATGATGCGTAGATTTTGCATGGCTTCGATTAAGCCCCATAGATATGGACTATGGCTATATTCAGACTTACATATTGAACAGCTGCCTCTGAAAAAGATCATCTTGATCATCTTTGTGTCAATGCCATTACTTACTTTTTTTGCTCTGTCTTAAAGGCAAGGTGTGTTTTGGGTGCAGGATGAATATTTTTTGATACGTGCATTGAAGGTGACACACGCCAGCTGCTGAGAAGCCATTGCAGCTGCCTCCTTCCTTGGGAGTGAAACTCCCCTGGGAGCTGGCTGTTGTGGCAGCCCGCATGGGTTTTTGCCTTCTGCATGGGCCATTGCTGCTAGCTGAACAGCTCAGCCACAGCCCCCATCCCTTCCTGTGAAATGGTGGCAGAACCTCCTACTTGACCAAAATAGACTGTGTCTTCCTGCTGCGCCCAGTAGTCTCCTGACTGGATGGGCTTGATTCCAGCAGAAATGCACAAGGGAAGCTGTTGGAAACCACATCACTCTCACTTGCACTCTGTATGCAAAATGCAGCCATAATTGCACTTCTTGCTTGTAGAACTTTATAATTCATATGTTTGCAGAGGACAAATGGCATCTTGTTTGGCTGTCTGGTGAGGACTCAGAAATATATCTGGCCAAAGAGGAATAAAACACTGGTATTGCTTTCTACGTTTGTGTCCCTTGCTCTCACAGCAGTCCTTGCTGTTCTCTTTTCTATGGCTAAAACATCTCTGAATGTACCAAATGACAGTGCTTAGTTTACAGACTAAATTGTCAAGCAAAGCCATCTTGATGATCAGGCAGAGCCAAGTTGAGTTCTGCTATTTGCGTCTGCTGGATACAACTTGGTTCTATTATTTCCGTTCACTTTCAACACTGTATCGAGATTGATTTAATATTTGTTTAGAAGCTGATACTGCTTCATACTAATCACTGCAAACCTCATAGAATATGTCATTTTTTGACAGTAAGTGAAAGATGCTGGTACTGAGGCATTTCAATGGAGTGAATGTGCATGCATCAGTTCTGAGCACAGACCAGTTTTGCCAGCATTGCCCTTTGGAAGCTCTCCCTCTGGGTTTAGAGTTTAGACCAAGCCTGTGTAGGCATAACTCTAAGCTGTGCCGGGTGAGGGTGGTGGAAAGGAAGAGGGAGTGAGAGGCAAAGCTGGGGAAACAAGGCTTTTATTACTCAGCATGCCACCTACCCCACTTAAAACCTGGGTCAAGAGACTGGGGCTTCTGCACTCACCACAGTGGGAGCTGAAATGCAAGGAGGGCTATGGGGCTATGCTAAACCTTGTTGAGGTGAAGAACACTGCCCCTTTCCAAGCCAGTATCTGACAAGAAAAGCCTTCTAGTGGCTTCAGGAAACATTCCTCCTTAAAGAGGGCATATAAAGGGAATTTCAAGGGATGAAGGCAAGTAACTGAAAGGTGAAGAGGATTTAAGAGGTTTATTAAAGGAGATATATGTCAGGAGATTTTGTAGGAAGAAGTGTCACCTCACTACCAGAGAGATATCTAAACTAAAACATGCCCCAGGAAATCTCTAGATGAAACAAATATAAACTGCTTAATTGCAGGACTGTACACAAGTTTCTGTTGATTATAATTTTAATTAGCAGCAACAGAAGAAAATCTCAGCCATACAATAAAACTCAGAGGAGATCCTGTGGAGATAACTTTGAACACATAACTGAAATCATTTTGAAATTAGCTGCTGTCAGTACCTTGGATATAAGTCTTTTCTTGCACATCTAAATTTAGTTACTAACTACTCCTCTAACTGCTCCTACTGCCTGTCAGATCTCAGAGGAGGGCTTCTTTTTTCCAAGCCAGGAAAGGAAAAAGACAGACATCCAGGACCAGAGAGGGGCTGTGGATTTAGACACCTAATGAACATACATCCTTACAGGGACACTTGGTGATATATTGTATTGGGTCTAGCTGAGATGGAGTTAATTTTCCCCATAGCAACCCTCATAGTGCTGTTCTTTGTATTGGTAGCTAGAAAGGTGTTGATAACATACCAGTGTTTTGGCTACTGCTGAGCATTGCTCACACAGCATCAAGGCTGTCTCTCCAACATTCCTCCCCCACCTCACCCAGTAGGCTGGGGCTGGGCAAGATCTTGGGAGGGGACATAGCTGGGACAGCTGACCTAAACTGACCAAAGGGATATTCCATACCATATGATATCTGCTCAGCAATAAAAGCTAACAGAAGGGAAGTCGGGGGAGAGCATTCATTATTACAAAGTTTGTCTTCCAGAAGAACCGCTATGTGAACTAAAGCTCTACTTCCCCAGAAGTGGCTGGACATCACCTGCTGATGAGAAGCAGAGAATAAATCTTTTGTTTATCTTTGCTTCTGCATGTGGCCTTTGTTTTTGCTTTATTAAACTGCCTTTATCTTGACCCATGAGTTTTTTTCTATCTTATTTCCCTCCTCCCTGCCCCCAGTCCTGCTGGGGAGGGGAGTGATAGAGTGGCTTGGTGGGCATCTGGCATCCAGCCAACGTCAACCCACTACATACATACACAAAGGCCTCTGATTCAGGGCTTGTGGTTCTGACTGTCATTCACATACTGATGGAAACTCTGGAAATGCATGGTAAGTCTCTTGATTCCTAGGGAAATGGGGCTTCTGAACCATACAGTTCCCAAGTGTCCTTGACCCTCTGCTTGAAGTGGATCTGTCTGCTAAGTGTACCTTCAGCCTCTAGTGTTGAGAGCTCAGTCAGGTGGATGGACCCAGGTGTTCAGCCAGACCTATGTCCTTCCAGTTAACCAGAAGCTCCTGAATTTGATGACGTGGTCACAATGGTTACTGATTCTGAGAGGTGTTACCATGGCTTCTCATGGGTGTGGAGAGAACAATGCACCCAGGAGGGACAGAGTACAAGCTGTCTTTGTGCTTTCTCCAAAAAGCTATGTCTTCGAACTTTCACAAATCTGGCAAATAGCTGGAAGGAAGGAAGCCCCCTGTCCACAGTGCAAGCCAGCAAGCCACTGCCACCCCTGCCATTCCTGCACATGAATGTATTTTGTTTGCCTCCCCAGGCTGGTCTAAAAGCATGTCCCTGATCTTGTTGTTCAAGCCCTGTTAAAAATGACGGCACTGGACAGCAGGTTCCTCTCTGAATCTGTAACAGGGTGGTAGAGCTGCAATACCTTCCCAAAGGAGCTGCTGGAGGCCCAGGGGAGGTATGGCCTGGGTGTGCGAGCTGGCAGGCTGTGCACTGCCCCTGCCTACATCCATGCTGCCACACTGTGCACCCGTGTGGTGACAGCACACCAGCTCCACCATGGGGGCTGGCATGGATCCACCAGAGCTGCTGGCTGGGTGGATCTGGTGGAGATCCCATGCCTAAGTCAAGTGGTAAATGGTCAGAGACCTTTGACTTGCTTACGGTGGAAAACCTATGGCCACACATCATGTTTCCTAGCCAAGGGATTCAGAAACAGTTAAAATAACTTAACTGGAACAGGAAATCAGACAGAAGTGTCAGGACTGGAGAATGAAAACTGCATGCTTATTAAATTGATAGAAATAATTTTTTTTTGCCATTGTTGAGGAGAGAGAAATAACATGACTGGTATGGGCTTGCTAGAAATATATTAATATTGGCTAATAGATGCTTGTTTGTTCTGAAAATATTACACTCTCCCACTGCAAACATCTGCTGGTTGCATATCTCCCTGAAGGGCTATGTCTCTAATAGCAGCTCAACTTCTTTAGAAAGTGCTGGAAGAACCACTGGAGAAAATGCAGCTCACTCTTACAGAAAAAGTAGTGGCCTATAATCTTAGTGTGGAGGGGATGTGCTTGCAGAGGGACTGTGTAGAGGTCAGAAACAAGCTCTCCTGCTGAGCCGTGGCAGCTGGTTCAGTGACTGGGACTGGCTCCCTCTGCAACCACACTCTCCCATAAAGTCACCATAGCTGAAGAAAAAGCCAGATTAGTCAAAGGAGTCAGTAAGAAAAAAGTGGTTTACCTGCCAGTTGCAAGAAGGGTAGGGAAGATGGAAAAATGGCATGGTTGACTTGCTTCCTAGGAGATGGGTAGCGGTGTTCTATGAGTGGGGGTTGAGGATTGCCCAAGGCACACCTGCCAGAAGCACTTCCCTGCAACACGTGGGCAAAGAACTGTGACCCACACCATCACAGTGCCTGGGAAAGGTCCTATACACCCGTATCACCCATGGCAGGCAGAGCTGATATCGTCCTAACCCTGCTCCCCTGCTTGAGAGCTGTAATGGCAGAAATTGTAGCTGAGAAGCAGGAGGCTTCAGGTGGGAGGAAAGAAGCTGAGACTGAGCTTGGGAGGAGAGTATGGAGCCAGGAGAGGAGGATAAGGCAATACACATTCATTTTTTCATTTTGATCACTCATTTTGTCATCTGTTCTCCATTCTAGACCTATTTATCACCAAGGTCATGTTAGAGTGCTCTACATATAGGCTTCACTCCTGATTGACTTACTGATGCCCAAAGAAAGAGCTAGAACATCATTCATGTACATATAGATTGTTTAAATAGGCTTATGGTTACACATTGAACTAGGGTTGGGACTTGCAAAAAGAGTAACAGGAGGGAGAAGATTCAGTCTTAATGGTAGTGTAACTCTGCAGAGAAGGTGGCAGTCAGAAGTCAGTTCTCATGACTGAGGAGGTGCAGTCATGTCCTCCTAAAAATATGGCCACAAAGTGGGAAATTAAAAGGCTTAAAAAAAATTTCCCCAAACCAATAGGTGGATAAATAAGGGGGGCTGTGGGGTGTGGGGGGATGTGGGAAGCCAGGGAAAGCTGGCTCAAATTGAGATCCTGTAAGGAGAAGTCATGTGAGGGTTTCCCAGGAGTGGCTTTTGGGTAAATCCCAGGCTGGGGATAGAGCCAAGCTAGACCACTGCTGACAAAGACCTGCAATGTTCTATCTTTCCAGGATAAGGCATAAAATGGGCAGATGGCCGTGGCTTGCTTCCTTGTGGTCTGGCCTGGATCCATGAAAGGTTAGTCTAGTAAAAACAGCTGCAGGGAAAGTTGGCTTCTGTGTCCCTTGGGGCAAATGGATTCACTGAGGCCCATGGAGGAGGAGCAGAGCCTAATGGATGAGGAAGGAATGGGGTAACTGTGCAAGCTTTTCACCCTAGCCTCTAATTATTGATGATTATTGGAAAAAATGAGACTCTCATCAATCTATTTTGTCTCATCTACCTCATATTGTATTTTATAAACACCAGAATACTATCTTGGGTCTAGCCTTCCATTTTAAAATGTTTTAATAGTTTGTCTGTGAGACAAAACATGCATTCTCCTCCTCACTGAGAATAAAAGAGCATAGCTAGCTCCTGGACAAGAAATGTCCCTCCTCAGTCTGGGGGAGCCTTGGCTTGTGGGGTCATGTCTCAGATGCCAAAGTGTCAGATCCATCTGGTATCCATGGATTTGGTACAATACCCCCTGCAGAGGCAGATGAGAAGAAGGTCTTGTATTTGACATGGCTTACCAAGAGGTTTGGTCTACAGACTGGGAGAGGATGGCTGGTCTGGTAACACTCGCTGTGCATGTTTGCTTTCAGGATCCAAAGTCTCTGGTTCAGGTATGGCCCAGAGCCACCCACTTGCTGACAGAGTGACGGAGCTGATTTGCAAGGCTGTGGTCCTCAACGAGCTAATTTAATTGGGGAAAATGGTGGCAGTTTCCACAACACATACCATATTCAGGGAATACACAGTATAACACCTCCCCTACAAAAAGGTTTAAGCAGAGCTTCATGCTTCATGCTTCATTGCTTTCTAGGGATGCTGAAGTCTATTGGTACCCTGAGTACTGATATACCTCTTGGCAATGGTTGCAGGGAAGAGGAATTGCTTTTTCAGCCTAAGAGTGCTCACCCCCTTTTCTTTCCCATGAGGAAACTGAGTCTTAGAGGATCAGGAGGCAGATATGGTTTCCACAAGTAATGTCTGGCCTGATATGTATTTTTCAGGATGTAAAGCAATCGCTTGTCTGAAGCAAAGTTTACAGCAGAACTGTTAGCTTAAAGCAGTTCAGCCCAACCACAATATATGTGGTCCTGCCAAAGTGTGGAAAGAGCTTGGAATAAACCTGAGACTGTTGCCCTTAGAAAGGAAAACTTTCAAAGCATGGCCACAGATTTTGTAGGACTGAGCAACACACCTTTGGAAGGCACAGATAATTTTGCTGGCAGATGCTATTTGACATTATCATTGCCTGGTGCTGTCTCCAGGTAGGGCAGTGGCAGGGTGTCTGCTCTCTGGCAGGTCAGGTCTCCTTTGGGAGGTCCTCAGGGAACAGGCAGTTACTTCTCCATACCCTTCTCTATAGCTTTTGGTGAAAATGAGGGGGCATGCCCTTTGGGGCCTTCAGTGTAGTTCTCAGGCAATGGAAAAATTTGAAATGCTGCTTAAAATAAAGTTGAGGGCTTAAATGACAACCTTCACAGAGCTGGAGCAAATGATTAATTCTGACAGTGTCTACAGCACAGGGCTCTCTGTTGTGCTGGCCTGTGGTAGGAGAGATAGAGGACCTAGGCTTGCTGAGAGCCAGATAGGAGTGAACATGAATGTTAAGGCGGGTTGTACTGGAGCATGTTGCTAAAATGGAGCTTTTGGCACATCCCCACCATGTGTAAGGTGGACTGGAAATGCATTTTGATTTTTTTATTGCAGAGTTCCTTAGGGACACTTTCATGAACTGATGGGCTTTGTTTAGAGGAAAAAGAAACAGTTCTTGGAGGGTCTGTAAAAAACAAAGTATATAGAGTGTCTGTATATATGTATGTATGTATATATGCATAGGTCCTTGATTTAGCTTATGGAGTTAAGGTGGAAGAAACTAATTTTGAATCTACAACATTGAAAAGCTTTTCGAAGACATATTGATGCAGAGCCAAATCATGAGAATCTGACCTAGGTTGGTTTATACATATGAGCAAAAATATTTACTCAGCTAGTAAGTATTTGATTAACCTTTGTTTATTACTTCAAGATGAGAGACAGTTAAAATACAGGAACTCGTGGATTATATTTTTGCTTTTTGGCTAATGTTCACTTCCTCCACAGAAAAAATATGGCGTAGTTAGGAAAAGAATGTATTTCTTTCTCATCTCAAAATCTGTATTTCAAAGTCCAGAGCTAAACTCAGGAGAAATGTACCTATTCTTTTTTGTTGTTGTTTAAAACGAAAGCAGAGGACAGTTACGAGCAATGCAAGGCCATGCACCACATAACTGCCCTGATAGTGGCAAACATGGAGATACAGGCAAAAGCACGTGCAAAGTTTCTGCTTTCTGAGTTGGAGAGAGACCTGAATTTTTTATTAATAATCTAAAACTAAGCAATGTCAAATACTGAGCCTTTTTAGGCACTTTCTGTTTCTAAGGCATTACTTTACAAGATGTTTTACACTTTGAATTTGCTTATTTCAAAGGGAGGACACAACCCCCTTTTTACGCTGTGCATTGCTGCTAACAAGACACATCTGCCACAGCCATCCACCTTCCTAGCATGGGTCAACAGAGCAGTGCTGCCTCTCCACAGGGTTCTGGCATGTGCCAGTTTGAAAGCTGCCATGAAATCACCTTTTTTTTTCCCTGCTGTGTAATCCAGACTAGGAATTCTTTTGTCCTGAATAATCTGATGGGAGCATGTTGCAATATGGAGAGGGCTGGCTGCCTGAACCACAGGGACTGAGAAGAGAGTGGTCAGGAGGAGGCTTGACCTGGCTGAGCTCTACTGGGAGCTACATGTCATGTTGGGGGTGGGGGATAGGGGGAGATTAAGAAACGTGGTAATTGCTATGTGACCTTGAAGGGCTGGAACATCCTTTATGACAAAGTAGAACAAGACCTTTCGTTTGGTTGTGAATGTAGCAGGGTGTAACCAACAAAACAAACCTCAACAATTTAATTAATTTTTAGTTTTTTTGTTTTGTTTTAGTGTTTGTTTTGTTTTGTTTTGTTTTACATAAAATAATTGTGCTCAGTAGGGATAGACTGAATTAGATGGTTTGCATGCCTTAATAATTTGTCACTTGAGAGTCCCTTTTGAATGCGGATTGTTGAGGAAAGAGCACTCTGACACAGTCCTGTATGCCCCAGTCAGAAACAGGTTTTGTTGGCGTAAATTGTTTGGCACTTGGAGCAGGAAGAGTGTTTGTCTCAGGCGCTCTTAGAGTCACAGGGTTCACTTAGATGTAGTGTCATACTAGGATGTGGAAATGACCTAAGGTCTTCTTTTCTGCTTTTGCAGTGCAGCATTTGTAAAACAGAATCTATTAGATGGTGCTTTAGACAAAAATGTGAACACAACCACGAATAACAGGAGGGGATTGTTAATAGCAGCTGTGGTGACTTTTCGGGAGGAATCTCCAAAGCCACATGTGCATCCTTGATAAACTCCAAATCCACTGGTAATCACAAAGGTGGTCCCAGGCAGCATTTTGCAAAATAGCTGGCACTGGTGTTTCCACTATGAGTTTTCTTCCCCACCCAGGAGAGCAGCTCTGAATACCCCTCCTCACAAGATTCAGGCTAAGTAGAAAGCCATATGGCGCACAACACAGTTATTTAGCAAATGTCAGTCCTTTTGTTTTGTGGTAAACTCCTGTCTTGAGTTTCCTGGCTCAAATGAACTCTTTAGCAAAACTGGACCTATAGGTTTGTTTTTTAAGCTGGCTTAGCTCCCAGGCGGCATCAGAGCCCAGCTGTACACACCGCCACAGTGATGGAGGTGGAGGCCAGGCAAGACTGTCCATGGCCTCATGCTCTACTGCTCTGTGCGAAGGATAATATCTCTTTATTGTGCTCATGCCCAGGCTCATTTTATTAACATTTGTGTTTGCTTTTCTCACTGGGCACCTACACAATCAAGTCATTAATTAGATGGTCAGCCCCCCCCCGGAACGTAATTTCAGTTATGAGGGAGTGCTTCAAACCCTGTAAACTTCAGAAGGATTATAACTGGTATGGTACTCCTTACCTGGAAAACCCAGTGCTTGGTGAAGGCAGGCACTTTTCAATAGCTCTACTTTGCAGGAGAGGGAACTGAAGCACAGAGAAATGTTGTGAATTATCCAATACTGCAAAGTGGTTTAGTGGGAAGCCTTGGATTTTGTTTTGACTTTTTTGACTCTCAGTCTGATTCTACATCCACTGCCAAGGTAGGAAACGATTTCTACATTTCCAGAGAGAAATGCATTGCTTTGAGCTGAGCAAAACCCCAGAATACAACTCTGTTAAGACCACTGGGCTGTATGAGGGGGGAGCAGGTGTATTTTACTGTCAAATAATTATTAATAATAATAATAAACATAAACTATTTTGTTCCTTATTCTAGTCCCCTTGAATTTACTGCTTTAAAAGCTCTTACTGATTTCAAAAGCAATTCGGCCTGGGCCTGTGATGGGCTCAGCCATGGCTCTGAGGGGGGAGGAAACACAGGGACACAGGTCGGAGCTGAGTGGTGATGGGCAGCTCAGAGAGGTGCCACTTCCAAGAAGCAGGCATTCAGCTAATGAATGTTTCAAAGTGCAACAAGGGAAGCAGGCTGCCCCAGAGAAACAGAAAATACATATTTCTCCAGCATTTGCTGGGGCTTTGGCTCACCCCACACTCAGCATGTCTGGGGAACAGAGATCCTTCTTGCCATTACCAGCTCTGGGTATCGCTTGGTTAGGCACTACAGAGATTTTCCTGCTCATGAGTGTGTCTGTAAGAGTGCTGAATGGGAAGGGTGCATCATGAAAGGGGCTTTGGTACTGCTCCCCCACTCCAGTGCACTCAAAACACATTTTCAGTACAGATTCAGGTTTTACTGAATCCATCTTGAAAAAAACCCCACACCTGTAAACCTGGTCTGGAAGAAGGTTTGGTTGGTTTGTTGGTTGGAGAGTGGGCAGGGAGGAGCAGGGTTGATGGATGGGAAGCATCCAAACAAGACAGTAGAAGTTTGGGAACCAGGTGGAACCTGGATTCAAACCCACTGCTACACACCACTCGCTGGGAGACCTCTGGTAGGTCACTTGACCTCCCTGTGCTCTAATAAACCAAACTGTAAGTTTGTTTACAAGCTGAAAAACAGATGCTGCATCTGGGAAGAGCTGGCTCAGGCAAAAGTCCTTAACTCCCATTTACAAGGCTTGTGCATCCTTCTCTGAGCAGTGCTGATCCGACCACCAGTCACAGCAGATGAAATTAAAGTGATCTTTGGAAATAAGTTTGACTTGGATTTTTTTCCTTATTTTTTCCTTATTAAATATTATTCTGATTGGCTTTGAAGGAGAGGAGTATGGGCTGAATTACTGTCTAAACATAGACCAAAACTCCAAGGAGCAAACAAATTGTTCATCTTCCAGAGAAAACTTAACACCTTGGTTGTAAATCAGAGGATGAGATTGCAATAATCAGACCCAGATGTCTGCAGAGGGGTTCCTGCAGACACTTCTGCCCTCAGTGACAATTGCTAGGCCATATTTATCACCAGTAAAACCCCACAAGAAACAGCAATAGGTCAGATTGTTCTTTTGGAAATAATTTGTCCTATCAGCTTTCATCTTTCTCTCTGGTTTTGGTACTTGATGAGAAAAATCAGCTGCCTGCTTCTGACGCTTTATTTCCTTTCCTCCTCCCACTGTATGTGTCTTCTCAGCTTTCAGCCCAGTGGATCAAATCACCTTTGGGATGCTGGTGGGCTGCAGGTGGTGCTGCAAGAAACTGCTGAAACCACACAGTTGTGGGCTGTGCACAGAAGACCAGACAGGGAATAGGAAGAAGGGCAGTCCTGAGAGGGACAGTCTCTAAATCTGCTCATGCACCATGTGATGAGGTGTGCAAGCCATGCTGCAAAAGAAGGTGCTGGTACAGGGCTAGTTCTGTGCTGGTGTATCTGTGACAATGTTCTCTTAGTCATGACATAAGTGTCGGGGGAGCCTTAGTCTATTATTTCATTTGTATGTACAAATCACATGAATGTGGACTTTTCACACCAGATGTTGATACAATATAGTGCTGAGCAAACCTCATATGTGTGTTTTCTGTTTCACTTTCTTAGCCTTGGGACAAACAAAATGAAAATACAGTATTAATCTGAATACAGAAATAACTTCTCACTCATGTTCTTTCTTCAAATATTAAAGCTATGAAATTAACTAATCAACTGTATAATTAGCTAATTGTCATACTTAGGGGACATATTTGTATAAGACAGGTCTTTTCTCCCGTCTAGCTGTGAAAAAAACTAGACAATTTTGAAAAGAAAAACTGCATGAAAAGTTTTACTTTGTTCTCAAATTTACTCATATTTTGGTCAAAATGGAAAAAAAAAATTCTCAAACATTTCTGAAGTTGGTAGAGAAGGATGTCTGTGTATGGTGGTGAACCGAATGGTAAAGTTAGTGCAGCTAAACTAATAAATACAGCTAAAGTTAGGGGAGTCACAGCTGCGTGAAGTTTGTAAGTGAATGGAGTCAATCCCTATATCTTTGGAATTCTTACAACTCAGTGATTTATGGCAATTAAATACAAATGAAGTAAAGAAATAAATGTTTTGGGCAGACAAACTTTATGGGAAGGATTATGAGCTAAGCAAACAACACTATAAAGCAGACTCTAAACTGGAATCATTGAAAGTCCTTTATAAAACAGCATGATCTTTATTATTGTAATCCATCAAAATTTGATCATGGGACTACATTTTTACAAAGCAAAGCAATTGCTACCCCTAAGTAAGTGAGGATGTGCTTATCTAAAAAAAAAAAAACCACAACTAGTAGAAATAGAGCCTGCAGTAAAAAAAAAGTTAGTTTTTATCAAAACCCAGGAGCTATTTCATTGTCATAATTATTATTATACCAATTTAAAACAAATTAGTAGGTGGTTTTGAAATTGCATACCCTTATATTTACATCAAACCCAACATTGTGCAGGCTGCTAATTTTTCATGCTGGGAAATGAGTGTATTTTATCAGGTGGTAGCCATTGACTTCACTCAAACTAAATCTTGCCAGCTGGAGCCCAGCTGTTCCAGAACTATAGAGAACAGCTATTCCCTGAAAAATGTGGGTTGCGTTCAAAAGAAGGGTCTTTTCTTTAGGAATGGTGGCCAACTCATTCGTATTTCATCATCTTTTCTGATTTTAGACTTTGACCTAGGAACTCACTGGAGCATATACTGAAATCCCACCCTTACCTAGGAAAATATTTAAATGCATATGGCACCTTTTCTCAGGAAATTCAGGCACTGCACTCAGTTCATTGGATGAACCACTGATTTCTCCAGTAGAGAGTGGGTATAACAGTCAATGCAAGGAGAAATGCTGAAGTATAACTTCCTTTCATGTGACTTAAACATGTGCTTAAATTTAAACATATGCTTAAATAACCTTTCTGCATAGGGATGCTTTCCTGACTCCGGACCTTAATTGCAAGCATATTTTTGGCAGCTGTTTACGTTTCTGATGCGACTGAGTGCCTTTGCTTTGCAGGAGTAACTTCTTCAAAGTACAGCAAAATGACACAGAGAAATTTGTAAGCACCAACTCCTCCAGTAGTGGAGGAGTCCATGCCCTTGCAAAGGCACATATTTTGGTAGGAAGAACATGTACTGCTTGCAGGGTTTCAAAAATCTAATTCACCTCAAAGACTATGAGTAAGATTGGCTCCTTATGAAACAGTGCATTTAATGGTGCAAGCACGAAATGATTAAACCAATTTATACGGGGCCATTTCATTTAATGGATGGGAGTTTAAGCCAACTAAAATCTGTCCTGAATTAATTGATCATTGGAGGTATTCACATGCAAATTTTGCAGCTCTGGATCCAAATAGTAGATCCAAGGTGTTTAAGAGCTATTGACTCCCTGAAACAGGTGGAAAACACTGCATTTATTCAGATGATTTAAGAAAACCCTTCACAGTTTGGGCTAACAACAAACAAAAGATGAACCGTACCAGTGAAGGCAACAGCCCACCCGTAATAAACTGTTCAAATCAAATACAGTATAGCTAGTGCCTGCACAGGTTTCATAGCACTGCAACCATTTTGTCCTGTAAAGCTGAAGTCAGTTATTTATAAATTATTACCATGATGACACTGCAGTATACTGTACAATGTTTGGATTAATCCTTTATACATCAGATTGCAAAGCACTGAAGCTGTAGGTATATTTCTAATTATCTCAGAGGGGTTGAGACCCTATCTAATCCCTACTTCAAGTTTACTTCAAGATGGTATTAATTAGGAAAGGAATCTCTGCATTTCCTGGTGGTTATGCTGAGCAATAGCAACTCATTTCCCTTTCCAGGAAAATCTGTGAACTTGGTTGAAGCACAAGTCTTATGCCTAGCAGGTGTTGCTTTTAAAATAACGTGGCTCACGGAAGTCACAGTGAGCTTGAAAGGACAGACTTTGTTTTTTTTTCTCTTCTCTACGTCAGGTGGAAATAACGTCAGTGATGGCTCAGGAAAACAAGAGCCATCTTTCCTCCTTAGCAGGGTCCATCATCTGAGCACGGATGGCCATGGCTGACGTGCTCACTTGAAGCTCCCTGTATAATCAGCGGGCAGACACAGTGCATCTTGCTTGGAAAAAGTAATCTCAAGTAGATCAGTTGCCTCGTGCTCAAAAAGTGCAGAAGTGTCTTAACCCACAGGTATCCACTGCAAATAAATACTGTGAGGCCAAAAGCCACAGGGTTTATTGGCCTGGCAATGAGTTACTGCATGAGCAGGAAACACCCTCTCATTGTTAACAATAACCTGTTTAACAGTTGTTGCAGGTTCTCCACCATCTGAATGAGAAAAGAAAAAAATGGAGAAATGATACAGGCACAGCCGAGGCATCGAGCTCACTGAATGACGATCTGAGGAAAGCTGATGCATGTTTTTGTGTCTCTCCCTGATTTCATCTCTGTCCTTTGTCACAGCAATATCCTTGCCTTTATATTCTCTTTCTGTGCCTTTAATCCCTTTTTGCTGAAGCTAGAGATGCTGGGGTAACATGCTCACCCTGTGACCCAATAGTCCTGAATATGCCCTGAGGCAGTCAAGGTCCTCTGTCGTTCCCTCAGCAGTCTCATCAGCTTTCCTTGATGATGGTCTGGGTCACTGCCATCATTGTTTTGGGTCCCTTCTGCAGAGGAAGAAAACATTGCTGCTTCTGTGTCTGCCAGGTCCCCGTTTTTTGTTAGGACACAGGTCCCTGTTGAGTGAGTTTAGTTGCTGAGCTGGCTCTGCTTTGGGGAGTGGTTCCCACGGTGCCAGCCGTGAGCACAGGTGCAACCATGGCAGCTGGGACAGGAGCCTGTGGGAAGGCCACCGCCTGTGTTACCAGAGGTGACGTGTGTTCCTGCAAGTGGGTCACAGTTACAAGGGCTTGGGGTACCCCAGAGCAGGGAAATGGTTTTATCTTCCTTCAGACCTCCAGAGGATATGGACGGTCCTCCCCAGGCGGAGATGTGTGAATTGCCTGGCTGATCACCATGGAGCATCCCAGGTGCACACACACGTGGTCTCCTCCTTGGTGGCTGGTGTGGACAGGGTGCCCCTTCTCCACCTGTGGTCAGCCAGAAGTTCTTGGACTTCCTCTATCCCTCCCTATTGCTTCAATGGCAGATAAGCTAAGTCACAGATCGTTTTCAATGGAGCTAGTTACATTTCAGCTCTTATCACTTTGGGTTTTTGCATGGAATGAGATATAACACAGCAGTTTAAAACTATTACTATTTCTGAGGAAGTGGCTTTATTGATGGCAATGAATGCTGATCCCATTATCACCCCGCTGATGGCAGCTCTGGCATCCAGTGCCACTGCTTGTCAGCAGCTCACTTTTGTCTGAGGGGACAGCAGAAACACTTTTAGTTGTGAGCAGCTTCATATTCTGTTGTCACGACAGTCCTCAACTTCCCTGTCGCTGGTGCTGTGATTACGTATACAGTGATTAAGCAGCTAATGGGGAAGTTTGGTCTTCTGGTTAAGCCCTGGACTGGAGGGTTGGGTTGGTGTCTGCACCACATGCAAGTCCTGTGACCTCAGGAAAGCCACCTACTATCTACATTTCCATTTTCCCACTGCGAGTATTATTTTTATTTTACTTCACTGGGGTGTTGAGCATATTCTTTAAGCAGATGGCATTATGGCAATGCAAACATTTTTGGAAGATCCTTATGAATATGAATCTCATCACAGCTGTTTGGACTTCATCTCTTCTCTGTGGTGGACTGACTCCAAAATAAAGTGTAGTTATTGTCCTTATTAAGCATTGCACCCTATCTGCTTTTTGTCTGGCACTGAATAAAAAGGCTTTGCAAGATGTAAACAACAGCAGGATTTTTTTTTCCCAAAGAGCCACATTCAAACAAAACAATGATGCACTGAAATTTAAAAAAACCCTATGTTTACAATCCAGCTTAGGTAATAGAAAGGGGAATGGCTTTGCTTAAACAAAACAGCCTCAAAAAAATCTTAAATTCCATGAACCATTGCAGATGATATCTCTTGGTACTTCTGACAGGACTCCAACAACCAGAGATTTGAGGCAGGTCTGCCAAGCCTTTGCCCTACAATTTGTTTCTCGAGGAGAACTGGAAGGCTTTTAAGCAGAAAATTAAATTTGAGAATGTTTAGGCTTTTAAACAGAGAAAACTCAAAGTGACCGGGGCAGACAGAATAGGAAGAAAAAAACAAAAGACAAAATGGAAAGGTTTGTATGCAGTTCCCTTCCCCGACCATGCTGTCCTTGCCAGCCAGTCCCTGCTCAGTGGCTTTGCTGGTAGCAAGAATTTTGGCTCAGTCTTTCCGTCCCCCGAGGCACAGCTGGCATTCCCTGTCCCCTGGTGTTCCCTGTCCCTCGCTGATGCCCAGCGCTCACACCTGCCCCCTTCTGCCTCTGCCCCACAGGGCCCTGGGAGAAGGAGAAGAGGTGGCTGCATCCTCCCGTCCAGCTCTCATCTATCCATCTGTGAAGAGCTGCAGCTAGTGTGCTACTGGGAGCAAGCAAATCAAGTGCATGCTCTGTGCAGCGGCTCCCCTGCTCTGGCTGCTACCGCACCCGAATATTTTCCATGTTCTTCAGCTCTGTGCACATGCAGTCCCTTCCCAAAGGTGCAGGACAGTGCTCCAGGACTTCCTTCAGCAAAGAGGTTTGGTCTGTTGGTTGCTTGGTTGGTTGGTTGGTTTTCTGTTTCGTTTTTTGTTTTGTTTTGTTTTTAAATTCCTGCATGCTGTGATTTCAATAGCGATAGAGCATAAACATGTCTTGGCAGATCTTCAACTAATCTAAGTAGCCAGAGCTCTACTGACATTGGCAGACATGGACAAGTCACCACATCTGAAGACAAATACTAGAGGCTCCATCCTGCTGACACAGAAGACAATGGCAAACCTCCTGCTGACTTCATAAGAAGCAGGATCTGACATTTAGTGCAATATCTGGAGAGGTTTGCTTATGTGGACTCTGGAGAACTTACAGTAACATACATTTCATTCTTTTCTGTGTGTGTCCAAATGTGAGGTCACTTGTTCAATTACACCCCTATTCTTATTCTATTGGGTAATGAGGGGAAAACAAAAGAGTGTTTGCATTCACTTATAGACTCGATTTTTTCCCTAAAGCCAACACAATGGCACTAGGACGTTTTTCTCTCAAGAAAATGTAGCAAGCCAACAGGAAGAAAAAAAAAGCCCCAAACTGAATAGTTGTAAAATGTTATTGAAAGGATTCATAATGGGTTCCAAGGGGTTTTATTGAATGGCTTTAGGAAAGCTTAATTCTTTAAAATCATTTTTGAGGTGAACATGTATTTAATTATGTTTCAATAGGGTTTAAAGGCCTCCTGTTATTAGCATTGTTCAGTGAAAAGCTCCTATATTTTTTCAAATGTACCCCTTAATTCAAATCTTTTCCTGCAATTTGATTTTGAGAGAGAAACTGGTTTTTAATGCTGATTACTATTTCTGTGTAGAAGAATTTTATTTTGATGACTTATCAGCTACTAAAAAGCTTTAAATGACAGTGAGTGCAAAATGGTGCAATTAGGCTGAATAAAAGTCTTAAGGCTGTCCTTCCAGGCTCTCTGAATGTTGTACAGCAAGTCTGATTGAAGCAGGGTGTCATCACAAATTCGTGTGAAGATGAGGTGGCTGGAGCATGCTGGCAAGATGTAGGGAAGAGGGATGCAGCCGAGGGAGCCATGGTGAGCTGTGAAGGAGCAGGGCACCTGGCTCCTTCAGTTCTCCCTTTACCAGCATAACCAAATCCAGGCTGGGTTTAGCTCTCACCTTCTGGCCTCTGCTCCCAGTGCTGCAGTGTCTTGGCTCTGTTCCACAGTCTGTCCTGTCCCACAATATTTGTGGAGTTGCATAGGATGACATTTAAAATTTGGCCCTGGGCTTATTAAATACAGGAGAGCAATGGATGGGGAAGCACCTCTAAAGAATAAAGGCACAAATGGATTTGTTACTTCCTGTCTAAGAGCAGGCTCGCTTACCTGTCAGCCTTCATTTCTTTTGGCAAAAGCTAAATACCTCTGTTTTTCTCATCTTACACACTAACCAATCCTACTACAGGTGTACCACCACTTCTAGTGGAAACGAGTGGCTTGCAGGGGTTACATACCTCTAATCTCACAATATGAATATAAAAGGATTACTTTTCATTTATTACCTAGGATCCCTTCAGGCCAGGACACAGCTGGGTTGTCTCAGCTATGCACCATAAGAAGGTTGCTGTAGCAAGCCCTTCAGCTAAATCTATGAATGCACAGCATACTTGTCTGGGTTTTGTAAGGAGGATTAGCATGTCTAATTGAGAAACATTACCTGTTGTTCAGTCTTAGGCTGCAGTTGCAGAGTCATTCCACCATGTGCTTGACCCCCCTTCTGATATTCATGTCTAAAGAAAACGGACTGTTGCAAAATCCTACTGCAGGAGGTTCCCTTGTGCAAAAAAGGATAGTTCCTTACAGGAATTGTCAAAAGATTGTATCCCAACCTCAAGTATGTTGCTGCCTTGGCTTGGCTTCTCTGCCCAGTTTAGCAGAGACTCTGACCCTGGAGATTTTCCATTGCAATTGCCAAAGCAATTTGAGAGTGGAATATTTTGCAAATGTTTTGTGACAATTTGAACTTTTTGTAAGAACAGCAACTAGTACTTTTTCTTTGGATTAATGAACACTGTGCTTGCTGTATATTGTTAATTTAACTAGTTCGTTTGGAGTCCTTTGTACTTACAGAATGTGTACATAATTTATTATTGCCCCTGCCCAGAGGCAATTGCAATGTATATCAGATAAGTTACAACACAATGAAGACACAGTGAACAATGCAAAGTTAAAATTATACAGCATAAAATTGTGGCTGTTGCTTCAGTCATAAGGTTTTTGTCAGTTTATACAGTTTGTCATGTTAGCCAAGAAATGGAAATGGAGTTGACAAGACAAGTCGAAAGCAGCACACTCTGAGGCGTGGAACAAAAAGTACTTTTTAACATAGCTTTAATCTTTAAGCTAATGTTCATTTGTGGCTAGTTTGCTGCAAGTTGTAACGTACCTAGGTCTCTCATCCACCTCATTTTATCCAGCTTCAACTGTGTATTAAGGCCGGTTCCTGGGATGAGAAAATAATTTGCCTTTATTCCTTTGACTACGCTGGTATATTTTATTTTCACTCAGGTTTTTTTGGCCAAACTAACTCAACCACACACAAGAGTGAGGTGCCTGAGCCAGGTCTTGGGAAAACCAAAGAGAAATCCGGGGCTCATGCCTTTCTCTCAGACTTTTTTTTTGCCCCAGACTGTTAAAGTCTTTCCTCTGTGTCTTGCAGATATATTTTATGTTCCTCTGACATCAGGAAATGTCTGAACCTCCTCACTATTAGGGCAGTTTGGGGCAGGGCAGTTACCATGTTAGTGCCGCATTACTAACAAAGCATCCTGGCTTTGACAATGATATTTGACTGGAAGTTACACATTAAGAAATCAACTAATTTCTGTCTCTGTTCCCAATACAAAAGCTAGTTGTCAACCATATGCAATGAGTGTCCTGCCTGCCCTTAAATTTTCCTATTTTTCTGTTTTTTTCCCCTCAAATCCTCTTAGCATTTCAAAAGTTCTTTTGATTCACTCGTGAACACAATGGCCTTTTATTTGCCTACACCTTGATTATAATGGAGTTTGCTGGAGTGGTTAAAGGATCCCTCCCCAAGGCATTTGTCATTCCTGTGCTCCAGACAATGTTTGCACAAGTTCCCTTTCATCCTCTTTCCCATTATCTGTGATTTCTGCAACACTGAGATCTCTTGCACAAGACCGTTGCTGGTACAAAAGCACCATGTATCATTTTGAAAGGCATTCCCTGTCATCTTCTAATTGCAAGCTCATATTTGGGAAAGGGTCTTGGTATTTTTCCTGGAAGCCAATATCTTCCTGCAGGGCTGGTACCGTCCCTGGCATCAGTCTAAAGTCAGAGTCCATGGCCTTTCATCGGTGACTCTTTGCCATGTGCACACGCACCTGCTCTCTGTGCGAGCACGCTTAATACCTCCAGTGAAAATTTTTGGAGGGCACACTTGTTTTATGCAGTTTAATGCAGGGTTCATCACATTAAAACAGCTACTAGAGTCAGGGTACAAGACACCTCTCAGAGCCTGAGGATCTGCCTGGGACATCCTTTGATGCCCAGCACTTCACAATATGGGGGATGTCCCTTACAGGGTTGATGCAACATGAGCTGACGCTCTCCTGTTGTTCTCCTGTTGCATGTCACCCTTTCTTCCAATTAAATGCAATGGAAGTGGGCACTGCTCTCCCTTCAGGTCCCAAGGAGGCTGTTGGGATGCCAAGCAGCATCCCCCCCAGGAGGAGGAGGGTGTCCCAGAGGGCTGCGAGCCTCATCCATGCAGCAGGACTGCAGCTCCTGCTGGACAGGCAGAGCTTGGCAGCGTAGCATGTCTTCAGCAGCAACCAAGTTTCCTGCTGTTAAAAAGGGCCAATTATTTCTGACTGATTAAATTTGAAGTGAGAAGGCTGAAGGCTCCAGAAACAAAATCAGCTCTCAGAGCAGAATTGCCGTCTTACTAAACCTTGGGGTGCTGTGAAGGGGGACTCTGATTCTCTGTGGAGATGGACCTGCTTTGAGCTGCTCCTCTGCCTGTTAGTCGAACAGACTCCTGGGCATAGCAGTTTAAAGAAGAGGAGAAGGTTGTCTTTTAATAGCTGAATATCATTCATGCAGTATATGAAGAGAGTTTTCCCAACGAATAGATTCCAAGACTATTAAACATTTTCTTCAATTTTTTGGCAGCTCCAGTAGCCTGGATCTATCTTGTCTCCCCTGCCCTGAAGCCTCTTTTCTTACCGCTGTAAAGCGATGAGTATTTCCAGTCTGTTATACGTTTCTGATTTCTGCTGGTGTGTACATGTGTGTAAACACTGTCATTTCAGTGTGGATCTCTTGTGGTGGTTTGTCGTGCTTTAAGTATTTGGCATTTCAGTCAAAGGCTGTTCCCAGGTGATGGTCAGGGGTGCTCAGTGGTCAAGGAGACCTCCAGTGCCAAGCCCTGTGAGTACGATGCTTTAGATACTTGATGCTATCTATTCCGAAAACTCACACTGAATGCTCGGTAATGTTTGCATGCAGACTAAAGCTGTTCGGGTTAAAAAGAGAGGAAGTTAAAAAAAAAAGACTCTCACAGCTGCATTATGCTCTGACCTGGCTGTGCACTCCCTGTTGCGCTCGGCAGGCCCGGGCTGGCACTGGCGTGTCCCGCGGCGTGGGGCTGCTGCTCCGCCGCCGCCGCTCCGCCGGAGCGGGGAGATGTGTCCCGCACCCGCCGGCCCCAGCTCCTCTCCCCAGCGGAGCCCCAGCGGAGCTCCCTGCACGCAGGGCTGGCACAGGCAGCCCTGGGCTGCTTCTTGGTGCCCTGCTGGTGTCGTCCTGTGGCCTTCAGGCTGTAACAGAGCATCGTTTCACGTGTCTCGGGCCCTTCCCAGGTTTTCGGCTGTGCTACGTGAGAGTGACTTTCAGGAACCAGACGTTTGCACAGGCGCCTGTCCGTGAAGGCCGAGGAGGGCTTTTTCCTCAACAGCAGCGGGCAGCTTCAGGTGTAGCATTCTCTTAGAGTTCCCTTCTAAAGGCTGAGCTAAAAACCTCAGAACAGTATAAAAAAAACCCTTAAAAGTCAAACATTCACACACTTCTGGGTAAAAGCCGCTATAAAGGCATAACCTAATGTTACTGTCTTACTGTTGCATACGACACACTACTGCCTTCCATCACAGTGTGTAGCACCTGCGAAGCACCACAGTGGGAATAAAAGCTCTGCAGGCCCAAGCAGCCTCCTATGGAAGACTGTAATTCAGCAGTATCACAGCTGCACTGCAGCAACCGCTGGGGATAACTGGAGCTATGGGCTCCCAAAGGGCTCGCTCACAGCTGGGTCAGGCCATTGGCCTCATCCATGCTAGCTGCAGTGGGTGAGCATCGAACCAAAGCCAGGCAGGTGTTTCAAAATCAAGTCCTGGGATCCCTTCCACTTGAAAAATACATTTGGCTGAGTTGGCGGTGGAGGTGTATTGACATGTTTCATGTCATTCACAGGTTTATTTAAAGCTAGTGATAAGCACAGTTAAGTAAGAGGATCCCTCACAAGTGACGGAGGTTCTGGGAATATCAGGCCCTAACTCTTACACAGCCTAGTAAAAAGAGATAGCAAGGTAGACTGAACGTTATGTTTTATAGGTAGTAGGATACTAATTAAAATGTACAGGAGGAGAGTTCCTTAGTCTTCTTGGAATAGTAAAACACCACCATAAACTTAGCAGCTCTCCAAGTAGATATTATGGTTAATAGGCGTTACATGTTTTCATATATCTTTCATTTAAATGACATGTTGTATTTCCTTCAGGTGTTCTCTTCATGTATTTATTCAGGCTTCAAAAGCAGTGATTTTGTTATAAAAGACTCTAAAACCTGGGGTTTTTTTCCTGTAAAATAATGACAACCCAGCAGAACTAAAGAAGAGCAAGAGCCAAGGATTTTGGGGTCCGGATAGGTGTAAGAACTGAACTTTACCACAGTCTGAGGTTGCCAGATGTGTGCTTTTGCTCTTGGCCTTTAGAGAAATGTGGTGAAAGCCTCAAAGTTTAAATCTTCCTTTTTATATTCATAGGCTCAAAGTATCAGATTGGTCATATAATTACATTTTAGGCCAGGCACTGAACACATAAGAAGTACAAATTTTAATCAAAACTTGCCACTATGTAAAGGGAAACCACTAAGCTTTACTTCTATATAGCTGATTTTTCCATGCAATCTCCAGAAAAGACTGGTGATTTTTGGTTTCAAGCATTCTTCCGTAGTAACTTGAAGTATTTTTAAAGAAATCCTGATTTTTTTAGCGGGTACTGGACAATTGCCTTCTGAAAACCAGAACTTTTATAAATGTTTTCTGTTGTGGTGAACACAGTAAATCTCTGGTTCCCTTTTAAAATCTCAACCAACAAAAAGAAAAGAATATTTGGCTTGGTTCTCTTTTTCTTGTATTATCCATGGGCCAGATCCTGTTCCTGCTAGCCTCTATGTCAAAATGTCTATGGACTTTTTGGCACTAAAATCAACCCTTAATTTTGCAAGAGTTATCTGCAAGAGATCAACATAATTTACAAAAATATAGTGATTATTTCATGTGGTTTTTTATCCCTGGCTTAGTATGCACCAATTTTGTCCTCTTGCCATCTTTGCTTCCCCAGTTGGTGTTCTGGAAGTCTAGCTAAGCCACTTATAATAATTTTCTCATTCACCAGTCATTTATTCCATTGCTTTCCTCCCTCTCCTAACTCCAATGAGTTGCTTACCTCATGCTTTTGTTTTGAAAAATTGCTTTCTGCACAGTAATTCCAGCCTCTCCTGATCTGTATTTCTGTAGAGACCATATCAGCATTGATTCAAGAAAGCAAGTGTGTCAAAATAAAAGCTGGGGCTTACCCTCTCTGGTCCAGCTTCAGGCCTTTGAAGGCACCAATTCAAATTCTTTTTCTACCAATGGCAAATGGTTACCCCAGAATCAGTATTTCATGGTAGAGCTATTATTTTGATGAAAGTTTAGTCCATTCTCCTGGTGAGCATATGTTAACTTTATTGCAGTATTTTAAGGCAGGCAGAAACGCTTGAAATCCATTACCCCGGGAAACCGAAGTGGCAGACAGGAATCTATGTTACGTTTAGGTAACATCTTTCTATGACCCTTTTTTTCCCCTGTGGTGCGGTTTGCAGCCTTTATTCTTTGCACCCCCAGGATCTGGGTGTTGTAGCAAGCAATAGCACTGTTACTCCAAAGGGAGAGTAAGTAGGTGATTTGCACTGGGATCTGAGAAATGGGGCAGATCAGGGAATTAAGCGTCAGACCCACAGGACAGGCTGCCCTCACCACACCAAGAGGCTTAGTCAAATCATTCTGGTGGTGAAGAGCCCAGACTAATGGTGGGAGGCAGGAGGAGCAGGGTGTCCGGTGGGGTAAGCGGTGCTTGCATCCTCATTCAAGCATCTCAGCCCTTGAGAGGGTGTGGGAGTTTAATGTTTATTTAGGAGATGAGCAAGGTTTGGTGTCTTGGGAACATGTGGTTCCCCTTCAGCCATAAGAAAGGAGAACTGTGGAAATGACTAGCATGCCAGTGCCTGACAGTGGGGATTTAGGGAGCCATTAGTTATTGCTCTGACTTGCTGTTTTTCCAAAGGCACCTGTCAGACCCAGCTGACACTTCAAGCACAGAGAAATATTTGGCACTAGCCATTCCTTGTGAATGTGTTTTATATATTCCCTTTTCACACACTTGCTTTGTTCTCAGGAGGTTTAGTATTAGCGAAGGTTTTTGTCTTTGTTCTCTGCAATAACCAGCAGACGTGCCTGAGCTGAGGTACTGTGTGCAGGCTTTGCCATTTTGACCCCGTTTTCCACCATCCCCTGGACCAAGGATTAAGGCTATTAATGAGATATCTACATTTAAATACTGCAGCTAACTGCTCCAATTCCTGCCTGCTAGCTAGGGAGCTGGGTCAGGCCCTGTTCCTCTGTCAGCTGCCCCATGACCCATGCAAACTGACTGTGTGAGCTTTTCATTGCCCACCTACTTGTGTCTGCTGAGATTACCTCTGAGAGGATAGACATCTGATCTGGGACATGAACTTACACGTCTGCTCCACTGCAAGTTCGGCTTCTCTCCATGTTACCTCTGGGAGTCCTTGCCTGACTTAACCTGTATTTTTGATGCACGCAATTTTTAAGTTTCCTCAAACTTTTTTTTCCTTTTGAGGCAGCATAAAGGATCTCTGGTCTTTTTAAATTGTTTTTTAATTTTTGTTATTTTTAGCTTTCCCAGTCCTTTAAAAACCTCATGCCCTCTCCAAAACATATCAGGAAGAAACAGAATGTAGTTCTGCTTTACAGATAGAAAGTTAAGTAGTGGTAAAGCTATCAGAGAGCAGTGGAAGGCTTCAAATTCTGTAAATCCTGAAAATCTCTATCCTAAAAAAAAACTTATTAGCTAATACTGAGAGTCCTACCTCTCCTTTTAGCTTTGCAGCAGAAGCTCAGAGAACTGCTGTTTGTGTTGACTCTCTTTCTGCAGGAGGCCTCCATGAGTTCTGAGAATCCCAGTCTAAGTCTGCCTGGGATTATGCAGGTTTCTTTTCTGAATCAGATTGAAATGCTACTTCTGAACTTTGCTCCTCTAACTGTTTTGTCCAGAAAAGCAGTTACACTTTCTTAAAATTGTATCTGCTTTGCAGATTGGATGCTTGAAGTTGCAGATAAGATCTGTGTTGTTTTGTAGGGCAGGAAGATGTTTGCGAGGTCCCTTTTGGAAAATTCCATCTTTGGTTTAAGATCAGTTGCAGTTAATAACAACTTCCCTTAAAAAGGCATATCTGATTTTGTACTAAATCTCTTTTCTCTATTTTAACCATCCTAGTGGTGGCTCTACTTGGCGATGGTTCCCTGAGAAAAAACTCCTTCAGTTTCTGCTTTTAAGAGAGAGAAATAATTCTTGAGTCATGACAAGTAGGGTGGTTGGGTTCCTTCAGCCTTAGCCTGTTGTTATTTTCAGCTTCTTGACTCCCCAGTGCCCTCAAACTCTTCCCTAACTGCACGGATGACCTGTTCTTTCTAGGGGTGTCAGCTTGATGAGATCCATGTGTGATCTGTTTTTAAAACAATGAGTATTTTAATACCTCTGCTACAATCCCTGACTGCTCATTTTTGTAAATATTTCTAATAACTTTAGTTCTTATATTCCTTTAGTGAGGAGCAAGTGAGCACTGCAAGTCCTCTAGTTCACTTCTTTATTATCTTCTGTTGCTTGCTTTTTTTCTCCAACAATATCATCAGTCCCCCTAAAGCTTGCACCCATCTTAAAATGAAGACGATTAGCTTGCAGACTGGTAGCCTCGTCACTTTTCTTCTGAGGTGTTGCATGTTGCTCTTAAGAGAAAGCCTCAGGGCTGTTCTCCTCTTCATCCATGTGTTGCACCTTCTGCTAGCACCGTCCAGCTTTGCAAATTCAAAATTTGTGACTTTGCATTGCCTTGGCTTCTTTGTTCCCAGGCTGGCAGGCTCGTGCATGGGATGCCCCTGGCCTTTTGAGCTCTGCTTTCTTGGCCTTGCCGGGTCACTCTAATGATGCAGGGAAACCTCACTGATCCAAAACCTGGGAATATGCCACTTTCTTGGACACTGAAATTTGTAGTGCAAGTAACAGCAACGTGAGGGTTATGTGTGCAAATATGTTTTCTTAGTATCTTCTAATGTTCTTTAGTAAAAAAAGAGCATATTGGCAGTAGGTGAGGCAACAACTTCAGAAGGAATGCATTAAACATAAAAAGTCACTGCAGGTTTTCTCTATCAGAAGTAAAGCACAAAATTTGCATGGACTCTGTAAATATACAAAGCAAGAACACCGCAGGCAAATGTTTACAAGACAAGTGTTTAGCCAATATCATTGTGTTCCAGCAGAAAGCAAAAATGCCAAATGAGAAGTCCTGGGCAGTCATTTATTTTGTCAGATGCTGTGAGTCTGTGGAACAACATTAAGTGAGCAGTGTTTGTGCTGGGCTGCTGTTAAAGATAGGCAATGTACCCATCCAATATTTCAGTAGTAGCTTTATGGTTCACTTGTTAGCTGGTGTCCATATTGTTACCCTTGCCTGAGATTTCAATATCCACATAGTTATCTCTTGCGCACAGATCTGCTATTTCACCAACTATTATTTCAGGGAAGGCTGTCCTGTTGCATGAGAACAAAAATCATTGCCATCCTCACTTAGCAGTGAAACTTTCTTAGCTCTGTTTGCCATGGCTTCACCTGATCATTGCCATCAGTCCCAGCAGCACACCCTATATCAGGATCAGTGTCAAGATGGGGACTTATTCTAGTCACCCAGAAGAAATTCAGGCCAGATGCTATTCCATGCTTTGCCTGCCATGCAGATTCAGTCTTCCTGCCTTGAAAAGCTTTTACAGAGTTTCTTTACCTAGTGAAGATGTGCTTGTAGCTCTTAAGATTTTTGAATATCTTTGGTGTATTCAGATCTTCAGACCCTGTGGCAGCCAAGCAGTGTTTCCCACCAGGGACACCTCCAGTAACGTGTGTTCGCTTGAGTGATATCATGGTGAGGCAAGGGCTTGCAAGGGACAGCCTCCAGAAAATGAAGGGATTTTATCAGCGAACTTTTCTCCACTGTTGAGCTGTAGGTCCAGAAACAAAAGAGCTGAAGAGGCAGGATGCGAAGTCTGACCTAGCTTGGGGACAGGGCAGTCCCATCAGTCTGTCTGAGAGCATGAAGAGTTGGGCCTGCGGCAATCAGGAGCTACAGCAAGTGGAAAGTGTCTGGAGCAGTACTGTCAGCAAGAAGAACAATGCTTTTGGTGCTTTAAAGTCTTCTGCATTGTTTAAGCTGTCCAAGAGGTAACACATTGCAGACTAAGTGATTTTATAACAGCCCGTATTAAATGCTGACTTATTTCACAGACAGATAAGCAGTTAGTGATACGTTTTTTTCTTGAAAGGTTAGAGATCTCTAAGATGGAGATACTTTGGCCAAGAAGTGTCAATTTGTATTTATTTACTTTTCCTCTTCCTGAATCTGTCAAAGTAGATGTGACTGTTCTTGACTCAACCTGCCATAGCATCTGGGTGCAACAGTTCTTGGGAGAAGCGGGATGGCCATGTTTTTGTCTTACCAAATGGAAATCACTGTCTTTGACTCAGCAGATGCTCCAATGCTGTACAGCTGTTTAAGGGAATGAGATTCATTTGATGGCTCTGACTGTCCCCCATTCCCTCTTCAGAAGCTTCTTCTCCATTTGAAATGCCAACCAAATACTACTGCAAAACAGGAGCTGCCTAAATTGCTACAGGTTTTATGAGAAACATACATGTAGGTACATGTAGAAGAGAGAGGTCTCTGTCACCATCCGTCCATGGAGGAAAAGGCAACAGATCCACCTGGTCTCATTCTGCACCTGGCTGGTCAGTGAGTTCCCAGTGCTGCCAGGGGCTCAGGTCATGGGTGCTGCTCCTTCAGCAGAGCAAGTGGAAGTAGAGGGGCTGAGGTACCTGCAGGGGAGGAGGCTTTGCGACGTCTGCTGTGTGTAGAGCTGCTGCCGGACCCAAGTTCAGCCTCATCCCCGCACCGTCTGCACGTCCTGCTGCCATTGCAGGGCAGTGGCAGTTATTTTCCCAGGGCTCCTCTGGCTCAGCAAGGAGGGTGTCTCAGCTGGGCTGCAGTATCTGCTGCAAGTCCCTATTTCCCTCTATCCCTATTGCATTTTGGTGAAACAAGGGAAACAAGCTTGAACCCTTCACGCTGCAGAGAGGCATGTTTGCATCTCGCTGCTTGAAGAAGTGGTCAGCAGGCTGTGGCACAATGGAAGTGTGTCAACTCCTCAGCTGGGCAGGTCTTTGATGGCAATGCTGTCGGTTTGTAGTGGCACCTGGGGACAAACCTTAGGGGAGCTCTGAATAAGTGTACCCTCTGGGCTGTAGTGTCTCACACCTGAGGCAGGTGCTGGGCCTAAGAGACATGAAAACTTAAAAAGCTGGGGAAATTTTATGGTAAAAAACCAGACACTCATTGGGTTAGGTAAAGACCTGAAGATTGTGTTCTGGACCCAGTCCTGCCTAATTTTCATTCTGGATGCTTACGTCCTTATGTGGACTCTCCTTGGAGTGCTTGGGTTTCAAGGGTGAATAGATAAGAAACAAAGTTGAGTGTCAAAGCCAATCGGTGAAGCTGGCTGTTCCAAGTGGGGTAATGTTGCACTGTCCTGTGTGGCTTCCAGTCCCTCCTCTCTCTTGCTTCCCACATTTCTTACATCACTTTTTTTCTTTCCTGCAGCTGTAACTGACAGAGATTGGTACTGAGGAAGAAATACCTTTTTTCCATAGCCATAAAAATAGTTTCCTTGGTTTTATTAGCAGCACATGGATGTGAGTTCAGCATCCTCTCCAAAATAGACAATAAGCAGGAAGTACTCAATTTGGCAATGCATTTGGGGTTAGAAACATTGCTGTTTTCAAAGCATTTCACCAGAGTCATTAATTAAGTGCTAGAACAGAGAACTTCAACCAAACAAAACTAGGGGAAATTACATTTCTCTTTCCTGACCTATATAAAAAGCATTTGTGCTTAAATCATATTGAAAGCTTTAAAGGGACCTCTCTCCCAGTGGAACATGCAGAAAACATAAATGTCCTGCAATAGGATTGCTGCTCACTATAACTTAGTAGGACTTGGCTGCATTTCCCTCTTCTTTGCAAATGTTTAGTGAGAGTGTTTATGAGATCAGAGTCTAAGCAAGGATAGTGCAGATATGGAGTTTCATTTTTTGAATCTGAGAGCATGAACTGGGAAACTTTCTCCTAATGGGTAAGCTTATCCTGCCTGAGAACAAAGACAAATCCATCCCATTCCTGTACAGTCCCAGTGACTAGCATCGTGATTAACTCCAAAGCCTTGCTTGGTTATACAGTCCAAATAGCTTAAGATTTAGCAGAGTCTGAGAGAACTGGGTAAACAACATATCAGAGGGCTGAAGCGTCAGAGTATTCCCTGTCTCTATTATCGACTGTGATTCAATAATCACAGTCAGAGGAGACACGGTCTTTCATTTAACGTGTAAATGGACCATACCTATCCAAATAAGGGAAAAGTCTCAGTGCATTGTATCTCACAGTGGGGCATAACTGCTGCTGCGCTCCTGGATCCACAGGCCCCAGAACAGATGCACCTCTAGCTACCATCTGCAATAGGGTCCCTGCATCCATCCTCTCTGCATGCTGCTGTGGATGTGCAAGACAGGTCAGAGTACATTGCTTAAAGAATTGACTGCCTTCTCTGTCCATGGTCAGAAATTGCTGCGGCTGCTGTGAGTGGTTAGTTCTTGAACAAACTGGGACTAAGAACTGCTGCTCTATTGCTTTCTTCCATTACCTTTCTTTATTCTACTCCAACAAATTTTTTGTTACTGCTTCTTTGTCCTAGTCAGATTATCTCCGGCAGCAGCTGCCTTTCTCATATAAGACAATTTGTTCTTTCACTGTGTTTTCATTGATTACTCATCCCTTTATATAGCCTACTTCATGAGTCACTTTGCCTACCTACCTGCAACGAGCGTGGTATGCTATCCATCAGTTCCTTGTTCGGCGGCAATTACCAGCCTTTTATTGCTGGATTTTTCTCTCAAGGACTCCTCCTAATGCCAGCTTACTTCATTAATTTCTAATTTTGCAAACCACAAATTGTGACATAGCCGCAGGAGCTGGAAATAGAGCAACTACATACCCTCTCCTAGAACTACACATATGGAGTTGGAAGGGAACTCGGGCTGAAGTTGCCAGCATATCCCTTATAATTGCTTTCCACGAATATTTAAGCAGCCAGATTTTACTCTTGCATACATTTGTTCATTTCAAAATTGTTCAAGTGGACTCAGTGGATGGCAGTTAGTTGTGTACACGGAGCAGGACATTGCTCAAGATGGGAAGAGCCTAAATCCTTCAAATCTTCTCACCACTGCGCTAGCACAGTGGCATGAGGTCCCAGACAAACTCGATCATGCTTTTATAGACTTCTCCACAGTTTTGTCTGGCCAACCTAATTACAGGTTGTTTTCTCACATGAATCTCTCTTAGCGGTACTCTGAGAACCAGAAGTTAAAATGCTGATATCTATTTCTAGCATGTTACAGGCAATTTTATAAATATCTGTATAAAAGATTAGTTTCAGTATTAACTCTGGGACAAAGTTAACTTGAAATGAAATAACTAATAGTTGTGATTTGTATGTCTTGGACTGAAGATACCTAAAATTATTGTTATTCTTTGCAAGTGGAATGAATACCAAGCAGGTCTGGGGCATAAGAATAGCCATGCAGGATTAATGACATGAACAGCATGAAACAAAGCTCAATGTAATCTCAATTGACCTTTCTGTCCCCTCATCTGCAGGACACCAAGGGGAGTTATTTGCTTCTCCCCTCCCCCCTGAAGGTTTTTATACAATATTAGAAGAGAAAGTGCAAACTTCTTCTGTCTCCTTGTCACCATGATCCCAGCAGGGAAGTGTATACTCTGTGAAAAGATGATAAAGCCAGTCTGGCTATTCAACTAATCTCTCTGGTATACCTTCCAACATAAATGGAAGTATGTTTTGCAACTCAGACAGCACAACTCCATTCGCAAATTAAGTCAGGCCATTGAATTCATTGTACGTAGGTCATGACTGCTGCAAATTGGAGCTGAGTGCAAGCTGCCTACCTCAGACTGTGCAGCTGGGCACTCCGCACACAGGACCCTGAGCGATCTGGTCTCTCTGGGCATTGGCATGAGTGATCATGGGTCCATGCCAGGGGCTCCAGAAAGTCTCTGTTGTTTCCCCAGCTGCTGGGCTATGAGTTACTTACCTGATCTTTCAGGACTTGTAAAGCCACCCATAGCACTCCAGGATATATTCTTTCCCTGGAATGTTCTATTGTATTGGAGATGCTGGTTATTAAGGGGAAAAGTAGCTGGGGATTTTTTAGCATGAGCATGAAAATTATAAAAAAGCAGGTCCTTTTTTGATCCCCTGCCACTCAGATTACATGCAGGTCTGTTCTCATCTAGATACAATAACTATTGCCATCGTTTTAGTATCATTTAGTGGTTTTCTTGGTTCTAGTATTTCTCAAGGACCACAGTCTCATGAAATGTTTTATAAAAAAACAACCAAAGAATGGTCTTCCAAAATGTCCTGTACATTCAATTAAATGTTGATATGCCTTTTCTATTCATATGTACTTTCCATCCTGAAACACCATCATGTAAATCAGTGCTTCAGCCAGCTGAAGTAAGTGTGTGCCTTGGGACACAATTTCCAAGTAGTCCTTCTCTGTACATTCCACTCTTGATTTAATCCAGGTTTATCTCAGCTTTGCATTAGCTGATTTGGAACAGGTTTAAGCTAAAGTGGATGAAGGCACTCTTAAACTGGAGCAAGAGTGTTCATACACAGTATCACACTAGCTAGCCTGAATGGATGCAAAGTATGTGTGCAGAAATCTTCTTTATTAATGTTCATCTTTGACATCTCTTTTCCTTTTTACTGAGCCTCTCCCTGCTGCCATGTTTGTCTTCTTTCTGCTGCTCCATGCCTGTGGCAGAATTAATGTGACTGGGATCTCAAACATCAGAGAAAGCTATATAGAGCCAAAATTTTAGTCCTCTTAACAGCAATGAAAGCTCATCAGAGTGCAGCTCTCCCCCTTGTCAAGAGGATGTATGATGACATCTTTATCCCTGAGTATTGGCAGAGGTGGCCATGGGGGCTTGGCCACTGGGACCCTTCCAGCACTGAGCAGAGGACGATGCTCTGCTGAGATGGGACTTTCAGCCATAGCGGCACTCACCCGCCTCACTGCTCAGTGGTGTTGTCTACACCGTGGTACAATGCCGATGCAGTAAGCCCAGAGCATGCTGGCTGCTTTTACTGCAGAAGGCTCTGCTGGCTGCAGCTGGACCATTTCCCTGGTGAGAGAGGGGCCCTTCCCACTGGGAAGGCAGTGTGCTGTGTCATCTGCCGTTTGCCGAAGCAGGCTGCTGCTCAAGTTGGACCATCCTTGCTGGAAACAGAAACATGGGACGTAATATAAAGCACACAGAAAATTAAGTATGAATTTCATAAACAGTGGAAAAGGAATAATGGGGCAGACAGGGGAGGGCTCAAAGCAAATTATGTTCACGCTTGGCAAAAGTAATAGCAAGGTTTGAATGGGAGGGTGCACTGCCTTTTCCTAGCATGCATTTCATTTGCAGGAGGTACATTTCATGGCAGAAATGTAAAACATGGGTCTTGTCATCACAGTGCCCGTGAGAAAGTTAAGTTTTAGCAATGGAGGCATCAGGAGGCTCCGATGACCCATGCAGTGAATTTTCTGGATGTGAGACTCTCTAGTGCCCTATTGTTTTTGGTACAGAAATAAGGTCTCATTTTCTCCTTCCTGGGGAATCCAATAGTTGTAAGAAGAGATGCCCACAAGGTTCACTCAAGAGTTTTTGAGGGAAACAAAAAATTTTGCTGGGAATATTGGGGTTTTCTTTGAAAATAATCAATAAAACTTTGTTTTTCACTTCTTTACCTCTCCTTTCTTTCCATTTTGCTTGTGGAAAGATAAAGAAATGAGTCTGAAAAAAAACCCCAAACCGCATGAAAAGCTGACAGTATTTGGACAATGCCAAATAGAGTAACAAAATTTCCAAAAGCAACAACAACAACAAGTAATCCTTTCTTTCTGAACTCCATCCCTTTTCACAGTTGATGTTCAATTATCACATTTCTTCAGGAGTGTTTGTTCAAAGAAGAATTTTCCATTTCTTTCGATGGTGCTGTGGAGCAGGCAGTCCTGGTGCCGATGGGGCAGCCTGCTTGCCCAGCTCCAGTGCACGGATGCATGCTCTGCTGCTCCCTGCTCCTTGGGTTAAAAAGGCTGTGAAAACAACTGTCAGAAAATTAGCCTAGCTTACTGCCAGGGCTGGATTTTTGAACTAGTGACACAGGATCTGCAATTTATTATCAGTCTTCTGAGTTCTCCTGGATATTGCCCAGTGATTATATTTTATAACTAGGTCAAAAATATGCATGGTAATTTAATAGTCACTTGGAAATTGCCAAATATCTTAACTGGTCTGTCCAGCACAGCAGTCCGCAGTGGAGAGGCCAGCACCTCACCCTTGGAAGGAAGAGGGAGAAATAAATCCATAATGGGCGGTCAGGAAACAGCCAGCCAGCTGGGAAGCTTCTGATTAACCCATGTTACCAAATACATGGTTGATGCTACAATATAGTCTTTTTTTTTTCCCCCTCTGACTCATATGAAATAGCTTATTGTACAATATTCTTGTGAGCATTCTCATTATTTGTGTATATTTGAATCATATTAAATTGTTGACATCAGTGATATCTTCTGGTCATGCCTTCCGTGGCTAATTAATGCTGGGAAATCTAGGATTCCTAGTGTATGATGAGAGCTATTATACAATAATGATTAGGTAGATATTAATTATATTTAATAGAAAAAAATTTTCTCAGAACCCATTTTTGTAGGTATGGTGCTAGCTAAATGCATGTTGGGTGATAATTTGCAGCAGTTCTCACTGGACTCCATTAGAGTCCACAGAAATGTTCCCTGCTTTGAATATTTTCCCACTGTGTACCTGGGAAAAGGATCTGCAGCAATTTTAGGCATGCTTTTTTGAAGGTCAGAGGATTGTCACTTGCAGAAGCAACACTTATGAAATCTCTCTTTTGTTAGCAAAAGGAAATTTGTTTTCCTTTTGGTCACTGTGTTCACTGTCTGTAAGACAGCTGTTGCTGAGTTTGAAATGGTACCCTCAGAAAACTTCCCACCACTGCGGACAAGGGAGCTATAAGGCGTTACAGAGGCAGTGGTTTCTTTGTTCTTAATTCCTCTTTTAATATCTCATTGCTACCATAAATGTTGTTTTCCCTTCTGAAGACTTACAAGCTCAGTGCAGTTGGGCCAGGTTTGCAGAGAAAGCTGCATTAAGAGACCTTGAGGACTAGAGCAGGGCATGCCTGTAAAATGTTCTCTTGAAACAGGTAGGAAGCCCTGACATGCTCCAGCAATCAGCAAGAAGTCTGTTGACTGATTTAGCAACTCGATTGAACTGTGAAAAGCATGAGTCACAGATCATGGTGACCGATGTGTAACAGCCTTTTAATTATTTGAACATTAGCCTCCAGTTTGAAGTAAGTTGAAGAAACTGGATGACCCTGTCTATTTGGATAATGAAATCTTTCTGCTATCCCTTCCCCTGGCAGCACTGGTGCTTGGGTTAAAGTCTGGCTTCACTGAAGCCAACACCACAGTCCCTGCTGATATAGATAGAAACAAGCCTGCCCACCTCAATATTTACTCTGGTTTCTTAATTCTCAGTTCCTTCTGCATTTTCAGAGGTCTTTTCTGGCTTCTCCTTGCATCACGCCCATGACAAGCCCAGCATCTTAGTGTCCCTTTTGAAACATGCTCTAAATGAACCATTTTAAAAAAATGAAGCCAAACCCCTGTGGCTTTCTGTGGTGGGCGAGAAGGTGTCTCTCCAGGGGGTGGGGAGCCGCTGGTGTGTGTTACCAGCTGCCCTTCAGCAAAAGCTTCAGCTGGAAAAGGCAAAAGCCAGCAGCTTTCTACCCCATGTCCGTGCCAGTGGCTGGAGCATGGTCCCCTCTGCCCAGACGATGTTTTGGGGTGGCAGGAAAAGAGCCAAGCAGCTGAGCCCAGTGTCTGCTCAAGCTAAAAGCTGACTTCAGGCACAAGGGATGGGACTGAGAAGGAGGGAGAGGGAGCTCCAGGTCTCCCAGTCTGCCACCAGCTAACACAAACCATAGCTGGTTGGAAAATCGGGTTTCTCAGATATTGAGAAGCTGAGTTGCCTTCCTGCACACCGGCTGGCACCAGGCTGGATTGAGACGCCCATCACCAGACCTGGCTTAAGTGTATAAACACCAAATATTGTCCCAGAGCTCTCTATATTCTTGGCCCCTTTGGCCTTTGGATGGATTATATGATAGTTGAAGTGCCTCTGTCAGAACCTCTGTCAAGCATTGGTTGCCCACAGAGGGCTGATATCCCCAGCCTTGAAGATGTTAAAAGGCCCTGGGCAATTTGGTCTAGCATCGAAGCTGGATCCAGCTTCAGACCAGGCCCTGGCCTGAGCAGAGGTTTGGGCTTGAGGACCCTCAACAGTGCCATGAAGATAAATGTGTTTGCAGAAATTCCACCCTTGTTCTGTGAAAGCTACAAGCAGCAGAGAGTATTTCCATAGATGGTTTGTGCGTAAGTGCATTTTATTGACTCTGTACAGGACAGTGCTGCAGACCTAAAACTGGTTGTATTCAGCTCCACTTTCTCTGTTTATGCAGGTTTCACAGAACTGTCAGCACGGATTGCACATCCATTCAAAGCAAGTTGGCTTTATGTGTTGAGACAATTTTGCTTTACTCAGACTGGAATTCGGTTGTTTTGTTTCCTTTAAACTAGATGAATTACTATTTTTTCTTAGTCTTCTAGCCTACTTTTGTTGGGTTTTGTCCCTTGCAGGCAAGGGAGGAATAGCTCTGTGGGTTAAATACGGAAAGGAGATGTGTGGGTGGGTTGATGACGTACTGCAGTGAGGTGGAGATGAGCCAGTTACTGAATCCAGATCATTAGGAAGTCCATCACAACATCCCTAATGTTCTTGCCCTGTTGTTCTTACATTGCATGACCTATCCATAGATTGTAGAGTGATGATAGAGGAGCATTTATTCCCATCTTTATGAGGAACCAAAAAATCACTTTATGCTGATGTTACGGTGCTGCTGCTTCAAGAGATGGTCCTTCCTCCCCCCCACTTCTCATTGCCTCTTTTCTTCTGCACTGTGTTTGCACCACTCTTTGTTGAACTGGATTTGAGACCTGATTTGGTTGAAAACAAAGCTTTGGGTTTACTCCCAGCTACTTTTCTGCCAGATCAGGTCCCTGCTCTGACTACTGGTGTAGCCACAGGCTTGGTAACTCTGGCACAAGGAGAGAGCAGGAACATCAGGTCAGAGCCACCCATTTTTGCAGGAGCCAGACAGCATCAGCACAGTGTCCCCAAGCACAGGAGAACCGCTGGGCTGAGCCAGCAGAGCAGGAGTCAGGCTACAGCTCTTCCACTGTCCCCACACCCATGCTGCCCTTGGGGTTTACCCCTATGAGGGGACGGCTGCGCCTCTGCAGGCCCAGGCGAAAGAGGCAGCCCCTTCTCCCAGCACGGTGAGTGTGCCTATGGGAGGTAACAGGCATGGGAAATGGGGTGCTGCCGGTCAGTGCAGCAGGCCCCCTGGTCCCTGCTAGATGATGACTTCACGGTGGAGCAGAGCTAAGATACACCAGTTGGTGGATCAGCGTACCTCGGGTGTTTTCTCTGCTTATTGTTTGCCTGTGCGTACCACAGCCCTGGGTTTGCCTTAGGCAGGATAAACCATTGCAAAGACTTTTCTTAGCAGTCAGGATTTTGTGTGTGCCATTGTGGCCGTAATTGCTCTACTGACCTCAAGTATTGAGCTGTGGTCTTTAATTATATGAAAACCATTTTCATGAACAAATACCTGACACCTGTGACCTAATTGCTATGAACTGAATATTATTTAGAGGGTCATTGTGAACGTCATGTTGTAGGTTTGTATTACTTAAACCTTCGGAGCATACTGAGTTCACAGCCGTGTTGTTACTTAAACCTATTCAGATAATGCCTCTTGTTTTTAAAATGTGGAACTAACCACAAAACACCCTGCTTCATGGTATTTCTGTGCACACGTGCTTGGAACAGGTGCCCTCTTTATGACTGAATCCCCCCATCCTCCCCATACTGTCATAGAATCATAGAATCACAGAATGGTTTGGGTTGGAAGGGACCTTTAAAGGTCATCTAGTCCAACCCCCCTGCAATGATCAGGGACGTCAACTAGATCAGGTTGCTCAGAGCCCCATCCAACCTGACCTTGAATGTTTCCAGGGACAGGGCATCTACCACCTCTCTGGGCAACCTGTGCCAGTGTTTCACCACCCCCATTGTAAAAAATGTCTTCCTTCTATCTAGACTGAATCTACCCTCTTTTAGTTTAAAACCATTGCCCCTTGTCCTATTGCAACAGGCCCTACTAAAAAGTCTGTCCTATTTTTCTTGGAAGGCCCCTCTAAGTATTGAAAGACTGCAGTAAGGTCTCCCCAGAGCCATCTCATCTCCAGGCTGAACAACCCCAACTGTCTCCACCTGTCCTCATAGGAGAGGATGTCCCACATCCTCTTCCCATCCTGTGGATCCTGCCGCAGTGCCAGCCATGGCAATTATGCCCACTTAGAAAGCAAGAGAAAAGGAGCTACTGCAAACCCCCATCTTCCCCGCCAGCCCTGGGCAAGGACATGCATGCATGCTGCACCCCAGCTAAGCACCCCGTCAGGTACCCCAGGGTGTGGCTGAAAGGGCAAGCTTGTTTGCTTGGAAGGGTAGTGGAGACTTGTATCATGTATTCAGTATTTTGTGATCAAAACCAAATGTATTCCCACAGAATTAGCTTAGTACAAACTGTGGAACAGTGCACGCTAATATCTTTTAAAGAGCACTGTTCAAAGTAGGAGTGGGGCCCAGGGCGCCTGAGAACCCTGCCTGTGGCTTGCAGCGAAACCTGTTGCTTTTCATTACCGTTAGCTAATCAATACAAACGCCGTTCCGTGCACCTTTTCAGGCATTTCCAGCAGAGGATCTTCGCCATCAAATAGATCAGATTATCCTCTGAAAGGGAAAAATAAATCCCCCCAAATGGCATTATTACAAAAGAGATTTTTCAATAAAACTTTTAATTTCCTTTCTACGTAGCCATAGGCCAAAACAAACACACACACACACATATCTGCTATGCTTAAAGATAGGTAGGAAAGGGTTTGGAGGTTTTGAAACAGACTCATAGCCCTGCAGATAAAAGAAAAAAAAAAAAGAAAAAAAAAAAGGAAAATCCCAGGAGTATAAAGCTTGTAGAATTCCAATATCAGGTGTTACTATTTTTCATATCTTCCCATATCTTTCAAAAATAGAGTTCAGGATTGAAAACATCTTTCACAGACGCAAAATTTTTCCTGAAAATGTTACATTATTATTTACAATTTCTAGATAAGCAGTTAGAAACTGTGATTTCCCTAACTTTTGAGGAAAGCTTGTTAAGTGTTTAAATTGCAAGTGGGAAAAGCAATGCACAGAAAATGAATGTGTTTTCCTTCACCCTCTCAGGCCCTCTCCGCAAGTTGCCCCTTGTCCTTTCCCCTTTGTTTCACCCTCTTTTCAGCTCTCGAGCTCTGAGCCATCCTTAGCTTTCCTATGACTGTGTAAGTTATGCCTGCCCTGAGATAATTGAGACATAAAAAACCCTGATTGTCTGTTTGTGTAGTAATCCCGCATTTTAAATTTAGAATAAAAACATTAAAATGAGAAGCACTGATTGTCTATACCCTTTTTTACCACTTTGCTTAATAGCAGTGACCTAGGAACCACTATTTTATGATCTAGTTTTTTTGTTTAGTTTTCTTATTGCTAGCTTGGTAAAGCTGTGAATTTCTCCTAGTTCCTGATGCCAAATATTAGTCTGAAAACCTTCTTCCCTGATGGTGATGCCTTTCTATGCCTGACTGTTCCTATGAGGCAAACATTACTGGTGCTGTTGATTTCACTTTTTTTTGTAGTTTTCCAGGCAAGACCGGAGAGCTGTGCTTTGCTCATGGTCCTGTTGTGCAAGAACTGTGCACATCTGGCTGACAACTTCTGAAGCGCTGTGCTGCTGCTTCTGCTGCTGGTTGGCTTAACTGTAAAACTGGAGGGAAGGGAAGAGGGAGCTGGTCTGCAGATGGGTTTTTCATATGAATAGAAACAAAAAGGTGACAATAAAGTTATGTTAAGTGAAGCAAACATTTTGCTTTGCCTCAGCAGAAAGTTTTTGTTTCTTTAACTATTTAAAAACATAAACTTTAGATAAACACCTAAACAAAGCATTTCTATGAAGTCAAAGGAGTTCATTTACAGGATGTTGAAATTAAACATTTAGTGCTCAAGAAAAAGTTGTCTGAGCCAAAACAATTAAATTAATTCTATCTGTAGTTTGCTGAGTGTTTCACAGATTATGATTATGTATTTATCCCCTTCTGTCAAAAGTCTCTCATCCTCTACTCCTGTTTAATAGGAAGAAAATGGCATTCATTTTACAGATGGAAAAGTAGGGCAGAGAGAGGGTTGGCAACTAGTCCCAAGTCCCAAGGGGTTTGCAGAAGCAAGAATCAATTTCTGCTCCCTGCTCAGCCTGGGACTGTGATGCCACTGAAATAATTTGTTTCGTTGGTGCAGTTCTGAACTCTGTGAAACCTTTAGGGATGGGGTTTGCATGGGTGATATGCTTTGCATGGCCAGGGCACCCCCAGCACTGCTGATGGTAAGGTTGCAAGCTCACCCTGCATTTCTGCCTTGCTTCAGAGAGGAAACAACAGCTGTTGCAGGTGGCTGCTGGTCCCGTCCCACGCCATGCCCCTAACTCCAATCCCAAAGTTTAGAGGTTATTAAAGCAGAGGGGAACAATTTGTAATTGATTCTGTCCTTTCCCATTGCTCACAGTGGATCAAAGACTGTGCTCTCGGTCTGGGGAGATCCCCTATGGAAATCAGTGGCGTGTTCGGATAAGGTTTTCAGGTGCCTAAGAGCAACCATCTGCCTCCAGAACAAAGGAAATAAATTCCAGGCAGCAGTTCAGAAAAGGGAGTTGAGGGTGAAATTCTGATGTCTGTGAAGCATAGATTGTGATGAATGTGAAACAAACTATTCCCATTGTACAGTTATGAATGTACTAGAAATGTGATTCTAAGGATTGCAAACAGTATGACAAACTGCCACCACACTGTCCTGTCAACAGTAGCTAATGAAATATCCCAGAAAAGCCTACAACTCCTGCTTGATTTGCCCCACGTCTTTTAATACAGTCGCCTCTCAGTTTAGGTGCCGCATGGCTTTTAAACATGAGGGTCTCACACAAAAAATAAGGTTATGGGGCATGTGGTTTGGCATCCTGTGGCCTGGGTTGCCCAAAAGGTAAGCCTAGGAACCTCCCTCTGTGTGTATATGTTTAAAGTATACAGATATCTAAATGCTTATATTTTTAATTTATACTTACATATAAATGTATAACTATAACTATAGGAAAATAAAATATATGCTCTACATTTACACTAAATATGACTGCCTTACACCTGGCATGTGAATTTGCCCAAATTACAGATTTTTAATGGACAACTGACACAGGCACTGCTCACTGGGAATGAGATATGGGTTAGCTCAGTGGAAGCCATGTTCATGGTGATTTATATTCCTGCTCTGAGCAAAACTCTTTATGGAGTCTCAAGAGGTAGCATGTGATTTGTAGTCCCTAGCAAAAATCCTATCCATGATCAGTAGAAAAATTCCAGTGGACTTCAGATCAGATTATCAAAAACCTCTCTGAGATGCATTTTTTACCTCAATCTGTTCTTAAGAAAGAGCTGGGTAGAAAAATCAGGCAAGAGTAAAGAAGAAGCAGCTTGTGGAAAATGTGATGTTCTCATCAAAGGGATTGGGATGACTGCTAAGCTTTGACCACAGAGTGAGGTTGAGTCCTGAGTTGTGGCTCTGCTGTGCGGGACACATCCTGGCTTTGCAGGCTGTCCTGCTACCACCTCACAGGCTCTCCAAAAGGTGCTGCTGCCAGGGAGCCCAGCCTGGGCAAAGACAGAAAAGCGGGAGAAGCAGCCTCTGTTTTGCCTGTGCCAGGATCTCACCCACGAGCCCTGCTTCTCACAAAAGGAGGGTTTGCCTCCTTTTGCTGTACTTTGGGCAGCAAAAATGGATATGGTATCTGCAAACAGGCACTCTGGCCAGTGCCAAGATTTTTGCGGGTTTCAGAGCAAAGTTGAGCATTAAGGCAGGATTCAAAGAAAGATAAGGAGGAAATGCCATGGGTATTTACTTAAGGAAGTTTTTTGGCAGAAAGGAAAATATGGAACGAAGAGCAAAAGTTTTGGTTTGAAAATACCCTCCTGGAAGCAGGAGTCAGCAAGCAAAAGGTGGGTGAGACTTGGGGTAGGGCACAAGGGGCTTTAAAGCTGAGGTGAGGCACTTATCCTGGGTTTGGCAGGCAAGGACTAGCCTGTGGAGGTGGCTTAACATAAATAAGCAACTGGGGAATGATCTTCACAGCAGTTTTATGAGTCCTGAAAGTGGGACGTGGCTTCGTTTGCAAATGCTGGAGAAAAAAGCATTGCTGTCCTCAAGTGAGGTGCTAGAAAATGGTGTAGTTTGGTCATGCTGTGAGTGCCCGGATCACATGGGAAGTATCTTAGGCAGGTTGGGTGCAGCCAGCTGGAAGACTTTGACGTGCTCTGGACCCATGGGATCAGCAGTGGCTCTGGGTTGCAGGTGTTGCTCTTGGCTACGTGATGCATTCAAGCAGGACTGGAGCTGCTCTTCGCAGTGACCATAGACTTGTCTCGGAGAGAGAGGACTTGAGGGGACAAATAAGAGTTCAGGTGCCCAGATTAAGCTTCAGCTGACCACTGCTTAACACAGCAGCTATCACAGTGAGACTGACTAAGAGTTGTGCTTTAAGAGACTTGAGCTTGGCAGGAGTCCTAAATTATGGATTACCAAATTGACAGAGATACAAACTGCCATGAGTCTCTTCCCAAGCCTCAAACAAACCAACCATTGACTTTTATTGTTTCCTCTGCCTTTCCACTTCCTTGTTTTTTGTGGAACTCCAAATGGAAATGTCAGAGGCTGGTTTTCTAGCATTTCCAAGAGAGATAAAATCAGAAAAACTACCAAAATTAGCTTTGTTAATATTCTTCGCGTGCTTCTCCAGATTGACTTCTAGACCAAAAAGTGATTTTGGTCTAGACATTTGTAAACCTTCCAAACATCTGGACTTCTTGAAGTCAGCTCAACTTTACTCCATCTACTCTGGTTGTATTTCCTGTTGTACTATTAAAAGACCACAAAAATATTTAAGCGCTGGAGGAATATGCTTATGGGGAAATTTTCCAGGAATGAAATACACTTGGCTAAGTGTGATTAAAGAGGAGGTGTGATGAGGATTGTCTTCTAGTCATCCTGTCTCCTTAGAAGGAAAGGGAAGCATCTGTAGGGCAAACCCAGTGTGTAATTAGAAACAATGGAGTCCTGCTAAGGCTCAGGCTGTGGGTCCTGGTTCCACTCTGGTTCGTAAAGTGTGTACTTGCAATCTGCAGAGAGCCGGCAGGACGTGTCTCTGACTCCTTTCTTTCCATGCTTTCTATTTCTTGTCTGGGGAGAGCAAAACTGAAAATGTCTTTATATGTTCATTATAAGCTGCAGCTACAGAGAAAGACGATCAGCTAGATCAGCTGTGACTGCAAGTAATAGTCATCAGCACTTCCTATGTGCCTAGTAATGCTGGCTAATTTCATAAGGAAGAGGAGACAGAAGAGTAAGAGAGTAAGTTGGAAGGAGCAGAGAGAGAGGAGCATGGTCAGCAAACTAGGCATTATTATGAACTAGAGAAAAATAATATGACCTCTGCAGAGAAGGGGGCACAAGAGGACCTGGGGACTGCATCAGTGGAAGGTGTTGGAGATGCTGGAAGGCTTTTTCTCAACCAGGTCTATTGGCAGGCTGAAGCATATGTTTTTTTCTGTGTTAATTCCAGTGTATCTTGAGTAAGCAGTAAAGGCTCCTGATATTACGTAGCAGAAATAGAGAAAGGGTAGTGGGAAGCTGAATGGCTGGAAAGACAAAAACAGTGGGGACAAGAAAGATCATGGCTCTCATCTGATCAGGTGACCATTGGTCATAACACTAACAATGAAGAATCTCCTGTGCAGCTGTAACTTCTGTCACTGTTGTGCACACTCTCATTCAAGTGTCCTTTTCTCAAGTGTCCATGGAGAAATCAATATTCTGCTCCTCAGAGCAGGTGGTGGATCTCTAATGACCTATTGGTCAGACTTTGATAAACCAGGATGGTTGTACATGAAGGAATTTCTTTCTGAATGGCTGTATGGTCTTGTGAACAATTCTTGCTTTCCATGGTAAAGAACCATGTTGAACAGAGGCTATAATCCCTGACTGGCCAAAGCTGAATCAACACTTCATTTCCTTTTCTAAACTGATCTAATGAAAACCTTGAAATAATTTAGTATCAAAGAAGATATTTGTAGTTGTTGTTTAGAATATACCATGGCAGTGAAACCCAAAGAGAATGGTTAATATAGTCTGCATGTGGAACCAGAACTTTTTCTGAAAAGGTAAAAGAAGGAATTAGAAAAATTCACAGTTTCTGTGGCCAGCAACTGCACTTGATTTTTTGCCATCTTGGTTTTTCACTGGTTGCCTGAAGTACATGCTTTATATCTGGCCCATGTGATGCTCCATGTATTTATGGTACTGCACAAATTTTTGGGACAAGGGTTCCTTTCTTTATGGGCAAATTATGTGTTCCTTTCATGTTGTAATTGGGACTTTGGCTTATTCTTTGGAACACTGTGTGCTTTGTGACTTGCTCTAACACTTAGGTTTTTCCATTTTATAGTGATCATAACTTGTGTAAGACTTTATTCGTGGCCCAAGTAAAATAGGGGTCATACAAAATACTTTTTGTCTGTGATGATGTAATTATTCAACTGAAGCAGTGTTACTCATGGTATTACACATAGAGGTCCCCAACATTCCAAATGTTTCAACAGTGCAGCTATGCAATTTGATAAGTAGTAGTAAAGTGGATGCAGGTGTTTTCTGCATTCCTTTAAGCTTGCGGCAAAACATATAAGATGGTCAAAGGCAACAGTCAAATCTAGCATGTCACTAGAACAGGGCAGGAAAATAAATTTACCCTTTTCTCTGTAAAGCAAGGAAAGAAAGGAAAGGAATTTAGGAGTACCAGGACACTGGTCTTGAGCACATATCCCCAGAGAGCACAAGCGTCTTTCTCAAGTTTTCAGGGAACTGGTAAATTTTGTGTAAGGACATAGGGCAATTTAACATGCTTTTTGGAATCAGAGGGCAGGCTGTATTGGAGATGTAGACATAGCCATATTCAACATATTAATATGCTGAAGAATGTGCTGAAACAGGTATGGGTTTACCTTTGAGATTTTAAATGCTGACCAATTGTAAATACAGATAGCCAGAGCAGGAATTATCAGTAGACCAAGACTGTCAGGTGAAGTGGTGGATAAGCAAAGATAATGCAAGTATAGCTAAGATCAGAAGAATAAAAGAAAGGAAATGAGATGCTGCTTACAGTCTGTTAATTACCCATGATGAGGAATATGTCTGAAACTGCATACTTGGAAAATTATTATGAACTAGGAAGAATAATATGATACTCAAAATTTTCTCTGAAATTTTACCTCATTTTAAATGTATTAACCCAACCTTCACCTAGCAGCACTGACATCTTATGTTACTTGAGAATTTGGCTTATTAATTTGACTTGACTCTTTTGTCATTCCAGAACTCGTTTTTTGTTAGTTGTTCGTGAGACGCAGGCTGAAAAATATGATGTAGTGGTAGTATTTTTAACACTTTTAATCTGACAGTGCTCATGTATGTGTATGTGTGCATGTATGTGTGTGTGTTTATATCTCCATACATGTAAGTAAATGTATACTACTATTATTTTGAAGCAATCAACCACAGTGCAACTGTGGTAGCACTGGCTTTCAAAACAGAGCATGTTGAATGTTTGCTGCAGAATGTTTTTAATGTGAGTTGTGTAATAGATAAGCTGTAGGGGTTTTGAACTGCTGACAGGGAAATGTTTAGATCTACAAAAAGCTTCACTTGTCAGCTCATATCTAACTGTCTCTTTGGGCACTGAAATTTCTTCTTAAAGTATTCTCTAAGCTCATCAAATTGCTGTCTAATCCAGAGGTGCCCAGTATCCATACGCATCAAGGCTGACACCCATAAATTTTCCCATGGTCCTAACAGCTACGTCCAGGCATAGACTTATGCACTTCATCTTGGACTTAAGCAAAATTTAGATACATAATCCCTAAACGTTTTGAAATGCCTGCTCACCTAAACTCCATTGGCATCTTACTTTTTAATGGAGGCTTTCCTAGATGCCTCATCTTTTGCTTCTTTTCATTCCCAATGTGCCCCAACTTTGGCAGGGCAGAGAAACTTAAACCTGAACTGATATCCAAGCCTACCAGAACAAAGAACCAGGTGTCTTCTCAAACAGGGGAGCTCAGTCCAGAAGGTGGTCCCAGGGCATGCCTAACATGCATCAAAAGCATTAACACTCTCATAAAAGATACAGCAACTACTTATTCAAGAAAAAAAACAGGCCAGTGATGGAGGGAGGTGTGCAAAAGGAGGAGGGTATGGCTATCAGTTGGGAGGGAAGACACCGGCGTCCTGATTCTGCTCCCAAAATTGTTTATACATTTCAAATTGAATTACTGGATGCAGCAGTGAGGTGGTGATGGGTCATTTGCCTCACAGGTGAGTTATCCTAACTATGTGATCCCATGCACAGCTATAAGGTACTTAGCATGTACTAGACCAGTGTTAAGTATCTTGAAATGAAAAAAGCTGAGAAAAGAAATATGAGCTACCCTGAACTGAAATCCTGAGACTGACTTCATAAGACCCAGGTCTCCACACAGGTTCAAGAGCTCTAAAGCTTAGGAAGATCCTTCTGTGAGAACTGGTTTTGCTTCTTCCATTCTCAGCTATAGACTTCTGAGAATAGTGTCCGTAACTTAAAGGACAAAATAATGTTGGGGAAAAACTTCTGTGCATTGCAGCTATTTTGTAATGTGATTTAGCAGCTGGGGACAGGGAGGAAAGCCAGACTGATGTAATCAGCCAGCTTTCCTCAAGGCAGTTGACATTTACTGCCCACTGTTTAAGACTTGCTCTCCTACTTGGTGGTTCGTCTCCAGAGGGGCAAATGAAGAGGAAAGATATGATAAGTATGTAACTCACTGTAACTCATTAATGAAACAGTCCTGGGCATAGTCACTAGAGATAGCAAAGTTTGCGATGAGGATAGCTGCAGATTTATGCCTTCTTTTGATGTGACATCTCCTCTACCACTGGGACAGGCAAAGATACTTTTACAAGATAAGTCAGGATGACTGTAAATGGGTGCACTAGTACATGCTTAGTGGAACATGAACACAGAAGGCTTCTGGGGTTTTGGTTTTAGTGATTTTTGGTTGCTTTTTCTCCCCCCAGTACAGCAATGTTGGTGTTTAAATGGTGACCACTCTTGGCCTGTCTTCAATAGCAATACCTATGTAAAGGTACTGCTGCATAGGGCTTCTGCAGGCTAAGCTGTAGAAAATGAGTAAGAAACAACCCTCCCCTGTAGCACCATGTAAAAATCAAGGTTTTGTGGCTAAAGGGATAAATAAAAAGTGTGGTTGCATACAATGATCTGGATAAATAATACCAACTGACTGCACTTTGGAGGCTCCTTTGGGCTTTGTAAAAAGTCTTTCCAGAAAGGCAAAAGTGTCTTTTTGTCAAACTTGAAGGGTTCTCAAAATTGGCCTGGGGTCAAAATCAACCTAAAGGAACACACTCAGCTTCAGTGGCATCATAGAGTAACCTGAATCTCTCTGACAAGCATTAAATGATCTCCAGCAGCCTTGTTAGCTAATCCCAAACAGAACCAGCTTGCTGGGAATACCAAACCTTTTGGCCAAGTGACAGTTGGTTTCTTTACAAAGGCCTTGGGAAAACCCAGTGAAAGAAATAGTTCATCAAAAAAACCACAGGCCAATTCATTTGGGAAGATTTTTCCATACATGCTTTTTAGTTCTCAATATTTCTAAAATGACTCGTTTTAGAAACACAAACTTTATTTTATGCTGCTGGATTTACAGAAAAACAATTGCTTTCTTTACCTCTTAGTGTGATAAACAAGTAATTATCAAATCAAGACCTAACTATAGATAGAGCAGAAAAACCAGGATGTTCATGTGTCTTAAATGCATTCAGGACACATTTACAAGACTCATTAGTAAGAGGAAATGAATACTAGCTGGAAGCCAGGACCAAAGGTAATTTTAATTCACCTTGGAGGTTCCTTGAGGATTGTTGTGCAGCCTGAACTTGGGTCTGTAACTTCAGATCCCCAGGAATGGGTGCTGGCCACAGGCTCTGCTAAACTGAGCATCTCACCAGACAGTAAAAGGTCCAGGTTTTCAAATTTACCTTGTTGTCTTAAAATGCAGAAAACATTTTCACTGAATTTTAAAAGCACCCTAGCAGATACATCCCATTAATCCAAAGTTGCAGTCCAAGTTAATGACTGCCACATTTATAAGCCCTGCTAGATACTCCCTGCATCTTCAGACACCAAAATGCCTTTGAAAACCTGGCTTAGATTCTGCAGAGCAGCTCCTGATTGTGAAGGCTGGCAGATCATTTTGAAATGCTGCAGGCATTTTAAGTTAGGTGAATTTTATAAAAAAATTTGGCAAATCTTGTTTTTGAGACTATTCTTGTTGGTCCTGTTTTGCTATAGAGTACTATGAAAAGTGTCATTTGCAGCTCCAAAAGTTTGAACAAGAGGAGCTAAACTTTGGCTAATTACTGCCCTTACTCATATAATCCATAAGTCAACCTTGCAACCTGAACTTGGTCTTCGAATTCTCCTCCAATCTTACCTTTAACATTAGCAGGTGTCTTGGCTGTAAATACACCAGTGCTAATTTGTGGCCAACAGGTTGAAGGAGGTGATTCTGCCCCTCTACTCAGCACTGGTGAGACCCCACCTGCAGTACTGCGTCCAGCTCTGGGGTCCTCAATACAAGACAGACATCGACCTGCTGGAGCGGGTCCAGAGAAGGGCCACAAAAATGATCAGAGAGATGGAACACATCTCCTGTGAGGAAAGGCTGAGACAGTTGGAGTTGTTCAGCCTGGAGATGAGAAGGCTCTGGGGAGAACTTACTGCAGTCTTTCAATAGTTAGAGGGGGCTTATAAGAAAGATAGAAACAAACTTTTCAGTAAGACCTGTAGCAATAGGACAAGGGGTGATGGTTTAAAACTAAAAGACAGTAGATTCAGTAGATATAAGGAAGAAATCTTTTATGATGAGGATGGTGAAACACTGGCACAGGTTGCCCAGAGAGGTGGTAGATGCCCTGTCCCTGGAAACATTCAAGGTCAGGTTGGATGGGGCTCTGAGCAACCTGATCTAGTTGATGTCCCTGATTATTGCAGGGGGGTTGGACTAGATGACCTTTAAAGGTCCCTTCCAACCCAAACCATTCTATGATTCTATGATTCTATGATTCTAATGAATGTATCTTATTGTACTTGTTACTTAATACCACTAGTCTGGAGACTATTTTCAGTTAAATCACTATACTACTGAAGGATTCCAGGAGATATAGGGGACTAGGAGTGCTGACAAAGTTATTTACAACAAATCCACCTACTAGTCTCACCAGATACTTCAGTTTTACAGCCTGATACCTACCGCTTCAGCTCTGTTGGAGTGTTATTTCTCTGATTATTTCCCCTTACATTTCTGTGCGAGCCAGGATCCTCTCCATACTTGAATGTCCAGCTTTCAGCCCCAGGTAGATACTTGCTCTGTGGGTCTTGTCTCTCCAACATTTTCCTCTTATTTCTCCAAAGAGGCTCAGAAGAAAGGCACAGGCTAAAATTACACTGACTGGACTGAAGCAAGCCATATCATCATCTGTACTGGACTACCTGTGCTAGGTACTTCCCTAAAAGTCATCCATGAATGCTGAATCCACTTCTGGGCACCACTGAGGAGGTGGGCCTGCAGCTGAGGTGTAACACACAGGCTGTAGGAGGCACAGTGAGCGAGGAGACAGGTGGCACCACTGTCACCCTTCTTGGTTGGGAGACTCGAAAGATGGCCAAGGAAGTAGCAGTAACGTTAGGAGAACTGGAAAAGTACAGCGTGTGAGGGAGGCATCTGACATGGAATGGATGAGACCGTGGCGTTGTGCCTTGGAAGTCTTTCAGCTTTCCACACTTCAGCAGGGCAGAGTGCCAAAACCCCACAGGTGTTTGCTTCACGTAACTGAAAATACAGGGTCTGAGGCGCTCAGAGATCACTGCAGAGCTGTAAAAGAGCTTGGCCCCAATGTGCAGATTTGAATTATTATTACATTAATATTCTTTCTTAATATTCTCAGAAAAGCCAACATTTTTCCCATGAGAAATTCTGAATCTTTTCCTTTACTGAAATCTGTCCAGGGCTCCTGCTGACAGAAAGGTTAATAAAGGAAGGGAGCTTTCCAAAGGGTTCTGACAATGTTTATTATAATTTTTTTATCCACCACATAGACTTGCATTTTAACCTTCAGGGTCTCAGGAATACTGATGCACCAGAAAATGGATGTGATCCTCACCCTAAGTTGCTGATGCCAATTTGGAAATAAGTAAGAGTTGTGCAAAGTTTGCTTTAAACTGAAGTGTGGTTTTCAGATCATGATTTGGATGCAGAAAAAGCACATTCAGAGCACTCCTTCGCTCTTAATCTCTCCCTGTGTCTTTGTTTGTTTGCTTGTTTGTTTGAAGCACTTTCTTTTCCTCCCTGTTGTTGGAAGATACTGTGATTGCACAAGCAGAGTTTCATATTTAAAGTCACAGAGTTGGACAAAAGGTTTCCCAGCTGAAGGCCCAAGCCCAGGCCCTGGGAATAAATCGTAGAGCTTAACAGCAGTATTTTACAGATTTTAAAGCTGAGACTTTTAAACAAGATTTCATGGAATGGAGTTTTACCAGTTCATTGACTCATCTAAAATTAAATGGAGCATTTCAAAGAACTGCTACAGCAGCAAAATCCAAGAGGAAGAGAGAAAATATACAGGTTGAACAGAATTGTTCTAACAAACATTTCTAGTGTTAATTCTGCAGAATGCTGCAACTGTTTTGTGTTAGCTCAGTGACTTCAAGCAGCCCTGAGCTCCCAAGTCTCATCAACCATGGGACAGCGTGCAAAGCATCCTTAAATCTCCAGTGTAGTTGGTCTACGTGAGCAGTCTGGATCCAAAACTGGACTCAAGATTGAATTTCTTCATGATGTTTTGATTTTTAATTCTGGAAAAGCCCATTTTAGAAACGATGTTTGCCACAAAATTGGGTTTTGTTTTCAATTCAGGATATTTAAGATTTTGGTTTGGTTTTTAACATATCCAGTTTTGAATCTCTGGTTCAAATCTAGTGGTCAGATTTCTACCTGCTGCTAATTTCTAAGTAATGTTTTGATGCCAGAATGAAAGCAGCAGGATCCTTCTGCTTTTATTGGTCTCGAGCAGAAATCAAGTCCCTCAAGAAATTGATTTGTACTTGTATGAGCTGATGCAGGAAGCTGAAGAATCAGGCTGTGTGTTTTCCAGAGCACTGATATCCACTTAACACATGCTTTCCAAACCCTGTAGTCCCTAATTCTTTCTAAGGATCCCTCCTGCATCTCCTCTTGCATTTGTCTTCCATGGCATTTTTGACAGGAGATATGTCTTATCTATGTTTGGAAAGTGTTTTTTAAATTTACAGGACTATAGAAATCCTTTTATAAGAATCAGAATGTAAACCTTTACCAGCCACAATAACATGAGTGGAAAATTCTTTGTTCATTTCTTAATGACTGACTAAATATTGTCTTTAGTGTTATATTTATAGGAAGTTTCCTCATATGTGCTTTAATGTAAATGTTATTCTTAGAGGTGGAGTTAGGAAAACCAGAAATTCAATACAGATCTTGTACTTTTCTTCAGTGGCAAAGAACTTTTTACCAGTTACACTGTGTCCTTCAGGCAGAGAGAAAGTAAATGGGCCCTTAGCGTTATGTGGAATTGGAGCAATAAGAAGTATTCTGGTTGCTCTGGGATTTATAAAGCCTACCTGGGAGGATTCTTTTTGCAAATTATTTTCCAAATCCCTACACTTCTCAAGCCTCCTTCATTTGGTTTTTTTCTCAGCATCTAATCTCAAATAATAGTTTCAGCTGTAGACAAAGATAAATTCATGCCAGAGCAGTCTGAGATTATTTATCTGTGATTTTTTTTAGAAATCAGAAAAAGTGGCCTTGGCTACTGTCTTTGTATGGCAGCCCTTCCCTCCAGACAGAGCAACCCTGCATGTCAGCCTGGCATGGGGCAGGTGCGGGAAGACATGCTGCTTTGGGGAAGACTGTGCCTTCCCATGCCTGATGTGGATGGATTTTGTGTTTAGCCCTGGGTGGCTCTGAATGGGACTGTCCAGATTTTACACTTCCTTCGCCCCTACTTTGCACATGCTTGTGCAAGGCATGAGGTAGTGGAAATCACATCCAATAAATCAAGTTTAATTCCTTTGCAAAACTGAGATGCAGACATGCATCTCTTCCTACTTTATTGCTGAGGTTCCTATTGAGGTTTCCTGCTTATAATTTATTTCACATAAGCTGATTAAAAAGCCATTAGAAAACAATCAAATATCTCCATAGATAGAACAGGATTACAAAGATGGTGCAATTATTCATTTGCCGTCTTGCTGTGTTAATACAACAGCTGCTCCCACCAGTCTTTTAACATGGCTGATCATTCTTGTCCAAGTTTATCTCTACTGAAAATAAATGTTTGGGATTTTATGTCAAGATAACTAACAGAGACTTCTAGAAACAATGTACATGTAGTTTTTACTTTTCTATACACTTAAATTCATAGGAGCTTAGAAATACTGCTTGGAAGGGATCTCTGGAGATCACCCAGATAAAACTCCTGCTCCAAATGGGAGTATCTTCCAATGCTAGACCAGGTCAGCCATGGCTTTGTCTAGCTGAGCCTTGAAAACCTACAAGGAGAGTGGTTCTGGGCAATCATTTCCAGCACTGTACTATGTTCTTACTGTAAAAGTTCATGGCAAATTCATGCATGCTCCTAGTTTTTCTCAAACTAGCTGTAATAGGAAAATGGCTAGTGGATCACATTTTATTATGAGTTAGCTATCCTGATATAAAAATGCAGTCTCTTTCGCACTGAAGACAGAGGTTGCCAGACAATGGTCATTAAGCATCAGGATTCAGAGGGCTGAAGATAATTTCATCAAAATACTGACCTGCCAAGCTGTTGATCATTTGGCTGTTTAGATGAAGTGCAAGAGCCTGGGATGAGGTATGGCAGTGCTCGGAGCAGATGAGACCATCTCAGCAACTTGCTTCTGTCTTCTGAGGTCAGAGTACCAGCTGGAGTGTTAGAGTGGAGGACTAGAAAGTGATGATACGACAATGTGAGTGTGTATTTAACAAATACATGTACATGGAGGAGAGGGAGAGGGAGAGAGTGAACACCTCTGTGTAGAACAGAAGCTCCATTCATTTGGGAATGGCTGCATTATCCAGAGCAAGAAAAATCCTTAGGCATATATGAAAGTCCAAGGCAAGTGTGAAACAAACTCATTTTGCCACCTCACATCTTCCCCCAATTACAAAAATGTTAAACATTGGCAGAGGTGCATCATTAATATCTTGAGTCCAACAGCACAAGCCGCTAGCAGGAGAGTTATAAATATCTTCCAAATGATTGGTTACACCCACATGCTGTCTTTTCTTTTGACAGTAAGTTTTCTGGAGAAGAATTCCTTGCAGAAAATCATTTGAGAGGGCAGCATTGCTGGGGAAGCTGGACTGGTAAGCAATCAGGGAGGCTGCTCGCTTGCTCACTGGAATTGAGGCAGCACCTGCTGCTACACTGCTTAGGGTCCTTGGCTAGTTTAACTGATAAGAAAGAAATGAAATGTTATTTGCTCACCTCTGCCTCACACTGTAGTTGGCATGGTTGTTCAAAGGGGAGAGGGAAGTTCAGAGTGACTGCGTGTCCCTCCTGTTCTTTACAATCAATAAAAAAAGATTTCCGTCACTGGACTTGGGGTTTTCTATGTGACAGTTATTATGGCTGCAGTATGACAAGGTCTATCCTAGAAATCTGTTTACAGAGAGCCACTACGTGAACAGGAGTCTCAGCGACACACTTACACCTCATTTCTGTAAATACCTCCTAACAGCTATGAGAGCCTCTGAGGCCTCTGTGAACTTCTGCTGGGGGGGGGTAATTCTGAACAGTGTGTTCCTGAACATGCCAGTTTCCTCCTCCACGCAGAAGGCTCAGCTCTGCTTGCAGCACCGCGGGTAGGAGTCAGACTGGTGTGGCATTGTTCATGGGCTTGGCACCGACACGCAGCATAATGTGATAATCCCTGTGGGTCGAATTTGCACTGTCCTTTGCCAAAAAGCTGTACTCGGAGGTAAACTTCTGACCTTGTGGCTTTTTTTTCCCCCAAAACTTATTTTGGAAAGAAGTAATTGCTATCCTTTCATAAGCCATTCTTCACTCAGAGGATTTGATTCTCCTGTGTGCTACTGTGGCTTTTAAAAGAAACAGAGAACTCTTCATATGGCCAAGACACTCCAGCACAAACAATTGAGGTGGCATGGCACCGAGGCAACCAGGTTCTTCCAAAAAAGATCATTCTGTAAGGCTCATAACTGTGAAGTCTCACTCATGCTTCAGCTCAGGACATAGGAAATGGTGCTCTGTGTCTTGTGTATTCACTGTTAGAGTATCTACTGAGCAAAGGGTGCTTATCAAAGAAACACATAATTTTTTTTTTAAAAATGATTGCACTTGAGACATCGATCTAGCAATGAATAAAAAGTGGCATTTCTTGAGAGAGTTTTAAGGGCTCTTTGGTTCAGTGGTAGTATGCATAAGGTAAGTAGTATGTATTTACAAGTTGAGACATGCAGTGCTTCATCCGCAACTTGCAGGTTTGTGTAAGTACTTGAGGATACGATGTGCTGAAGGAGCATGTACAAAGGAAGAGCTTTAGCTGAGAGATAGTCATAGCCTAATAATTATCACTCTTTTTGGAGACAACCACAATTGCATTAAAAGCAGAAAAAAAAGTACAGTTAATTTTATATAACAGTGCAACATTTTTAGTTTGCACATTTACAGAGGAAGTGTGAAGACAAAGAAATCTAGGTACTAACCAGTATCTTAATGAGTTATAGTAATAGTTCCTACATGTAGGGGTTAAGAAGATAGCAGACTTGGTTTACTGCCCACAAAATGCTGTCTCAAATTTTTTAAGCATCCTTTACTTTGCTTCCTGTTTTATATGTTATAATTTTAATATGTCCAATAATTGGACCTGCAACTCCTTGTGGATTCAAGTGAGACTACACAGACATCTACCAGCATGATTTGCTGCAATCAAGTAATTGATCATTTGCAGACTATATCCTCATTTGCACCCAGTAATTGTGTTGAAAGTTATTTGCAAGTGCAGAAGTCTACAATTCAAGAGTCATGCACTAAATACACTTAAGAAAATAAAAAAACCTTGCTTTAAGAGCCACATGATTTGCATTTCAGAAAGGGATATCCATATAGAGTTAGGTAGAGAACCACAGCATCGAGGCAGCGTGGGCTGACTTTTAGTGTAGTTCCTACTAAGGGTGAAGCCCTAAGTGATGAGGAGTGGGGTGAGAGATGGGAGCCGTGTAGACACATTGGCTGTTGTCCCCCTCCCTTTTAACCTCTTCTAGACAGCCCTGGCCCTTCTCCCCTCTCCAGCTGTGGTTGGCAGGGGTGACTTTGCTGTGCTCCCCCTACCCCAGGCCAAAGCCTATCAGAAACAATGTGCCATAAGCCGTTTTTCTTATGCAAGCACCTGCGCTGCTGTTCAGTATTGCCCCCTATGCCAGCCAGCAGAAGTGATGGGGCCGTTTGCAGATGATGGCTTTTTGTCACAGTCTTTTGAACAACTGAAGGAGCCACAGTGTCCATGCTGTGCTGGCACCAGCTGAGCATGGCGACTGAGCTCTGGCTTTGGGCAGCAGGACCCCACTGGGGGCTGCAGCACTCGCTGGATACCTCCAGGTTGGACCAGGCTCTGGGTCAGACCCTGCAGTTTGCTGGGGAGCATGGCTAATTTTCCTTGTATCTGAGATACAAGCAGAGACATCCAAGATCTCCCTCTTACAGTCCAAGCTCCCCTACAGACCCCTTCCCCATGACTTGTAGAAGATCTGACAGGGGTATACATTAACCATCATTTCTCTATTACTTAGCACTTGCCAAGTGGGAAATTGCTACCTACTAAATTCGCTGGGCATTATGTATTTCTAGGTCTTTACACCAGCACGTGAGAGTGTGTCCCAGGTTTGGGGTCCAGGTGTGTGTCCTGGGTGTCCTGTCACATGCAGACTTCCTTCTCTTCCCCTTCCCAACCTATCCCATGGTTTCCACACACTGGAAAACAGGGCATGATCTTTGGGAACTGAGGCACATCCAGACGATGTGCTGCTCTGTGTGATGGTTTCTGGCTTTGCAATACCCCAGCAGGTATTTCCATGTCTGTTCATCTGCACAGGGACATAGCAGGGAGCAGCCAAGCTTACACTTGGCTCTTACATATACAGGGGCTCAGTCATACTAAGGAATCTGAAAAGTACCCTTTTAAACACCCTGAACTATTGCTTATACCATCGATAGTACCTCAGGGACAGTCGTCCCCTCGTGCTGGTTGGAATGAAGAGCAGTGCTGTGCAGAGGGCACCAAGCAACTCTGATCTGCTGCCAGCACATGCAGGACACCAGCCCTTTAGCACTGCTAGCCTGAAAATGACTTCCTGGAAGCACCCATGTAAATGTTACAGAGAAGCCTCTTTAAACTACTCAGATGAGGTGCAAGTAGTTATCTGACTTGGGAGATGGGAGAGATTCCTGGCTTTGGGGGTCGAATGCTCATGTGATGGCCCTGTGACACCTCAGCTGGTGGCCCCAATGTGCTTCTGCTCCAGAGCTGGTCCCCAGCGCTGAACACCTCAGGTATCCATAGCTCCTGGCCAGCCCCACTGCCATCAGGAGGAGCAGCCCTGGCAGCCTGCAGCACGTGCTCCTGTAAGCCATGTCCTCCTTGACCAACCTGTCTGTTTTGGCCAGCATCCTCTGGACAGCCTCTCCTGGTGCGGTCATTCCTCCTGCCTTTCCACATGTGTAGGTCTGTGATATTTTTCATTTTGATCACTCTCTCCTCGCTGCTGGTGAACCGGCCATGTCATGGGAGATTGGGGTGAAGGAGTTTTCTCTTCAAGGCTATAATCCTGCTTCTTGGTGTCTACTATGGAAGCTCCTTATCTGGGCTCATGTACTACCTTTCCTGCTCGGTTCTGTTAGCAGGACTTTTTGATTCACAGCATGTAAGCATCAGAATCAGACATGCTTCAACACGCTCCATCTCCCACAAGATAATACAGGCATTTCCTAGTTTATCGCAAGCAGCTTTTGTGTAAATAAAAACAAAGCCCCAGATCTCCATGGGTATAAACCAGATGATCAGCAAATATGATCCTCCACAAAGATATGTTGTAAATTTTAAATGAATGAAGTGCTAACACAGAAATTGGTAGTATTGTCTTCTTCCAGGCAAACTCATGCCAGGAATTCATGTGGTCTGTGAACTCCAAACCCATGGCAGGCGTCTGTCAGGGTGTTATGGGACATCAAGATACCATGGGACTAAAGCTGAGCTGGAAACCTCTTTCCTTTTTCCAGTGCTAACCCACAAGGCGTTTCCAAAAAGTTGCTGAGTGACCAGCCCAGTAGCATGCACGTTTACCAGCATGCAAACACCAATACTGCACAAGACAACAAGAGGTACTGCGTTTGAACGTGCCTCCTGCTGTGAGACTCACAGATACATTTTGAATCTCCCTGCATGCATGAAGCAGATTGATTGCAGTGACAGTGCCCATCAGTTTAGCTTGCCTGGCCTGCATAGAAGCCAGGCAAAACAGGACCCAGCTCTGCCACAGAGCAAGGATGATGCCATGCTGGGGAACCTGGTTCCTCTGCACTGCCACCACCATTCTGGGTCCCTGAGAAAGACAGAGGATATGATTGTGCACCAAAAGAGGATCAGAAAATCCTTGGACAAACATGCTGATCTAACCCTATTTCTGCACTGAACATGGAGAAGACATGGACTAGAGCACACAGCTCCTCATAGTGCCTGTGCTTTCCCACCAACCAGCTCAGAGTCAGCAAATCAGCAGTAGGGGCACAGGAGGCATACATAGCTGTAAAATGGATATCTGTCCAAGCTGCATCATTTTCAGACAATCAGCAAGCTGCAGATGTGTTTAAGTAGCTGACAATCCCCAGATATACTGGGGCAATAAGTGGCAAGATCATCTCAGTGCTTCGTGCTCTCCCTCAGTGGGTCAAACACAGTATTTTTCAGGCTTTCAACTAAAAATGTGTAGCAAGTCATGAAAGGAAAGTGTTTAACCATGGAGCAAAAGAGAAAATAAACAAAATGGAACAAAAGGAAGACAAAAATCCTCTACAGCAATGGCATACACAATCCTCAACAGTCAAAGCATTGCAGAGGCGCCAACACTCTGGCTGCTCTGAAGCAACCACAAGCTCTGGGTCTGGATCATCCTGTATTCAGGCGTCCATGATGGTGCCTGCAAGGGGGTGAAATTTTTTCGCTGCCGGAAAGGCAAGGTGAAGAGGAAGACACAAGCACAACCAGGCTTTGTGCAGTTGCAGAGGCCTGCTGAGCACTCCTTGCCATGCCTGAGGAGAAGCCTTTTCACAGGGCTGGAGGGTATTTTGGGACTGCAGCTCTGCAGTGCATAGATAATATTAGCTCTTAAGGACATGTAAGAGGAGCACGTACGAGGGAAGAGACAGAGGGTAAATAAGGAGAGCATGAACTGGAGACTATTAGGCAAGACCGGCTATTTTTGCAACACTTTCAGGAAGGTGTCTGCCCCTGTCCCATCCAGATAAATGGTGACACGTTCCATAGGCTCCTGGATCATGACTGCTGAATGCTATGTGGGTCCTTTACCTCCTGAACACATCTTCATGACTCTTCCAGCTCCGGAGGGCATGTCTGGCCATCCTCTCTTGCTACCTCTCTGGGGCCCTGTAAAGTCTCCAAGAGACTTGCATATCTTCTCCTTGGCCCTGTTTTTTTCCAGTGCTAGAAGCAATGCCTTAGCTGCACACCCGAGTGGTGGTTTCTGGGAAGCTGAAGGTGCTGTATCTTGCAGGTAAGAAATATAACATGGGATTGCTGTGGTGTTTCTTTTTGTAGCTTAAGAGTTAGAGTCCCAGATGTTTCTGAACTGACATCACCAGAGCTGCATGTAGCAAGTAGTGTCTCCTTCAAAGTATGGTCATGACCCTGAAGGGAAAGACCCTGCAGAGAAAGGCGGCATGGACTGAGGATCCCGTGTGGGACCTGGCGGACTGAGGCCAGAAGGCAGGTGCAGAACTGGCCGTGTCCTATTGTCTGTTGCTCTAAGGTCCCTCAGGCACCCCTAACTCTAGGCTACCTAACAAGAAGGCAGTTGAGTTATGTGTTCACAGCCCTGAAGATGAATCCTGCTGGGCATACGCCGGTCCTGTAGGCTGCTGTTGAGGAATGAACTGACTGTTCATAAACGCAGGGATGTAGGAGCCTGCCATTTGTGGGACTAGAAGAAGAGTTTTGAAACATTATTTGTGCTGAAAGTTGCAGTGCTTTTATCAGGGAAAGGCAAGCCACATGTGCGATGTGATCAGGTACTATTCCTGCTCATCTGTGGGAGGATGAGTGGGTACAAGCAAGCACAGGCAGCCAGCACACTCTGGTCTGCTCTGTATGTGTGCCTTCCCACCTAGGTAGGTGGGAAGGGGGCTGCTTGGCCACTGACCAGTAAATGGCATAGCAGGCTGCAAGCAGGCATTAGATGTTCCTGGTGCTCAACACGTGCTCATGTCCTGGTACCACTGGACCAGGTGATGGGCTGTGCAGGGCTCCTGTGGTGCCTGGAGGTGCAGCCCCTTTGTTGTCCAGGACACTTCGCGGTGCCATCCCCACTGCTGATGGCAGCGGCAGACCACCTCTGCAGGCTACCCCGCGCTTGTGACTTGTCCCAACTTGCTGTCAGGGTCTAAGTAAGCATCCATGGGCACATATGCACCAAAGAGAGTGTCACTCCCTCATGCCAGTACGATCATTTTCAGTCTTCCTGTCTGTATCTTCAGGACAAAGCTATTGACACCTGGTCACCACTGCAAAGCTGGAACTCAGCATTCATGGAGTCCCCCTGCTTATGTCAAAGACGGGAAATTGTCTTCGCCCTGCAGTTGAAGCTTTTGTCTTGTCCCTGCAGCCAAAGCTGTTGGAGGCAGCGTTCCCTGTCGCTGGAGTTATCTGGGCAGACATGAAACCTGGCTGTGGGAAGGTGCTGGTGGCACCTGCCTAGGGTCCTGCTGTGCCTGGCGGAGAAAGGCAGGCTCTTGCAATCAACATCTTGGCGTGCCCCAACGAGGCAACTTACTCTGTTGCCACTGAATGAGTAGTCCAGGTGTGTCACTTGGGCAAAGCCAGGAAGCAGCATGCTGAACTGGAAGCTGCAGTCCTGATCAGAGTTGCTGGGAAGGCGGGTATGTCTGGCCTGGCACCTACATGACAGCTATGGGGTCAGTGCCTTTGCCAGACAGAGGGCTGAGTCTTTGCAGAGCTGTGAAAGCCTGTGGGTAAAATTTGGAAACTGTGATCCTGGAAGAGGTGAGGTCAGGGAAGGGTGTCCTCCAGAGGATGGAGAAGCAGTCAGCAGGTGGGCAAGGAGAGCAGACAGACCCGCAGTTAACGCAGCGGGAACCATTTTAGAGCTAGTCCTGTTCTGGTTTAGATTTAAATCGCAATGGACAGGCCTGTGGTTTTTATTTCTGGGTTATCATATGGCTGTGGCATTTTGAGCTAATTTTAGTCTACCTTCTGTTAACTTTTAATTACTTGTCCAAATCTAATACAGGGGAGGTAAGGCTAACCTAATTCTTTTCACATGCTCAGTCTAGAACAATGATTCAACTGCAGAGAAAAATTATTCTTATCACAGCAGAATGATTTCACCTCTTGTTCCTATTCTCCATGTCATGGTTAAAGACTTGTTTATGTTTCATAATGAATTTTCATTTTCAGGAAGTTTGAGCTTGGCTTCAGAATTGTGCTCGGGGCTGGATCTCAGTATATCAAATCTCGGCTTGGAAAAAAACCATCATCTGTACAAAACTGCAAAGAAATCCAGTTGGCTGGAGGTTAGCAGTTATTTAAGAATATGTTGTCGTTCTGCTCTTTAAAAATATAATCTAAAGGGTGCTTATATATAGTCCATCATCTCTCCATAATTTAAGGGAAACAATTCACCTATCAATGAAAAGCAGCTGCTCTTGTGCTGCTTCACTGTACAGCAACCACAGTTTATATGATGAAGTGGAAAAGACTATCTTATGCTAATGAAATTGCTTCAGGCATTTTTAAACAAACCCCCTTGCCCTTGAAGCATCCTAGATGTAGCTAACCTTTGAATTGCAAGCGCGTGCAGCAAAATGGTTGGTGCAACTGAACTGTATAGATACGAATGTTACTGTAATATAATCTAGATATATAGAGTGAAACTTTATTGCTCTTTTAATTGTTGCTTTCTGCAACTAAATCAACTAAATATCTCCTAAATAAAATAAAACTCAAAATGGCTTCTCTTATTACTGGTTCCAGCAGAATTTTTTGTGCTGTTAGGGATAAGCACATGCCAAAGCGCTTGCTGGATTAGGCCTTAAATGTCTCAGGATTTAAACTCCTCAGATGAGTGCAGAGGAGGGACTGAAATCGTTCAACATAGACTGAGGCCAAGCATGCTGTAGGAGGTCTACTGTGGCTCTTAATTTAATGTAGAAATCACTCTGTCTCCACAGAATACAGTTTCGGCTGTTGCAGTAACTGCTTGGGTATAGAATAATTAAGAGTTAAAGAAAAGAAGAGTTAGCTGGACTGCTATGCTCATCATCTCACCAATGCAGGAGTATTCCTTACTGTATTCATCTATAGCTATTTAGTACCTGAAATCCTGTATGTGGATCACATGCAGCTCAGGCTAGCAGTGATGGTGTTGCCTCCAGCTGATGGCCATGAGACAGCTTGTAAGATATGTCACAGTCTCCAATAAGTCTGCAGTGAATGATTGCCTCATCTGAAGAAGGATGAAGCTCCTGGCTGCCACAGGTGTCTCCCAGGCCTGACATTTCAATGCACAAACCCTCCTCTGAGCTGGGGGGCTGCCTGGAGCCCGTGGACACTTGGGTTTTCCAGCATTTCCTGTTCCTTGGCACTGGGTTGCCCTCTGCCATGGGTGGCTCTGCCCCAGCCCGGACGGTGTGGTGCCCACTTCACCACACCCCTTCCCAAGGGGCTTGGTGCAGCAGGTACCCACAGGATGATTCCCCACAGCGAGCATGGAAGAAGGCACGGCCGCCCCTGTCACACCCAGCGCTTGCTGGTGGCACCCCAAAAGAAGGGAAGGCGTGCGGCACCCCTGCTGGAAATTGCACCTGGGAGCACAGGGACAAGCAGCATGGTGCTGTGTGATACGGTGTTAGCAGGTATGTGTAGGTGTTGGTGTTTGTCTGCATCATCTTCTTCTTTTGATGCTCTTTTGGGATGGCATTGAACGAGGGCGAGATGGCATGGGCATGAATGATGTCTTCTCTCTCTCTCTCTAATCCGGCAAATACATGTTGACCCAAAGTAGAAGGGCTGTGGGGGGAGGAAGCCATGGCTCTCCTGAACACACCGGTGTGGGAGGATGCTTTGCAGGGAGATTTTGGGGTAAACCCCATAGAGCTGAGAAGGGACCTGGCTACAGTTTCTCTGGCTCTAAGCAAGCACTCTGTTTGGCCACTGAATAGCAGAGAAGCACATTTTCCTCCAGTTGTTTGGTTTGAAAGGGCTTTTTTTTAATGCCCCCTTTTTACTTATAATTTGTAATGATTTTGTCACCTCAAAAGAAAACCTGGGGACAGCCCTGTGTGGATGGAGAGGGTGACTAGCAGTCAAAATATATTGCTGGGACTGGTAGGATGCAAGGCATACTCTTGCTAATTGTTTAGCTCTGGTTTTTAGATGCCTGACTCTCCCCAGGCACTACCCAGGTATAAAACTTGGGGAAAGATACATTCCTCATATATTTTAGCATAGTCCATCCTGTCCTGCTCTCTCCCAGTGCCCCCAGTTGGTGAACCCTTGCCTGAGGGGTGTAAGGTTGTAGCAGGGGCATTGCTGGGAGCACAAAGAGCAGATGGGGGGAAGCCCCTAGGAGAGGCTGGCCACCCCTGGGGAAACCCACTGGACCAACATCTCCTTGAGGACAGGCAGGAGTAGCTGAGGGCTGATGGGTGCCTGCTGCCCTCCTCGCCACAGACCCCATGGTAAAGGGTACTTCAGCAGCAGCGTTATCGTGCGCTCCTCTGTGTCCTGTGCAGGGATCTCGTCAGGTCTGTTGCAGCTGGTTGTCTCCACGGGGGAACTGTGCTGTGGCATCATTCAGCCCAAGGGTCACAAATTTTGCAGGGGAGATGGAGGAGCTTGTGTGGGTCTGTATTTGCTTAGTGCTTACAGGTGAGGGGCTGTGTGCTGGACACCTTTGGCAGCCCTATGCTCAGGTGTCATCTTTCATCCCCTGTTAGGCTGTCTGCTGCATAAAACAAAAAACCTGACAGTTTGAGATTCCCGGTATTTACCAGCCTCTTCCCAGCTGATGGCTGAGAATATTACTTGGGAAGACAAAAGAATTTAACTTTATTTATAGAATAAGCCCTGTTCCTACTCCCAGGTCTAAGTGCTACAAGGGTTGGCTTTCTAGAGGTCTGGGCCCCAGGTGTGCAGCCAGAAGCCAAGTGCTAAGGTCCTGCCTTAGCTCAAACAGGAGTTCAAGGAGCTACTTCTTTCCAGGAGGGCTCTTGGCAATGAGGAGCATCAAAGCCAGGGTTGGCCAAAGGCCCTGTGGATCTACTTCACTGGCACACTTCAAGTCATTCTAAGCTGCTCTAAGGGGATTTCACAAGCCCTCCAAGAGCTCCTTCTCTCTGTTCTACTGTTGCACTCAAAATGGATGCAGCAGCAAATTTTCTCATCAAACCTATTTTTCCTTCCAGTGAAACAGTCGTGCGCCTATCTTCCAGCAAGAATTACACGAGGTGGCAGTCACTGTGAGGTGTGCACCCTGATGAGTCTTCTGGGACTATTGAAAGCTCAGAGGATTGAGGGGTTTGGGTATTTGTATACCGAACTCCCTCAAGACCTTTTCCATCTGTGAATGTGCAGTCTCTCCCTCTGTCTTTGAATAATGCTTCATATAACAGAATATTCTGGATGGGAACAAATGAATCTTAAGGCAGCTCTAGAGAATGCAACGCAAAAAACAAGGGGCTGAACCAAATTTGCTTTCTCCTCCAAACCCTCTTGTGGCTTTTGATTGTCACTGCCTATTCGCTTACTGTTGCTTCTTTCTTTTGGAAGAAATTTGGTTTGTTAACCAGATTATCTTCATTGTGAAATGATAAAAGACTTCACCCCAGTTGCCAGTAGTCTGTGATGCCTGGAAAATAAATCTGTGATTCCAAGTTGTTCTAACAATTTGCTGATTTCTTTGGGGAAATACGAACAAAATTAATATGATGCTTATGTAATCACTTACGAAAGCTATGACTAATTTGCATCCTAGTGGCAGTAAGAGGAGATAAGAAGATGTGGCATAAATTACACTCCTGTTTTTCTCTATCTATCTTTCTGGAGCCTGAGGCTGCCTGTTCGCAGCTGCAGAGGCGTGCCTCTGAACTGAGCTGCAATTGCACCATCGGAGAGGTGCTGAAGCCAGGCTAATGAGTCTCGCCAGACCCATGCTGGCTTGTGCTGGGCTGGCCCTGCTTCTGCATACCCCAGATCTCTCCCTTGCTAGGAGGTTGTTAGAAATGGCCAGTAGGAATTTCTCTGGACTTTTTCTGAAGCAGCTGCCAGAGACATCCCAGCCTTTCTTGCTCCAGTACAGAAATCCTGTCCCAGCCTGATGGGAGTGGCCCAGGTACTCATAAATCACCCAGACTAAAGCCCATCTTCTATATCAAGGCATGCACAATTTTAGAAAATCGGCATTCCTCCTTCCTCAACCCCTGATTTTTGTTTGTTTTGTTTAAGGTTTGTGCACAAGTGCAGGTCCCCACAGAGCCGGCACCTGGCTGCTGTAGCTTGAGGACCAGAGACACCAAGCAGCCTGTGACAGCAGCTAGGAAACTGGACTCTCCCAGCTTTGCTGCACCATGTGAAAGCAATGTGAAAAATACAACGGCATTTCAAGATAAATAGTGAAAAGTCCCTACCTTTTAATGTTATCTTAAGCAGTGCTATTGGATGCTGAAACATGTTAAAGTGTATGGGAGGAGCATTTACTCAAAGCTCCCTACTTCTGCTCTCCAGGGCTGGCATTTGTGCTCTCTGTCTCAAGCTGTCCTGCTGCACTGCCAGCCTGGTATTCTGTGTGTCTCTTCTATGCACCCTCCCTGCTCTCCAGCACTGGAGGTGAGCTCACACTGCAGCCCTTCCCTTAGCAGGAATATTAATTTGGTTTTCCTTCCTTTGATGAAGCCACCTAATGCCATTACACGTGTTGTCTCCATCTCTATCCAATTTAACAGACAAGGAAGCCAACAGGTTCAAAAACTTTTGAGAGGGTTGTGGGATTGACAGAGACGGTTGTTACAGAAGTCTAGTTTCCTTAGGAAGTCAGGCTAAAACCAAGGTTAGCATACTATTTCACAGTATTGTCTGTACTCTGAAGGTATGTCTGTACAGGGCAGTATGGTGCCTTGCTAGGTCCTGAGCAAGCTCCGACTGAACATTCATGTCAATGACACAGCGTGTATGGAGTTAAATTTGAATATTGGCAGCATGTCTTCTGTTTGGGGCAGCTCTGCTCTTCCTGGTTAGGGAGTCAGCTCATTCAGTGTTAGACTGAGGAGCTCTGCAGTACCTTGCATTGTGCAATGATGTGGACATACCCAAATAATTCAATTGAACAGCAGAATTCTCTTGAAAGCTGCTCTCCAAGTGTGGATTAGAGGCCAAATTTGAGGTGATTTGAGCAAGGAGCTCCTGAGATGCAACCCCTTCTTAAAAAAGTCTTATGCCATCCAAATGTTACTGCTGTTACAGTACTTCATTTACTGGTTGCACACATCTGGATATCGCACTGTGGCTCTGATCCTCTCCAAGCTGTTATCAGGTCATCTACTTAGAGTATGGTGTTTGGTATGCTATGGTGGTTGACACCCAAGGACCCTTAGGGAGGTAATACTAGAAAAAGTAATGGGGGTACAGATTGGATCTCTCCAGATTAAGGTGACAAAGTAGAGGAAATTAGGTTTGCATGCACAGCAGGACATTGTTTATGGATGGCTGGAGGCCACTGCCAGCTCTGGGGATATGAATTGCAGCATTGCCAACTTTCTACCTGCAAGCTGCAAGGGCTTCCTGTCACGCTTCGGCCCTGACAACAAAGCTGTCATTCTCAGAGCCAAAGTTTCAATGGGCTCTGAAACCCACACGCATGCTCCCTCTGTTCCGAAATTTGCTATGCCTTAGCAGGGTGAGAGAATAAATTTAGTCCAGGGTCACTTGACACAGCATGTTCTGTAGACGCTGCCTGCCCCCCCACACATATGCAGGTGCTTTTCATATCCAGATTGCTCTGAAACCTCCAACCTGCCCAACTGCAATAAGCCCAATACTGATTTGATGCAGCAGGCGGTTTTGGTGGAAATGAGGAGTCCTTCTGTCAAAGTGTCCCTGAGGTGTGGACAACAGAAAGAGAGCTGCTTACAGCATTTGCCAGACTCTCACAACTTTTGCAGTGCATAGCAGGGAAAAAACCCAACCACCAAACCCTCCACAAATAGGGTCTCTGACCTTGCACCAGTCTTCAAGTATGTCACGTTGTCATAGTCCAAATGCTTCACTGCCTCTGTTTGAAGAGACTTGACATCTAGCATTTCTTCAGAGACCCTTTGCTGAGGGACACCGACCCAGCAGCAAAGTCCCATGGGGTCCCTCCATGCCTGCAGTGTATGTGGGCATGCATGGCACTGGCAGAGGCGTACGCTACCTGTCCTGGAGCAAGCTCACCCCTGGGGCTGCCCAGAGCAGCTTGCAGGGCTGGATGTTGCCCTCTGGATGCACCAATCCTCCCCCATGCAGATGCTTGCTGTTGGCATGAGTGGCACCAAGGAGATGCGTGAGTGAGGGAAGGGTGCGCAGGCATGCAGGTTTCGGGCAGCTGCCCTGCATTACCATGGTGCCATTTCTCCAGCCCTCCCCTGCCACCATTCATGTAGGTGGCATTGGGATGTGATGGTTGGTTTGATGGGAGCCATCAGACTGCACAAGAAAAGCAGCACTGCTGCCACATCTTTGAAGCATACGAAAAGTTAATTGCTATAAGGTAAGGAAGTTAGTGGTTCCTGATACGTTCCAGAACATGAAGTCAGTGCTTAAAGACTTGAAGTATAATTGTCTTAAACCTCCCAATACTCAGAAATTTGAAACTTGCCTTCTGCAATACTACTTTCACAACAACCTTAACTCTTCCCCTATATGAAATGCTCCTCTGGCCTCTGTGAGAGCTTGCCAGACTGCCCCTTTCCCAAGCCTGTTGACAACAATGTAGGAATGTGCAGGAGTCCTGTGAGGGGGACAAGGAGGCCCTGCCTTGCTTGGGGAAAAGGCCGAGTTTAAGTCATATGTGATGAAGCAGGAGCTAGCTGAGGCCTGTGTGTCCTTGCTCACTTGTCTCACTCTGATGGAGTATGGGCTCTGTAGATGCCCGTGGTAAAGAAGTGGTGGAGTGCCTATGCCTCTGAACCTCTCCATTCCTCACCAGCCAAAGAGATGGAGCCGTTCCAAGTCACTTCCATTTACTCCTGGAGCCTCTCAAACGCGGAGCAGCAGCCTTTAATGACAGCCATAAATCATTAAGTAATTAAGCATGCAAGCTATAAAAAGCATGTGCAAACAAACCTTATGCAGTGATGTATATGTAGAGTTTGAGGTTAGAAAGCTAACACATTGCTACATTCCTACAAAAACATACCCAGCACTGCACTGGAGATCAAGATAATCTGCATGGGGAAATACTCCTCTTTATCCCACGAGCTATTGTTATTGGCCTGAAAAATACTCATTACCATAGTTATATGGAAGTTTGCAACCAGGGCTAAAGTTCAGGCAGCCAAGTCTTAGAAACGCTGGAACATTTTGTGAAGTAGGAATGCCAATTCCATCCCTGTTTATTCCAGTGTTTTTGTATTACATCCTAGCAGTCTTTATAATCTGAGAATTTTGCCAATTCCCTTCACTTTTTCTTGTGTTTCCCAGGGAGTGTGTATCCTCTCAGGTCTTTGACAGAGTGTATGAGAGTAGCCTAGCCTGTTAGCGGAGCACTGCAGCAGGAGCCAGCCCCAAGGGCTATGGCAGCGGGCACCTACCTGGCATCTGCTGGAGCATCTCTTCCAGCAGTTTGGGTTTTCATCTACTTGTTCTGCTGCTTCTGACACTTTAACCACTGTTTCTCCTAAGTTGCTTTGTGCTCTACAAGCTTTATTAAGCAAGGGAGGTCACCAGGTGAATCCATGTACCAAATCTTTCTTCCCTGCCCCAGCAGCACCCACAAAATATGCAGGTAGCTGAGTGTCTCCAGTAAGAAATGCTCCTCTGGAGAGAGTGTCTCCACATTAGCCCTGAATCCTGAGAGGGCGAGCCTCCCACTTTGCCATCAGACATCGAGTTTTAAAAGATACATATTGTTTAATTTACTCTGAGATGAAATAACTGATACAGATTTCTTGCACTTGGAGGGGCTTTCCCAAAAGGGCTGTTTGATTTCCTTCTTTTATTAATCTTGTACAATACTGTATTACCTCCTGTGATGCATGCATGTGCAACCAGCCCTCAGGAGCCTGGTCAACCAGCTGGAGTGTGATTTCTCGAGCCATTGGCAGGGAGAAGGATGTGGCCCCAGGGCTGCTCCTGCCACCTCCCCACTTCACCTCCAGCCACACAGTTAACATCGTGACAGAGTGTTCCTAGTTTGGGTTTGCTGTTATTTTCCCTGCACTGTAGTATCACAGAAGAACCAAGGGCAGACAGTGCTCTTTGATCTGAGCACTAGGGATAATTTTAAACAAGTTGGCAAAAACCATTCTTATATAACCATACAAGGGTTTCAAAACCCTGCAGAAACCAGGAAGGTGTGATTAGGATAGATAAGCCCAAATGGTTATGTTAGACTGGACAGATTTGGTTTGTGCCAAAGTCCTCCCTGTCTCTCACCAGCAAATAATGTTGCCAGATGGTAAGAGGTTGAAAATTTTAGGTCCTGTTTGTAGAAGCTATCACTTCACTGAGTGCATTGATTTGCCCACAAATCTGAAGGCCTGAAGAGCAAAGGTATATTCACACCAGTGAATACAGTCTTCTGCTAGTTACTGAATACCTTGGGCCTGTTCCCTCATGTTGCAATGCATTGAAATATTTGGCACTGTCTAACATCCAACTCAGGGCAGTTCTATGGATTTACTTTAAGAAAAGTAGATACCAGACTGAAAGGGTATTTCCTATATTGAAACATAGGGACAGCTCAAGAGAAGGCTGAAACGATTTAGCCCAACAGAAAGAGTGTGTTAAAAGGTTAGTAAAAAAAAGTGGAGACCAGTGATGAGTGGCATTCCTCAGGGGTGGATATTGGGACTGGCACTGTTTAACATCTTTGTAGGAGACATGGACAATGGGATTGAGTGCACCCTCAGCAAGTTTGCTCATGACACCAAGCTGTGTGGTGTGGTTGACATGCTGGAGGGAAGGGATGCCATCCAGAGGGACCTTGACAGGCTTGAGAGGTGGGCCCGTGTGAACCTCATGAAGTTCAGGAAGGCCAAGTGCAAGGTCCTGCACATGGGTCGAGGCAATCCCAAGCACAAATACAGGCTCAGCAATGAGTGGATTGAGAGCAGCCCTGCACATTTGCAGCCCAGAAAGTCAACTGTATCCCCGGCTGCATGAAAAGAAGCATGACCAGCAGATCGAGGGAGGTGATTCTCCCTCTCTACTCTGCTCTCATGAGAACGCACCTGGAGTACTACATTCAGCTCTGGCGTCCCCAACATAAGAAGGACATGGACCTGTTGGAGCAAGTCCAGAGGAGGGCCATGAAGATGATTCGAGGGCCAGAGCACCTCTTCTATGAAAACAGGCTGAGAGAGTTGGGGTTTTTCAGCCTGGAGAAGAGAAGGCTCTGGGGAAACCTTACAGCAGCCTTCCAGTCCCTAAAGGGAGTGTACAAGAAAGATGGAGAGGAACTTTTTACAAGGGCATGTAGTGATAGGACAAGGGGTAATGGCTTTAAACAGAAAGAGGGTAGATTTTGATTAGAGATAAGGAAGAGATTCTTCACTATGAAGGCAGCGAGGCATTAGAACAGGTTGCCCAGAGAAGTTGTGGTTGTCCCATCCCTGGAAGCGTTCAAGGCCAGGTTGGATGGGGCTTTGAGCAACCTGGTCTAGTGGAAGGTGTCTCTGTCCATGGCAGGCGGGGCTGGAACTAGGTGATCTTTAAGGTGCCTTCCAATCCAAACCATTCTATGATTCTATGAACCCAAAGACCACCTGTGGGAGCAGTGTTGTTTTGTCATATCTCATTTCCATGGACCTAACTCAGGAGTGGCTCTCCCAAAGATATAGTAGCACAACAATGTAAAACCAGCTTAAAGAGGGAGGCACTGGGGGCTCTGGTTGTCTGTAGATTAAAATGTCATTTGCTGCATCACCAGGTTACACAAGTAATTTATTACCATGAAAGGTTTCACTGGCTTATGGTCTAAATGTCAGCTTCTAGCCCTGAGCCAAGGGTTCAGTGACATTGCCTTCAGTTGAATGGTGTTAGTGAGATTAAATTTGACTGCATGCATGTAGAAACTTAATAAATTAAAGTCTGATATCCCACAGGCATGCAGGGTAGGGTGAAAATGTGTGACCCATATTTAGGGAGAACGATCGTTGCTTTCCTCTCCTTTCATGACTTAGACTTTGGGGTAGATTATGCACTTCCGCAGCAGAAGGTTGCAGGGTCAGGCAGGCCTGAGCACCACAAAGGGCTTTGAAATGAAGTGGAAAATGCTGCAGAATCTAGTTAGGTCCAGGAAAAGAAGAAAGGCTGTTTCTAAGAAAGAGAGAAAAGAGCTGCATCTCTGTTAGTCCAGCTCTTCTCATGGCTGCTTCTGATGTTCTCACCAGACCCTCTCTTCTGGAGGAGGAATCCACCTCAGAAATACCAGCACACCCACCTGTGATAAAGGCAGGTCCCCTGAGGGCCAGGAGAGGCCCCTCTTCGCTGGAGAGGCATGCTTTCCCCAGGTGTGGACTTGCCCGACACACACTGGGGAAAGGCGCATCCCGGCCAACTTCTCATTGAGGAGAACACTGGTGCATCACTTCACCCAGCAAGATCCCCCACAAATTAAAGCTTCTAGGAGCAGAGAGTATCATAAGAAAGATTGTGGTAAAGATTTCAGATGCTGTAAAAAATGCATTACAGGAGGGGCCTTTGGAGTCTGCATGTCATGTCCAAGCTGCCCTGCACGCCCAGTTCCCACTTGCGCTGCCTGCTGCCAAAAGGCCATTATGTGGCTGGTTCCCAGCCCACATGCCTAGGAGGAGCATGCATAACTAAACACACATATACATACATATGCATGTGTATAAATTGGGTCTATGCTTGGAGTTCTCATGTAGCAAGTATTGCTATGATACAACATAAAAATACTTAAGTAAAAAGTGTTGGAGTTGGCATCCCTGCTGTTTAAAAAGTGCTGCAATTTTTGCCAGACATCACTGGCTGAACTTTAGCCTTGGATACAAACTTCCATACAACGATGGTAATGAGTGTTTTATGGGCCAGTAGCTCAGAGGATGAAAGCTGTTTCCCTCCCCAGAGAAATGATCCCAGGCTACAGTGCTGAGTGTGCTAACAAGGATGCTGCTGAATTGCATTCTGCCCTGCTTTTGCACTTTTTCTATGTATGACTTCACTTTTATTTTTTTTTTTCACAGGCGCAGGGAACTTATAAAACATTTTTCCAGCTAGAATTATTAAATGCTTTGGCATTTTTCTCCTGCCTCAGCCTTGACCAAACCTGGGGTATCTCAGGGCAGCAGTGAGCTGGCAGGCCTCTCCTCTCATAAAGATGGCACCAGGTGCCAGCTAGATGGAGCCTTCACAGCACTCTCAGGATGTGCTCCTCTGGCAGAGAGTCTGGGCATCTGGATGGCCCTGGGTCCCAGGAGCTGAGGAGGGAAGCAGGGAGCCTGGCCATCTTCACCTTGCAGCCATCAGCCCTGAAGCTTTTGACTGAGAAGCATTGGGCACTTAGAAATCCCTCTTACACCTTGTGGTGGGTTGACCCTGGCTGGATGCCAGGTGCCCACCAAGCCACTCCATCACTCCCCCTCCTCAACTGGACAGGGGAGAGAAAATATAACAAAAGGCTCATGGGTTGAGATAAGAGCAGGGAGAGATCACTCACCAATTACCATCACAGGCAAAACAGACTCAACTTGGGGAAATCAGTTTAATTGTATTACCAGTCAAAATCAAAGTAGGATAATGAGAAAAAAACCCTAAACCTTAAAACACCTTCCCCCACCACCCCTCCCTTCTTCCCGGGCTCAACTCCACTCCCGGTTTTCTCTACTTCCTCCCCACCAGTGGCACAGGGGAACAGGGAACGGGGGTTACAATCAGTTCATCACATGTTTTCTCTGCTCCTTCCTCCTCAGGGAGAGGACTCCTCACACTCTTCCCCTGCTCCAGCATGGGGTCCCTCCCACGGGAGACAGTCCTCCACAAACTTCTCCAAAGCAAGTCTCTCCCATGGGCTGCAATTCTTCAAGAACTGCTCCAGCGTGGGTCTCTTCCGCAAGGTGCAGTCCTTCAGGCACAGACTGCTCCAGCATGGGTCCCCTGTGGCGTCACAAGTCCTGCCAGCAGAACTGGTCCAGCGTGGGCTCCTCTCTCCATGTGTCCACAGGTTCTGCCAGGAGCCTGCTCCAGCGTGGGCTTCCCACAGGGTCACAGCCTCCTTCAGGCATCCACCTGCTCTAGCGTGGGGTCCTCCACAGGCTGCAGGTGGATATCTGCTCCACTGTGGACCTCCATGGACTGCAGGGGGACAGCCTGCCTTACCATGGTCTTCCCCATGGGCTGCAGAGGAATCTCTGCTCTGGCACCTGGAGCATCTCCTCCCCCTCCTTCTTCACTGACCTGGGTGTCTGCAGGGCTGTTTTCTCTCACATATTCTCACTCCTCTCTTCCAGTTGCTGCTCCGCAGCAGTCTTTTCCCCTTCTTAAATATGTGATCCCAGAGGCACTACCACCATGCTGATGGGCTTGGCCTTGGCCAGTGGCAAGTCCGTCTTGGAGCTGGCTGGCATTGTCTCTGTCGGACATGGGGGAAGCTTCTAGCAGCTTCTCACAGAAACCACCCATTTAGCACCCTCACTACTGAAACCTTGCTATGCAAACCCAATACACACCTTGGCACAAAACCTTCCATGTCTTTTACTGCAAACCAAACATCAGTGAAGCCTTTTTTGGGCTTGGGTTTTTTGGGGTTTTTTTTTTGAGCTGGCCTACTCTGTATTTCTTCTTTGCTATAAATTACAACTTAAGGATTCTGCAATGGTGAATTTATTCTCAGGCCTGGCCCCAGCATACAGAAAAGGTCTTCTCATGAGGTCCTGTGTGCAGGTTACACCCAGCTAAGTTTGCACTCCTCCCCTTGCTGCTGACGGTTAGATTAAGAGGATAGAGGACTGTCAATACAGCAAAAGGAGCTCAGAGAGTGAACATCAGCAGCATGGGCTTTGGTGTGTGGGGGGGTACTTTCTATTTGACACTGGCTTTCCTCTATTTTCAGTCAAATGTTAGGAGCTGCTCTGATTTTAAGTGACTGAGAAACAGCAGTTGGTCCAGAAGGCAGTTGCTGATTTTTAAGTGCCAACTTTGCCTGATCGTAATTAAAAGCAGATGAAAAAGAGAACCCCCCCATCCTGTGTTTTGTTGCCTTAAAGCAAACATTTTTTCCCCCAGTTTGATCTGGGAAAGTTTGTACTGTACTGGAAAAATAATTGAGAAGTTCTGAACTGGTATTTTCTTGACCTCGAACAGGCTGTCCACTGTGTTGTTATTTTAGAAAGAGGTGGGAACAATGACGTTCACATTGCTCAGCAGGGCTCAGAGGGTCTGAGCCCACAGTCCTGGGCTGGATCTGTAACTCAGGAAGTAGTGCAGTGCCCCATGACTGGAAGGTGCTACCAACAGAGAAGAGGAATAGCGGTAACTTTGTTGGAGTTAAGCTGTAAAAAATAATTTGGAAAAGCAAGAATGCTGTAGAGAAATGGAGAAGATCCCGAGGGGGGACAAAGTGTAAGTCAGGAGGCCCTTCAGATGAAATACAGATGAAAAATGAGGTTATCTGACAATCTGCGGGAAACACACAGTTCTTGAACTCTCATACAGGTTGGGGAGAAGTATGTGTGTGCAATGAATATGCTATACTCAATCCAACTTTTCCAGCAATATGCACTTGAACAAAAGTATTTGCTGCAAGAAAGGCCAGAAAGGAGGCTGTCTGCATTTGCTGATGCAGACAGAACAATTCAGGGCAATGCTCAAATCAAAATAAGCTGTCAGAAACATACCACTTCAGTAACTGCAAGAACATGAGAAAAATGGCTTCATTCTCCTGCTCAAGAAAGAAAGCAGTGAGTCTGTGGTGAGTCTGCTAAACTAGAAATATCTTCTTGATAGCAATCTTACCTGCTGAAGTTTCTCCTGCACCTTGAAGCTGTTTTGGCACAACTAAGAGATCTCCTGATGTAGTGAGTTCACAGCAAGATTACAGCTTTGCAAGCAGTGGCAGGTTCAGACACGTTAATTGCACTGTGGTGCTCAGGGTGATAGGGGAGCCCGGGGCTGGGAGCCTGAGGGGAGCCTGGCTTCCATAGATGCAGAGCTCCTGCTTACATGGAAATTAATTAGGCACAGACTTGAAAAAGAGATGTCTGCATTTGTGTTTGATTAGGGCTTCATATCTGCAAGAGATGTTGCAGGGAAGCTGGATCATCACCTTTAGAAGCAGGTATAAAAAAAGACTATCGACACCAGCCCTTGTAGTAAGGCCAGTAGCAATTCACACAGGATTTCCTGTCAAAAATTAAATCCTGACAGAGTTCAATCCTGTATGCGCCTTCAAATACTTTGTATTTTTCATATTCACATATCAGTATATAACGTAGAATGGCATTTACATGTAATGAAACTGGGGATCCTTGTATTTATATATTTTTTCAATTGATTGACTTTCTTCTTGCTGTTACAGTTGCTAATTGGAAGGTTTTATTGCATCATGAATCAAAACAGGCAACTAGAATATTTGCTTGCTTTTGGATTTCATCCTGGATTCCTTGGGAGCACTCGGCACAGCTGTACAATGACAAAAGTGTCTACAGGTCAGGAAACAATGTCATCTTCATGAGCTGCCTGCAGCAGCCTGTGTGTGAGTGCAATTTGGAGAAAGCTGTGGCCTTTGCCTGCACAATAATCTCAGTAGATGTGAGCACCCCAAACCCAATTTTTAACTGGGGTGATATTCTGGGTGAAATTCAACGTACTTACTGTTGATAAGAGGTCTCCACTCACTGCCTGTTTTCCTGTCTGATAAGACTTACGTCCTTCTTCTCTAGACCTGGCAACCTATCCTCAAAATAGTAGCACCGTCATGAGTTAAAATGACAACAGCAATTCTTAAAAAATTATTCGACTTGGAGAAAAATGATCACAAGCATCTTTTTTTTGCACAGCAACAAATAGCTCCCACTGTTATTTCTCTTTAGAAGCCTTCTGGCACAGTGTCCCTCCCTTTTATCATTCATTGGTTACTTGACAGTAACATCACTTATAGTACATTAGTAACACAGAAGCTGAGGAGCAATCCCTATAAGAACTGTTCTTGAGCCAGGACATTTCTAGAATTGAATCCTCTTTAGCTCTCAACAGAAAAGTCTAGCTGCAAACTCACTTCTTGAAAACCAGAGTATGAAAATTGGAGTTTCCCCATTCTTTAGCTCTTTTGCTTCCCTGTCCTTTTCCTGCTCTGTATCATGTAGGTGCTACAGACCCTTTACAAGCACTCAGTAAGAAACATGTTTTCTGGAACAGTATTTATTCTCAATAAGCATTAATGGTTTATGATTACAGTTTTTACATCCAGATATTTGTTGAACAGGTTTTCCTCACTTTACAGTGAGGTGAAACTTAGAAAGGTGCCACTTCTAAGTTTAGTAATAAAGACGACCTCATGGGGGTCAACATGTTTGGATAGAAAGAACAAGGGAAAACAAGGAAAGGAATTGGGGGCTTCTGGTGATATTTCTAATACTTGCCACATGGGATAGTTTAACTAATAGTTTAAATGATTGTATAAGACAAACTGCTTCTATTAATACACACCCTTGTCTCTCCTGAGAAGTAGCTGCACAAGGTGGGAAGTAAAATGGTCTGGATTTTGTGGAAAAAGAAATTTGATAACTTGTGCAAATCTGAGTTTCTACACATTCCAGCTCAAAAAAAAAAAAAAAAAGGAAAAAAAGACATATTTATAACCACCTCCTCATGATACTCCAGGCACATTCTTACAGCTATTCATTCCTGGGCCTACTAATAAATGCCCCTGGACTGGTGATGAAATGCTTCAATATTTAACTTCACTCCCATTTTACTGATTTGTTTTAAAGGTCTGAACAAAGTAAGCATGCTCACACAACAACGAAAATAAATATGGTGCAAAATCTTAATCATTTGACAGTATGAAGGAGTTCAAACTGCCAACGTGTAATGCCTGTATTTAATCTTCTGTACGAAATCTAACCTTCCCACTAATCAGTTCTTAGGAGGAAATCCTGAGCCCTGCTGAAGTCAATGGCAAAACTCGCAACAACCTCAACTTTTATGTATGATGGAAATAATTGAATGAAAGCAAAGCAGACCGATTTTTCCATGTAAGCATATTTTATGCAATGATTATTTTATTAATTGATTATATGATGCAATGACACTTAAATATTTTCAATTTATTTGGTCATTGTCAACAAAGCTATGCAGTGGAAAACCTGTGGAAGATAATTCTAGCCTTCAAGGTAGTGATTTTTTTAAAAACTAAACGTAAAACTAGCTGTGCAAGTCCAGTGTACAGATATTAATTGTGAGCTAATTGCAATGGATACACACACATTATTTGGCCCTCTGTACCGTTTGCAGATTGCCTGTAAACACATTGTGAAGTCTTTGAATTTCACTCCTGTTCTAAACAACACATGAATTCCAACAAGAAATTGTTTTGGGGCTGCAAATTATTTATAAATACTCACAGATCACATGGGTGAGCATGTCACAGGATGTTCTTTCACCTAAGTGAAGGATTTGGATTTATCCAACTTGATACACAACTTAATTTATGTCATATGCCACATGACACTAGTACGTTCTTCTGTACAATGTGAACTTTTGACTAACAGAACCTAAACCCATGGGTGGATGGTGATGAATTTGAAAGTTTGTAGGCAAGTCAACAATTCACTGAGGTGGTTTTAGAGATCTCTTAGAAAAGCCTTATGGAAAAGCCTTTGTAAAAAATGGCAAGGAAATGTTTAGGAAGAAAAACTGAGTTGCTGCTCCACCTGTTTATTGTGCTGAAATACATATCCTCACTTGCAGCAAGTGTCTATGATATGAAGGGGATTAAAGCTAGCTGGGAATAGGAAGGAGAAGATAATAGTCACAGAAAATGGAGATTGTAGCTTAGGCAGTGCCCCTGTTTATAAATAAAATGTGGTTTACTCATTTTTTGATACATGTTTTCCTCTATGAAGGGGTCTCAGGTAGCTATCCAAACATTCTGAAGCTGTGGAAGGAAAATATTTCCCTGCCGTTCATTTCAGTCTTTTGTCAGTGCCGAAACACTGGTTCTGTGGACATGTCCTGGCCCCCACAACAGCGCTGGTCCGGCCTGGTCTGTTCCTGTAATCAAAACCCTCTGGTCATCTTGCCGCATGCTTGTTACTGTGAGTGTATTTGTCATTGTTTACATCCATTTCATGTAGCTGTAAATGAGCCTTTGCTTCGGTTAGGGTATTTAGATATGGTGAAACGACAAACAGCGTTCAGGTCTTTCAAACACAGGAAGCCAGGGCACCAGGAGAAGCGTTTAATAGGGTCTAACAGGAAACAGCATCCTTGGAAATAGAGGTTTATTTACAAACACATCAAACAAGAGGGACCCTCAGCCCCAGGGGCAGAGGAAGGGTGCCTTTTGTTCCATAAACATCCCTTTGAACATCTCATGTCAGAGTCAGACTGCTGGCCGGGCTGGGAGTGAGTGGAGCCGGCCGGTGGGTCCCCTTTGGGGTGGGTGATTGACTCGTGCTGGGTCTGGTGGTGATGCCACTCCTGCAGGGGTGATGCCGAGGGCTCACGCCTTGTGGTTTCCTCATGGTATGGCTACAGGACACCAGTGGAGGGCCTTGCTGGCTGGATCCCAGGCACTGTGGGTGATGCCTGTTTGCTGTGCTCATCAGAAATACTCGGAGAATATCTGGCCTTTATTCAATTTAGGTAGGCACTTGGTGGGGGTGGATATTTCAGAAGGGACATATATGTCAGTGGGATATCTTAAAAAAAGAAAGGGAAGAGGCTTAGTCTACACTTGGGGTCTGATGGCTTTGAACTTTGAAGAAATCCCAGTCATTATCTGAGCTTTGCTGGAACAGCAAACACTGAGCTGTGCTTGGGACTTAGCTGACTCCTTCTCCAGGAGCATCCAGAGGAGTGGAGGAGAACAGATGGTTTAAGAACAGAGTGACCGCTCATCTGATGACCGGTCATTAGAAACTTCAAGATGACTGGAAGATAAGGACATGCCAGGCCTAACATGAAAAACATTCAGGCACAGATGGTTTAGGAACAGAGTGACCACTCATCTGATGACCGTTCATCAGAAACTTCAAGATGACCGGAGGATAAGGACACGCCAGGCCTAACAAGAAAAACATCCAGGCAAAACGCAGCCAGCACACAGCTGATAAAAGTCATAGTATTTCATCTTTGTCTGCCTCCCAGGGGGACAATGGGAATGCACCTTTTTTTTTGCTGTATCTCAGAGCAGAGGGATGTCAGGCTTTGGGTCTCCAAAGGGCTGTGTGGGGAAGGCTGTCTGTGAACAGTGCCTTCTCAGGGAAGGCTTGTCTCCTCTGCCTCAGCTGCGCAGCAAGCCCTGAGGGTGTGAATACTTTCTATGCATAGCTAAACCTGTCTGCTTCTTTGTTTTGCCTTTTCCTTGTGTGTTCCTGCTGTTGTTTCCCCAGGTGTTGACAGCAGCCAGGCCCACATTGGGAGGTGACTCAAGAGAACCACTGAGCAGGGGAGAGCTCTGGCTGCCGTGACTGCTGCAGCCTCCTCTGCCTGCTGCTGACATCAGCCTTCGGCTTTGCTGGCAGCAGTGCTAGGGGTCTTCCAACACACTCAAAAATCCCTTTCCACAGTCTCGTCACCTGTGCCTCAGCTGGAGTACCTGCTTACTTGACTCTTTGGGACAATTGCTAAATCTGGGCATTTCTCAACCAGCTGTGGGAGCCACAGCTGTTGCTGTAGGAGGCAACGGCTCACGGCTCAAAGTCTCTCCTTGCAAACCTCAACCTCTTTCCAGCCATTGGCTGTGTGGGGAGTTTTGCTTGGCTAAGGGCTGAATAATGACTCCACAGTTCAGACCTGCATCCGATATTGATCAGTCTGTGACAGTGCAGGTTTGCAAGTGTTTTGACCATCTTCCAAGAGCCTTTCAGTGAAACATAATCTGGTCATGTATTTCACATAGAAGTGCACAGGATGCAGATAAACAACTGCCCACCTACTGCTACTGTCTATATTCATTAGAGAGACAGGTTGCTCAGTGTCCACACAATCATATGAAAAAGATGAAATGCAAGCCGGCAGGAAAGAAATTACGGCAAGTAAAATTATTCTGTATTTTTCTCATTTAGAGAACAATTGAAATAGCGGTGTCGATCAGTGGTCTGCTGTTTTCATTTCTCACTAATTACTATTTTAAAATGGAGAAACTGCTTGGAATTATGGTTTGTAGAAAACAGGGACGTTTCAAAGCTGCACGCCAGGTGAAGGGGAAGCGAGCTGGGGTGTGATTCCCACTCCCGCTGTGTGCTGCCTGCAGGGCCGATTGCCCGCTTCCCGACGGCAGCCCCTGAAGGAGGGCTGGCTGTCCCAGCACCTGCCCAGCACTCAGGGATGCACAGTGCCCAGCTGGCAAGGGTTGGATGCCTGCTAGGTCAGTCTCTGTGCTGGGTTGCATCTTGGCCTGCAGGGGCGAATTGAGATTAGGTATCACAACTACTGGCATGACTGCCTCACAGGAGTGGTTTTCATTGAAAACCCATCATTTCTGGGAGTGATTTTTATTTTGCAGGTGAAAAATGTGAAGGCTTTTTCACCAGATGGGAGGATCACAGGAGGAGAGGGTGAGAATTTGTGATGAGACTGAAAATGACTGACACATGAATGTTGCACATTCAAATTAAAAAGCTTTCAAAGGAATCTGTGAAAAAAACCCCACATATAGATTTGCACAATCTGGTCAACAAGAGTGACCTGATCTGGTGCTTTCAGCCATTATCTGCCATGGGATTAATGGGTGATTGAACCATCATCATCCTGCCAAGACTAGTGAAGTATCGTTGTCAGGAGCTAGAGGCCATCTGTTCAGCAGATATGTAGTAAAAAAGCATAATGAAATTAAAATAGGGGAAAGTAGAATAAAACCACAACTCTTGGTTACTTCATATTTTGAACTTAAAACAGCTTATGATTTTCATAAGAACATTTTTCCAAGACTATTTTAAAAGACAGTGGCATAAATAACACTAATGAGAATTTCAGAAAAGGAAATTTCTGTAGTCAGTATATAACCTACATAAACAAATCATAGACAAAACATAGCTGCACCCTTTCAACATTTGATTTTTTCTGATAAGAATGTGGAATTGTCTACATTTTTGCCTCTCAAAAAAATTGTTTCTAGTCATGGCCCTGTTCAGACACAACTACTCAAACATCACTCTTCAGCATTCAGGAGAGCTACTTAATGGTTTCCCAAAGACTAAACCCACTGTGAAGCAGCTCTACCCATCCCAGCCCAACTCAAGATACTTACCAAAATTTCAAGTGTATGATTTAAAGTATGCCCTTGTAAGGGAGACAATTATAATGACAAGTTACTTATCAAATGGATGTACCAGCCGAGGTAAAACTTGTTTTGGTCCTTTCAGGTGAGTGAACTCACCTGAACCTGCAGGATCAAAACAGAGGCCACAGTACCCTCAAATAAATATTATTTACATCTGAAGAGCAATATTCAGGAATGTCAGCAGTTCTAACTGACAATTAGGAAGGCACTGCCAAGCCTGGGTAACGAATCAGTTATTAGTAGAGGAGTCAGACAGTGCTAATCTCTTCACCAGCTAGTCAGCACTTTCAAACAGCCTGTGGAGATGGCAGATGCTGTTTACTTAGCACAGACATCTCATCTACTCTTTTAGCGATGCTGGGAACAGTCAATGGTCAAGAAGCCATGTTGGTCCTTCTGATTAAGAGAAGTGTTCAAGCATCCCCTGCTTCACAGCATGCTTTTCTCTCTTTGTTTATGTTGTCTTTGTGAAGTTGCATCCTTTTGGACATCGAGCAGATTCCTTCTTCTTCTTTATTCACTTGGAAGATTTATTTAAGTAAATAATCCCCAAGTACCTGTCTCTTTGGCTTCTTGGGTGGAGAAAATGTTGCAATAATGTGGCTGCAATAATGCAATCTCGCCAGGTCTGTACAACACAGCAAGCCCACACCCAGAGCACCCTTGGCAGAGCCACCCCTGCCTTTAGATGTTGCTGCTGAGGACAGGGGCATGGGGAAGCTGCTGTGTGGAGGGACATCCTGGGCAACACTTAGCCAGCTGTTTGCAGATGCAGCCATTGTTTGCTTCTGGAAATTAATTCAGGTCACTAGTCCCAGGGCTTCTCAGCACAGAGGCACCAGGAGCTCTGGGAGGCAGGAGGGTGAGAGCAAGGCTGGGTGAGCATGCACAGTGGCAGCACGGCTGTGTGGGGCTTCTTCATCTGGAGCAGGGCACACCTTCACCTTGTGCCAAGGGATGAAACACCAGCACAGCCTGAGTGCCAGCAGGACGGCATTATCTGCCACATCAGATCTGTTGTCTCTTCTCACCATGTAGGCCTCTTTATAGCCAAGGATGACTTGATTTATTCTTGGCTTTTTGGCCAATGCTCCCCAGATCAGCAAGGCAGGGTCAGTTTCTGCCCATGAGGCTTCTCCTGAAACCAGTATTGCACCAGCCTCTGGTGAGAGGGAGCATGGGAACATGTGTACACAAACACACATACACCCCCCTCTGCACAAGAGCCAGGCACAGGTCTGCCAGGAGTGAGGAGGCACTCCTGCATGTGGGGAGCTGAAAAAAAGCACCTTGTTCTGGAAAATAACAAACCTAAGAATTTCAGCAAAATTGCTGCTTTATGTAAATGCAAGTTGACAAGCGAGCAACCAAGAAAAGTCCTCTCCCAGTCTGCTTGCACTCCCCAGACAGTCCATCCCAGGACAAAGCTGTGCAGGGGTGACATGCTAACTCCCTGGCTAGAGAACCCTCCAATTTGTTTCCTTGCATTACTTCCTGGCTGCGGACTGGGCCTTGCACAGCATGTTCACTGCCCCTTGTTGCTTAGAAGCGAAACAGTTCCTTCTAATTCTTGATTGTCTCTGGCATGAAATTTGTTGCTTGGGGTTTAATTCCCACTTGTATATGCTGTGCCACTACTGAGACCACTACCCACTCCGTCAGATGCAGGGCTGGAGCAACATAGGGGTCACCGATGGGGACAAGTGTGTCACCAAAGCTGTCTCAGGAAAACTAGACAACTTTCTGACAACACTTAGCAGAGCTGAAGCTGCTGCAATTACTTCCACCCATTTTGAATCCATGATTTTTTTTTCCCATAGTACAGCTAAAGCAATTTCAGTGAATATCCTCAGCTTCAAAACCATTTTTTCTTCCTCCAACTGCCTTTATTTTGCTTGAAGATTTGAATCAGCCACCTGGGAGAGCTCAGAGACATGATGGGTCAAGTACAACATAGTGTCAGGGTCATCACTGAAATATCATTACAAAGCGATTACCTGGCTGAGAGCTCTGCAAACCCCTTTTCTGTCCAGCAAGGCACCTATTCCTCTGGCACGGGGCACTGCAGAGTCCCTCTAGAACTGCTTTGGGGTGACATAGCTTACAGCAAGCTGGCCTTAAAGGCTGTGAGTGGAGAAGGACAGCCAGCACAATCTGTTTGGCTTGGAGCTAACTGAACTTGCAGTAGGCAATAAATGCATGTGTGTAGGACCCCAGAGCAGCTGTGCTCAGCATTACTCTGTTTCAGGGCTCTTTCAATTGATTCCAACAGCTTTGGATCACAGATAACAATGTAGCCTTGGGAGCTAAGGCCTTCACCAGTGTCAAATGCATGTATGTTTAATTAAAAGTAATAACTGCTGCAAGCTTACTCATAAGAACACACAATATTCAATAATACATTATCTTCCAAATGTTCCCTGTGCATTTATTATTCTCATTTTAACAGAGGAGTCCCTTAATATTTTAAACTCATGAAGAAATTTATTGGAATGCATATTTAAGATCTGTATCAGCTGGGCTTTTTTTTTAAATTTAGACCATATATGCTCATGTGCATAAAAGGTATTATTAGTTTTCCCATCCAAAACCAGAAAAAAACAAACTCAAGGCACAGGGTACTTAATGGATTCAGATGGTAGTTGAGGCAAAGTTTCTTGTGATGCTTGTGTGGAAAATAATGTATATGTGTTGTGTCCAAAAAAGCTCTTTGTCCAAAAAAGGGTTTATCTCTTTGTGATAGAAGGCTAGACAGGCATAAATTGTTGTGGTGACCTTTTACCCCATGATATTACTGAATTATGTTGGAGCGGAGGTGGATTTAGGGATTTAGTAAATGGCAGACCCCTCTGACCTTAATTACTGTAATGCCTTCTTTAATCCTATCAGAGCTATGCAAATGAAATACACTTCCTGCATTTAGAATAAAGATTGCTCGGTCAGTTTTAAGTTGCAACCAGGGCATATAATGTTAAAAATGTAACAGAAAGACATTCAGGCTGCCTGTTGGGCAGCCCAGCATGGATGGGAGTGATGTAGCACCGTGCTGGGGGGACTCACGTGGCCAGCCGCAGGAAAGGCAGCACGTGGCTGCTTCATCTCTCCTGCCCGTTGCGCTCACAGGGCAGGTTCCCCGCCGGAGTGGAAACTCGAGCTTTGACTTCTTTGACCTACTCCCACATGAATATTCAGGGCTAACCTACAAGCCAATAATGTGAAGGACATATATGTACATACATACATACATATATATATGTGTGTGTGTGCGTGCATGCATACATGTAAGGCAAAGGCTATGAAGAGCTAAGGGTATTTGTAGCTACCAAGGAGACTAAGCACAAACATTAACTTTGCTGCTCTTTTGTATGTCTAGGACCTAAATGTGTCATCCTTTTATTATCATTTTTTTATTCCCCTCCCTGCCCAATACATATTCACTCAAAAGTATATACACAATTATCTCATGGTCTTGAGCTGCTGCAAATATTTCAGTGGATGTCTAGAGATTCATATGTCCCTCACCTTTTCTTGAGTACCTCCACAGAAAGCAGTAGCTAGGGCTCAGCCATGCGGGGTGCTGGCACCAACCCAGCTGCGCATGTCAGCATGTGCTTAACTCCCAGCGAGTACCTAATCCTGCTGACTTCAGGATCAATGTTACCAGGGGCAGATCGGCTTGTGCCGGCACCAGGAAGGGCTTCTGCCATCCCCTTGCCCTGATGTTTCTCCTGTGCTGAATGACAGCAAGGGACCTGCGGGTTCCTGCTGCGTGCCTGCTGCGTGTCAGGGATCCTTGGGGTATCAGCCTGCTGTGCGCTTTCTGTTTTTTTTAACTGGCCTTCATCTGCGTTCTTACAGCAAGAGCTGGCATGTCCCCAAGGACAGCTGTCAGGAAGCCATGCATCACTGCTTTTGGGGCTGGAGGTAGGACATGCCTCACTCCTGCTTCAGTTCCTATGCCCTTGAAGGAAACATGGAAGCAGGTGAATGGCAGTGGCACTACTTTCAGCACCCAGTGAACAATTACTTCATCACAGGAGGGTGTCTGCAGAGCAGTAAACATCTCACCTGTAGGCCAGGCACTTCTGTTTTAGAGGCACCGTTTGTGCTTCTGACATGCATAGCAAAAAATGCAATTATGCAGAGTTTGACAAATGGGATATAACCTGCAATTTATTCCATTTTGAGCTGCTCTCCATCCCTGCAGCTTTACTGAATGCATTTGCTATTCAAAATCGGTTACAGAAGAAATCAGATCCTACAAAAAATTATTGACACAGTGATTGCGAACTGCTTGTTCCAAGCATTTGACATTCGAAGTATATTAGTAACACTTAACTAGACACAAAGTAATGCATAGAAATGTTTCTGCTGTCTTGCTGTATAATTCCTAAAATAAGATTTTGGCTGCAAAGAGGTACAATTATGAGCTTATAATTAACTTTAGTAAAAGTTCTGTCAGGATTAATTCAAATTCATTTCTCTTTGATAAAGTGCTGCCAGTATTTACTGGAATGTTTCTAGGAAGGGAATTCAACAAAGGCCTGAATGCAGATGACACTACTTTTGCTTTACTGAGGCTATTTTTTGCAGGACTTTTCAGGTATTACTCCAGTTCTGTGACCATGTTTAGCTTTGAGAAGGACAGCAAAGAAAATCTGGGAAATGAACTCATAATGAGCCTGATATGTATTGTGATCAAAGAAACACAGTGCATCAAATTAAACAAAATGAAATAAAATAAAATAAAATAAAATTAAATTAAATAAATTGAAATAAAATAGAATAAAACAAAACTACCAATGTTGAGTACATTTGGGTAAATGATGTCAAATATCAGCAGCATGTATAGATCTTTGCTACACTTCACAGCAGGTATATAACAGCTAGATAAGGGCTCCATTCTTTTGAAAAAGATTATTTTTTCAATGGATGACATTTGAGATTAATTCAGTGGAAGCTCGGGAAGAAGTGACAAATCTGAGATTTGAGCTATGATGCTTTGATCAATTAATTGAGGATGGCCAACATACCTCTGAAGAAAGGGTTAGCAGTCCATGACATATGGCTGCTGGGCTATGGTGCTGGATTGGAAAACATATTAGGAAGAATATGTTACTTCCCAAAGTTATACCTCACCTTTAAGAAATGTTGGCATCACTGAGACATCATTGGAAACCCAGATTGAGTAAAGCATCTGCAGCTGCAGAAAAGCTGAGGGGCAGCTTAAAGCCACCATGGTACTTCCTCCCTCACTTCGGGATCCCGCTTGACACACAAGGGAGAGGTGTGATGGTGAAACCCAGCTTAAGAGTGTTGATACTAATCAGCAATGTCTGAAACAGATTGCCTCTGGCAGAGCACGAGAGCTTGGAGGTGTCACTTGGAGAATAAATCTGGTCAGACAATCCTGGATCAGGCAAAGCAATGAGAGAGCTCAGACACTAGCAAGCCTGGGGTCTCCCAGTCACTAGCATTGCCAAAAATGGTCATGCCTGGGTGGCCTCATTAGGTGTGATGGGATTACGGACATCCCTGGGGAAGCACCAGTCATAGCCACATGCACCGTGGAAAGGTCATGTGTGCCATGCTGAGCACCATAGCTGTGCGAGCCTCAGCTGTCCAGAACAAGCAGAGGTCTGCCCATCCATGGTCCTGGCTCTCTCAGTGGTTTGCTGTGGGGGACATTTTTCTGTGTAACTGCAAATACAGTGCCCTGCTTTGCCTGTCATGCCTGTGGCAGATGCAGTGGTATTTCTCACCAAAACGGGTCTTCCTGTCTCCGTTGCACCATGCTGGGCCAGAGCCTCATGGTGCCCTGTGCAGAGCTGGCTGCACCTTGGGTCAGTAGGAGGGAGAAATGCTGTGAGCATCAGCAGTCTGCTCTCACTGGTGATGCTGAGACAGAAGGCACCACTTCACATGAGACCAGGTGGTGAGTGGAGCAGGATGTGATGGTGTCCAGAATACAGGAATTCAATACAGCAATGAGAAACACAGCAGCTGGAGGGAGCTTCAGATGAGGCAAAAGTAGGAACTGAGAGAGTTCAGATCATTCAGAAAATGCTTATACACTATATATTTACCCATTCAAGATACAGAGAGCTCAGGTGAAGGGGTGTGCTTCACATTGACTTATTCAGGATAAGACAGTAAAGAGCAATTGCCTCGTCCTACTACCCAGATGTGCTGGTAGGGCAACTGGTGCAGGAGCAGGCTGTCAATGGAGACATTCAATGTCCCCTTACCTGAGAGTTTCAGTGGAAATAAAGCAAAAAATTCATGCAGATCTGAACAGTGGAGCAAGAGGACATGAGAAAAGCCTAGGCTCAGGGTGTATGTCCAGAGCAGCCTCCCTCGGCTGTGCTTCCTGCAAATGAAAGTACTGTGGTGCCTTCTCAGCCATGCAGGACTGGAAGCCAAGCTGCATTCATGGTGTTCCTTTGAGGAAGAGGCAGCAGTGGCTCCTGGGGGGAGCTCAAGCACATGCACAGATGCACATGGGGTATCTGTGTGCGTGATAAGAAGAAGTGGAAAACAGAACCAGCACTTCATTCTGTCACTGCAGGTTTTCTTAGCGTCATGGCAGAGAGAGATGCAAAGTAAGGTAAGGAAGTGCCAAGAGGTGCCTGCCCACCCAGCCACAGGGCAGCACAAGGGCTACGGGCCTCTCCTGACTCGGCAGAGCAACTGCCCACTGCTGCCAGTCCTGCCTGGCATTTCCACTTCCACTGGAGAGGAAGCCTGGGTGCAGCTGCAATGCGAAGCCGTGGGTTGCAAACAGCCGTGCCCAGCTCAGCCTCACTGCCAGCCAGGGGTGCTCTCAGAGATTAATTACTCTCTGTCTCAGGCCAGGCCAGACCAGCTACTCCACGTGACTGTACTCAGATCACTATCTAGAGGCAATCTGCTTAAGCAGCCTCCAGACATTTGCAGGCTTTTTCCTGGGTCACCAGCTCTGGCCCCTGTCACAGCAGTCCACTGGCCCGGTGCCCTTTTTGGGAGCTTCCATGCCAAGCCCAGGTCTCTGAAGGGCACTGACCGCACAGGCACACTGTCCCAAACCTGCTCTCCTGCCCACAGCCCTAGGCAACACAGGGTGGCCAAGGCAGGAAGACTGTGCAAAGAAGCCGCCTGAGCTGTTTGCATTTTGCATGCAGATGGCACCTGAGAAGCACCAAAAACCCAACATAACCTCATGCACTCCTTCCCCAGTTTGCTTTTCACCCCAGGAGTTAATGGCTGTGTGGGAAGGCAGCGAAGCTGCTGCATTCGCTCACTTTCTCCTTCCTGTTTGGTCTTGCCTTCACGCCACATCTCAGCAGATTTTGTCTTTTTATAACTTCCAGCCTCCTCTGACAGGTCAACCTCAACATCTACCCATCAGATAATCAAGGGCTCCCTCCGCCTGCCTTTTGCTAGGTTAGCCATTAGGAGGCCAGACTTGAAAACCAATTTCATATATAGATGGCAGCAGTTTCATTGTTCTGCTTGGAAAATAGATAATTTATTTGCTAATTGTTTTTAATACCTTGCTGATTCAGAGGCAGACTTGCAGATGCCAGTCTTCCTGTCCTTCCTGCAGATGAATAAGGCAGTGAGTGCTACCACAAGAAATATCAGAAAAATGGAACTCATGCCAACGCTTAGAGTGAAACCAAGTTTGCAAGCTGTATGAATACCAAGTGGTAGCCACTTTTCAGAAAGCCAAAGCCAAAAGCCTAATATTAGATAAATATCTTCAGGCATATTTAGATGCAAAAGCAATTTTGCCTTTATCAGTAGTCACTAGGTGAACTCCTTAGCAAAAAAGTTCCCTGATTTCACTGTGTTTCCACTCATTTCCAATTAGACCACAGCTGAAGTGACAGATGACTCAATGCTAGTGATGGTGGTGACATCTGGCCTAAAGGTCTCCGAGTGTAACAAAATGGGGAAGACCTGTGAACACAGGTTTTTCCAGTGCTGCTGTGGGTGGTTCAGTAAGCTCATCGGTTAACTTCTGTAAGACTCTATTCAGAACATACATATATAATCTATATTTATAGGTTTAAATTTGCATATAGATTTAGATCCTTCAAGCTTTTCTCCTCACTTATTTTTAATTTAAATTTTAAATGTCTGTTCCCCTGTTAACTCTACAGAAATCAAAGCCTATTGCTCTGGAAAGTCAATTGTTTTCTGTGCCTCTCTAGGCATCCATCAGTGGTCACAAGCACATTTGAAAATCCCTTGGGAGCCTAACTGATTTTTGAACTGACTTTTGCCTTTTCAATTCCTGCCTCTAGTCAGTTAAGAGCCCATCTAGAGTAGCTGCCTGATTCAGTTGCCACAGCAGCTCGCATATTTCAGCTTGAGAGGACAATGCACGATGCTGGCACTGTCTGCCTATTATCTAGGGCTGCTGAAGCATAGCTCCTTCTCTGTTCAGCAGAGAGAAACAGTTGTTGTCAAGCAAGGCTACATGCCTGTTGCAGTTTGCACCCAGGCCAGAACTGAGGGTTTTGCTAGAATAAAGATTCTCACTGATTTTTAAAATTCTTGTTATTCCTAAGCCTGCATCTTGTCTTTCCTTGGGTAAGTGGTGGAGCACCACCACAGTCATTAGCTGGTGCTGGACTTCTTATTTATCAATTGGCACCTAAAGCAGGTCTCCTGAAAACAGCCTTTGGCCTTTTTGGAAATTGTATGTATTCACTGGGCCCTGACTCTTCCAAATGGATGGTGCAGCCATTCTGCAAAAGTCTGCATGGAGTCTGGAGAGCTACTGACCACGGTGACACAGTAGTGACCACAGATCTGCTTGCATCAGCATGTCTACTTCCACCATCTGAGTCTGTGCACTTAGTCCCTCCCTCCTTCCTTTCTTCATGAACTTTTTTTAAGGAAGAGAGAGAGAATTTTACCCTGAGAAAAATGTGTATTCTCAAGAATACTCTTAAGCCACACTTCTTAGTGAATGACCTAGCAGTGTGAAGTATTGCTTTATTAGGCTAATGATGATCTTAACAGTAATCCTCTGGTTCTGTGTAAACCTGACAGAGGAAGAACTTGTAAAAATGTCCCACCTAATTGGCATGCATGTGCCTGTGTGTAAAGCATGTCTGTTTAGAGGAGGCGGATGTCACATGGCCCATGAGAAAATAACTTTTTATAAAAGCATTGGGTTTATAGCTGTTAACAAAGTGATGGAGGCCACTGATAATGACAACTGATGAAACTGGTAGGTTCAGCGAGGCTATATAATGCTCTATTTTTAGAGTACTTATTTTTATTTTTTCTTGAAAGAAGTTAACAGCAATCTATATTTACCTGGCATCTGCCTCCACACAGGCCCTCTTGCAAGCTTTCTCTCCCTCACAGTGTCCACCCTTGTTTGTGCTGTTCCACTCCCTGATTTCTTCAGCACTTAAGAGCTGGTGTGGGGGTGTTGTTAAACCACATGTGAAAAGGAATCCAGTGAAATACTGTACAGCCTAAAGATGGAGTGCAGCCAAAGTGAGATGGTTTTAACCTGAAAAAAAAATGCTTTGAAGCACAGTTTGCAACTGAAGAAGAGGGGGTTTCAATCCCAACCCGATATATGCTGCAGGGCTTTGACTTTTTGCGTGGTACCTGTAGTCAACCTACACAGGATTCAATTGACTTCTTACTCAAAGTTAGGCTCTGTTCATGCCTTTCCACAGACATAAAATAGCTAGATCTGTTCCTGTGACTTATTCTGCCCTATGTGGAACCTGTAAAGCTTTCCGAAACCCCATGCTGGGATTCCCTTTGTCTTTTTCAGAGCAGAGGTCTGTATGGGGACTCTGCTGCCTTGTCTAGCAATTGCTGAATTTGAGCACAACGGCAGCCTGCAAGCTTCAACCTATGGTAGTGTTGCACTGCTCAGCAAGTCTGCTCAGGTGGTGGAAAGCTGGTGGAAAACCAGCTAGTTGGGGAAACTGGCACAGAAATGAAGCTTGGCACACAGCAAGGCTCAAATGCCACAGGATATGCTGGTAAATCAATCAGTAAGAAAGAGGTCCAGCTGGATTGCTGTTGTGTTCAGATGACCATTCAATGGGGTGCCAACCTTTTGGACCGTAGCCAGTTTGTTCCTTGCACAACCACCCAGTGCTGCTGCATAACAACTAACCCTTCTTGTAGCACTCTCCTAACCCCGGATTTATTATACTGGAGATTGAAAAGAATCAATACTGCAGGGGTTAGGAATGGGTGAACTTGAAGTTAGCCAAAAGCCTGCTACTTTCAGAGCAGCATCCCGCACTTGGAGTGATGGATCTCTTGGGCTTTAAAGCATGTTTCTGTAGAGAGTGTGCTCTTGTAGTCTACCTACATCCATAGTGTCCGTATTAAGATGTAAATAAAAGCAGAAAAATTTGTTTATGTCAGAATAGACAGGACAAGAAAAATGTAGCAATATGCAATAGCTTGTCTGAAGATACTGACTGGCACTAACAGCAGGTACAGAATGGGGTTTTGAGCTAATGAAAATTGTAGAAAAATTTCAGTTATAAGAGAAATCTGGAGGTCATTTTGTCTAACATTCTCTTCCAAGCAGGAGATTCAAAGTTAGTGTCAGCAGACATAAATAATATCTCTCATTTATATGACAGCGTTTCATTTCTTCAGAGTTGAGAATTTTACAATGCAGGCACATAAATGACTACATCCACTACCAGAACTCCCTGGGGGTGAAATCCCTGGTACTGTTGGGGTGAAATGCCATAGCTCCTCAGCAGCGTGTAGAGAAACTTCCCACAAGTTTAACAGGTGCTAAAAAAAGTATGTAATTTCTGTTCTTCCTAAATCATTCATCATCCTCCAGTGAGTGCCATCTTATTGTTCATTATATCTAACTTACATCATGAGGATACCTTTTTCCCTGAAAATAGGAGGTGGGTAGCATTCTGAAAGAGGGCAATTTTCTAAGAAAATCTCTAGGAAAAACTGCTTGTTTAATCTAAGTCCAGACCCTGCTTTCTTTTATGGAATAGGAGAAATAGGGCGGGGAAAAAAATCTCTACAAAGTCTTCAAATGTAAGCCAGTACACATGGTCTTTGTATGTCTCAGCTATGGAAGAACATCAAAGGTGTCACTCTACCCTTTAGCAGGGCAATCAAAAACAGTTAAACAGAGTGCTAATTATCTTCCCAGACCCATTTTTTTCACCAATTGTAATGCATTATCTAATTACAGGGTTCATTTGTGAATTCTCATTTGGCACAGAGCCTGCCATTTCAGAGACCATACTCTGTAGCTTTGGCTTGCAGCAAAAATAGAAAGTGCCCTTCTCTGATGTGAAAAACTCAGCTTACTCTTCTCAGTGGGAGAGTGGTCCAGGCTGCCCAAGCATCAGCCTGCTGCAGGAGGAAGGTATGTGAGCTGCATGGATTTGGCCAAGCCATAATTTGAGCAACCCAGGCAGGGAGACAGCTGGCAAAAAAAGCCCCAGAAGAGTTTGAAAACCCTCAAGGTTCAAAGGGAGCAAAGCTATATTGAGGCATGTGCTCAATAGCCACAAAGTGGGAAGGCTTATCTGAGCACCTTCTGCTCAGAAAAGGAAATCTACTTCTTGGATAATTCCTTAGTAAAGACAAAATCTGGGCAGTGATAGGAATGCTGCAAAAGCCAATGTTGAAATTGGATGTAGTCACGTTTTCCTTTCCTCCAAACAGAAATACCAGACAACTTCTTTTGAGTCACTGGGCAACCAACCAAAATGGCCAAATGAACGTTTTCTAGATGTCATTATCTATAACACATGACTGGCATTCCAACAAGTCCACAGTCTCCCAGGCTGGGAGGCAGGACCCCTGCAGGTGTGGAGGGCTGGGTGCCCCCCAGCACTGCCCGCAGACAAATGCTGAGATTGTGGAAACTGGGAAGGCCAATGCTGTCTTGCTAGCTGGCACAGGGGCCATGGTGGCGATATGAGTAACTTTGCCTTCCAAGTACAAAATGATTGCTGGCAGTACACTGTGAGCATGTCAAACTTGGGGGAATATATTAAGAAAAGGCCCATCAGTGGTTTTCTTTCTTTAAATGGTAGCCACTGAGAAGTTATGCAAACACTTCAGCTGTGGAATACATAATCTGATGTCTGGCAGGGCTCCTCTGTTGATCCAAGGAGTGAAGTATGCAGGGGATGGCTAGCAGTTGTTTCAGTGTGTATTCAAAATGATAAACTATATTAGATGTGTTTTCTCCCCCCCCTCCCGCTTCTGCTCTAACTTGGTCACTCCCAGTAAATAAACCCCATTCCCTGGTTTTCTAACAATGAAATGCTATTTTAGTGGCCACAGGCTAGGACAGAGGTAGCTGCAGAAAGGAGCTGGTGAAGGAGCATAAGCCTGTGGCTGCACATGAAAACGAGCCCAAACCAGAGCCAGTTATCTGAAACATGCACCCAGGCAAACACGGTTGGTTTTAATAAAACAGCTCCCTGATCCAAGCCACTCGAGTTAAGCAACTGGCCAAAGAGGTGTTGCTAAATCATAATTGTTCCTGTTTCTGCCCATTTCTTGTCAAAATGGAGATGGCTGAAACCAGAGCCTATTCATGGAGCCTGCCCCTGTTGCTGCAAGCCTTGGGGTCCCATTCTGACCTGCTCTAGGGGTTGATTTTGCAGCCTCCCTCCTCACCCTCTCCTCTTCTGCTGGCTTTCTCCCCACAGCCACCAACATCTGCCTCTCCACCCAGCCTCAGTAAAAAACTGGTGGTGAGGGGGGGAACTCACAGGTCATGTCTGAAGAAGTTTCTCAGATTTCACTCACTGCCTGACAAGGTATAAAGGACAACAAAGAAACCACACTTCCCAGAGAAGCCCCTGTAGCACATGATATAACACTCAGTCTGTGCAGCTCCTGAGGAAATGAAACCGTGCTGACTGTGTGTATTCTTTTTATTACCCTTTGAGGGAAAAATAAAAGGCCTGATTAAAATAAAATATTAGTTTAAGCTTTTCAGTGTGTTTTCTTTTATCCTGTATTTCTATTCTGTGTGAATACTCACCTACTGGTTAATTTTAAAGAGTTTAACTCTTTCTAAGTGAAATGGATTATGAGAAACAATCACATTGCATCAGAAGTCTTACAGACTTTCTCTAAAATAAAAAGGGAGAATGCACTCAAAAATGGATGTTGACATACTCAGTAAATAGATAAATGTGAATTTATTGGTCATGTATAATTTTTACAGGAATGACCTGCTGTGAGAAGATAGGTCTTTAAATTATTTGAAAAATAAGAGGCATTCGAACAAAACAGAAGAGCTGCTTAGCCTCAGAAGGAAAACCAGTGACTAAAGGAATATGTGAAGACAACACCACAAAATGCTTTGGTACCACTGGAATACAGCTACATGAATTGGAAGCCAATGGAGTATTGTCCTTTTCTGGTCGAAGCTGCACTTTGCTATTTCCTATGATTTTCTGTTAGTTGAATTCCTGCTTGCCCATACACCCATTATTCAGTGCAAATGAAACTGTTGTGGTTTGATGATGGGCATTGCCTTGAGCTACATATGTTTCTTGTAGGTTTTGCATGTTTCAGAGTTAGTAATAATAATTATTCCTGTTAATTACACATTATTGTCATTCTGGATCCATGAGCAGGCTGAATTGTCTGCCAATCCTCACCTAGACCTGAGGAACCTGGATTAAAATCCAAATTAACATCTTTCTACTGAAATTGGATCATTTGGTCAAGAGCACAGCACAGGTCTCCTTTGAGCTTTCTTCTTGGCTTTGGCTTTCTTAAGAAGGCCATTGACCTTATTCTTGGTCTAAATGCCCATGGCAGCTCCCTTTTGTCCTGCCTGATGTTAGCAGCCACTTCAGTCAGCACAGGAGCCTTGCTTTCCTCAGCCAGGCCTATTTGTGCTCCACTGTTTCATGACACTATAATTTTGTGGTTCCTCCCCAAAGGTTCTTTGAGATGATAGGGCTGACGTGTGAGATGGAAACCTTAGGTCCCACATAGCACACCAATTTGTGCTGTGTACTCTCTTCTGATTTTCCTTTCTCATCCTAGAAATGGACTCACACCCACACACATACACACAGACAGAAACTTCACATCCTGCCATTAGGCTTTGATATACAAAGGAATATGAAGTATATGGTACACTTGTGGTTGAAGGAACCTATGGAAATAAATCCAACCCAACCAGTGCATGGTGACTTTGTATGAAATATTACCCAAACTAGTCCTGATGCTACATAGCATCTGCTGAATCAAAGAGAGATGAAGGAAGGAAGCCATCATTTAAAACACTTAAAGGAATAAAAGCTGTTCAGGATGAGACTCTTTCTTTTGAGAATGAATTAGCCTTCATGTTCCTTGCAGCATTCTTCACTCAAATACAGCAGCTATAACCAAGACATCTGGTCAAAGGCTGCAGCACTGGTGATATTTGCTCCACAAAGGAAAAGCCATGCATAATTCCATTAGCTTTGCTCAGGAAAAATTAGTTTCTCAGTGTTCACTGACAATGAATGACTGGGTGATAAACTGCCATGATGACATTTAATGTTAGAAAGAGCCTTCTGCATGCAGGGAAAAACAACCCTAGCTTTACATACATATGGATAGACTCTAAATGAGCAAATGTCTCTCAAGAAGAAATCCAGGAGGACTGAAATAATGGAAAATAATTCTTTGCTAGCACCAGCTCCATACTAAGAAAGTTGAATGTGAGTATCTGTTAAAATGAGTAACAAGCAAAGAGAAATCATCACATGCCACCATACAAAGCAGAAACATACTTATTCCATGAATACTGTGTCCAGTACCCATTACCCCTGCTCAGAAAGGAAATGGTTAAAAAACAGTGTAATGAGGAAGACTGAGGAATACAAAGTGGCTTCTGTTTAGAGAGAACGATCAAAGACAGGACCCCCTGGCTTGGAAAGCAGGCAACAGAAAGGTGATGCACTGCGCTACGAAATCCCCAGCCTGCATGATCTGTTGTCCAGCCCCAGTGGGGATGTCTGAATGCAGGTGGTTCATGTGCTGCATAGGAAGATGTGGAAAATTGGCTGGGTAGCATGCAAGGTTGCTGTCATGCCCAGGCAAGACAGACCCAAATAGGGAAGAATTCAAGCCCTCTTTTCCTGAAGTGTTTGCTGTGAGGAGTGAGCCTTGGAGAAGAGGGAGAGTTTGAAAACACACCACCTGGTCTGACTGTGGGCTGGCGGGTGACCTCTGGCAAGGGGAGTGCACCCCAGTTCCCTTCTGCACTGAACCTACAGTGGCACTGGGCAACTTGCTGGTGGTGAGCGGTGCTTCGCATGGAGGGTGACCTCTCGGTCCCTGCTGGCTTGTGGTTGGGATGGGAGAGAAAGACCAGACCCTTTCCTAGCCCACCGCCATGGGGGGCCGAAGGGCTACTCGGTGGAGGTGGTCTGCCCTCGCTGTGCTCCGACCTCTGTGATGCACTGCTGGTGCCAAGCTCTTCCCTCCCCTCCTGTGCCGTGCAGCAAGGGCAGGTCAGCATCCTGTCAGGGTTTGGAGGCTTATCAGAAATGCATCAGAAGAAACACAGCCTCTGGAAAGTGGTCTGGAGCTCCCACAAGGAAAGATTTATTGCGTGTCTTTCTTCCAGCTGGGTTGGAGTCGCTGTATGAACATTTTCTTTCCCTCTGTCTCCCTTTTGACATCTGACAGTTCAACTTCTGCCTGGAGCCTGGGAGCCTAGAGGTTGGTAAAAAGTAATCAAGAAGTAATTACCCTTTCAAAAATAATTCAGTTCAGGTTTGGATACAATTTTAGATGGAGGCTTGAGGGCAACAGAGAATTTTTATTGTGTTGGAGTGTTCTCACTCTGCCTTCGGCAGCATACGCAAGGCTGTGTTTCAGCTTGCTCGTTAGAGCAGAAACAAACTGGCTCTCAGGAGGGCATGGAACCCGTGTTTGTAACAAAGTTACACTAAAAATCGGTGTTCATTAACCTCCTTCTCTGCAGTGCTGCTGTCTTTAAAGAGAGCAATTTGAGTTTCCAAGCCCTTGCTACTTTCCATGAACTCTTCATTTTTAGTGAAAGCATTTCCCTCTTTCATACTCATGTTTCACCAAAAAGCTTTTTTTCTGCTGCAGAAATGGAGAACTGGGGTCAATGGTGGTGCTCACACCATCAAAACAGGGCCCGTGTATTGTACCACCACACTCTAGTACCAACCGGGGTGCTCAGCCTACTTCTGTGTGACCCTGTGTGGGAGAAAGGGACCTCTGATGTCCCATCCCAATGCTGTGCGTGTTCCAGCAGTTTGCCCTGTGAGGAGGAGGAGGGACTGCCTCTGGCAGGCAGAGCCCAACTGCTCAGCGCTGGTGGTGGTGCTGCGCACTGCTTGGCACCGTGTCCCTTCCCTCAGGCAGCAGCAGCTGGCTGTCCCCCAGCCCACTGCCATCAGCAGACAGCAATTGTAAATGAAGCTTGGGAGGCTGAGCCTGTCCTGTAACAAGTGTCTGCCTAACACAGGTAAAATGTCTGCCTCGCCTCCACTGCACAGACTTCCCGCCTCTCCCCATCCGTGGTGAAGGTCTCTGTTGCTCCAGGGATGCTCCTGGTGGCCCATGATGGGTGGAGGCTGTGGGGACGGGTCTCAGGGAAGGACTGCATGTCATGGCTCCCACACGGTGTGCTGGTGCCCCTGCCAGCTCTCAGGGCCAGTCGGCTCTGGCAAGAGCCTGAACTGAGCATGGACCTGCAGAGAAACACAGTTTGCACAGTAGCTGAATTGTAATTCAGTCCCTAGCTTGTCCCGGGGAGTAAATTGTCCTTCACTCTGGGCTAGAGGGTAAATCCACAGCCTTGTCCTCACCGAGCCCAGAGAACGGAGATAACGCAAACCAGATGTGTGATTTCCTGAGTCTTTGGTATAAACCTCACTTAGAGAGGGGTTGCTCCTGGAGGGAGCTTTTACAGTTATACCACTGTTGAGAACAATTATGTTTTCATCTTGATATAGCCTAAATTCTGTTGCAGCACACAAGACACCATGTAACGCAGCATGCTGAAACTGGAGTCACGCAGTGGCTGCACCGGTGCGGCAGATAGGGGCAGAGCAGGGAGGAATGTTTTGGCTGTGCAAGCTGGCCGTAACGCTCTGCAGACCTCACCATCATGCCCTGAGTGTGGGTCTGTAAACCATGCCATGGGCCAGTGTACATCTTTTCCAGCCACTTCGCCAGCTTTCCTCTTGGGGCATTGTCCTAACCCTAGTGTGTGCCGTGCTTCAGCAGGACAGCTATTGGCAGGAGTGCTTGCTTCATGGAGATGTCAGCTGCCAAGCTAACAGTGTCTTGCTCACCAGGTACTTTGAAGTGGATGTGATGTTTTTCCACAGCCTCTTTTTACTTCTTAATTAGGTTGTAAACTTGGCAGGCAGTCCTTCAGCCTAGACCTGCACTACTCCCAGCAGGACTCTGGTCTAGGAATGGTACATGTGCTTTGGGTTACTGGGTGGTGTTTTCTCAGATAGCCTCCCTCCAAGCCCTACAGCCATCCATTTGTAACCCAGTCCAAGCACCACCCTTTCCTCCACTTCATGGGTCTGGCTGCAAACCAACAGAGCAAGCAAGAACATGCTTGATTTTAAGCATATGACAAGCACCAGTGGAGCTGACAATGGACTGCTCCCCCGTTCTCCCTCTCGGACAGCTAGACAGGGCTTCGTGTCCTTGCATTTGCCTGGGTCCTCAGCACGGCCTTTCAGAAAGTCTCCAGATCCAGCCTGTTCAGCCAGGCACTTGCAGGCCGCATGCACAAGCCGGGCAGGAGCACTGTGCCTAAGGCTGGCTGAAGGGTACCCATACGGGCATTGCTCCCTCACTCTCTGTGGCACGTTCCCACCCACCTCAGTGCAAAACAGGAGCTGGGAACATCACAGGCCCTGGGTTGTACATGATAAACATCTCCATACTCCTCTGCCTTTCCCCTTCACTCTCCCCTAATCTCCTTTTATTTTACACAGCTTTGCTGGGGCCCCAGATGTGGGCTGGGCTCTCAGCCCCCAGCTAAATCTGAACTAACAGCAGCAAAACCAGTGCCACTGCCCTGACTTTACGTCAGTGAAAAAAGCAAAGGTCCCTTTTCCTGGAGCTTGCACGGCTGTGCGAGCATGAGTGGCACAGCCCCCGGGGCCAGCTCCCTGCGCCAGTGCAGCCTGCAGGCCCTCCTGGCGGCCCGTGCTGCGAGACAGCCCTGAGACTTTCCGACTCCTTGGTGTAGCTGAGGCCTCGTTCCTATTAGCCTTGCCTGGCCCGTAGGGTTCAGCTGGTGGCAACAGTCCTACAGATTTTGCCTTCCCATTGTTTGTGTACAGCCAGCTCCTACTGCCTCGCAGTCTAGCATGCAACCGTTTTAATGGCTAAAACCAGGTTGTTTGACACGTCAAGCAGCTTCAGGGCAAAAAAGCTGGCTTGTTCCAATGCGTCCCTGTGAGCTGACGTGCCGTAGCTTTCCTCACCATGTTTCACTGGGCCACAATAGCAGCCAGCAGTGGGGACTTGCATCCTGCTGCTGCTTACCTATTCCTAGTTAGACAGCTTGTAGTCTTTCCTCGGGCCAGACCCACACTAATGGCAAAGGATTAAATCCTGAGGGCTGTTCCCAGAGATTTTAATTTTGCTTCCTGCATTCCTTTTTGGACAAAGATCCATTATATCAAAAGAGATTTTTGCAAACTTTAGCTGTAGTCAACAGGAGTGCACCTGACCTTTGCTTTTAAGACAAGCCAAAGATAATTAGATATGTTTTGTATTGAGTATAAACTTTTCATCACATTAGGAATTTTCCAGCTCTGCTAGTAATGGAATCCACAGAAGAGCAAAGATAGGCAGATAGACAATTTTTGGAAAAGAAGTTGTAATTTACTAGACACCCCCCAAATATTTGAAGATACCATCTTGGGCCTAGCTGAAGTATCAGCTAAACAGAGAAATACACCATGGCTTACTTGTTTGATTTGGGTTTAACTCAGTGGTACTATAAACAATTCACAATGCAGTTCCGAAGTGCAGTTATCAAAATTTATGTGTGCATTTCATGAGCTTACAGTTATTGCAACATATATGCCCTCATGGTATGGTGTAATTCCACAATGACCCCACTTGGCAGCAAGCATCCTCATGTGTTTGCAGGGCCCCTTGTGCTGTGGTTGTTCACAACACTTATTTCACAGGCTCAGAAATGAAGTTCTGTGGGGTTTTGGTTTTTTTCAGGTGGGACCTAAATTTCAAATTTTGTCATGGAATGAAGCAGCCGTATGGAGGTTTTGCTTCCACGTTGTGTTTGCAGGCTACCAGCACTGTACTTACAGTAAATTAATTCTTCATTATACTATACTCTCCTTGAAGAAGATGTTTTGCTGCCTTCATTTCTTTGGCTTCCTAGAGGAACTCTGACTCTTGCATCTACTTCCTTAACTGTTAATAGTTGGTCTGTGTTAACTACAGCCCAGTAACAAAGTGATCATAAATAATTTTTGCATACCTCAAAAGTTTCATGTATTTCAGCCTGATGAATTAGCCACCTGAGACTTTTTTAAGAAGCATGTGATTTGGATTTGCTGTCCATCACCTACCCTTCTTTCTTGAGTAGCTGCACTAGATGAGATGAATAAAAGGGCCAGGTAACTGATCAGCAGAACAAAAATCATCTGTAGGGGACAGAAAAGATGAACAATTCTTGAAGAATATTAGTAAAATAATAAATTAAAGAAGAAACTTCACAGTAGCAAATTTGGACAACCCATGAATCACTGAGTTTTAGCCTGGAAAATCTGTAAGAAGTATAGTCAGCTTTGACACGTACGACCTCTGTGGTTTTAGCCAGTGGTGGCTTCTTATGGCTGTGGTGTAAACAACAAAACTCTTTGGTAGAACATTGCTGTACAGAGATTTTACCAGAGGTGTTGTTTAGTCATTCACCTGTACTCTTTAAAAGACTGATTTTCAGTAGACATGCTTAAATAATGCTAGCATCTACCATAAAATAAGGCAGCATGTAAAGATAGATTAGGAGCACTGCAGAAAGAAACAGAAGAACCATACTTCATAAAAAGTCAATTCTGTTCATGCTTAAATCCCTACCTTTTAAAGACCCCATGTGCTTAAAGCTAAGGGCTTGTTTGAATTACTTCTGAATATGAGTAACATAGTGCAAAAAAATTTATCTTGGACTTTAGCCCCCCCCTTCTCATTACCTCATCTCCAGAGGCTAATGAAAAACTGTAAATATTGTCTGGCCGGGTAATATGCTGTTATGAATTAGAAATTAGCCAAGGGTATGGCCAGATGATTATAAGTGATCAAATTGCTGCTTGCCTGGTTTTAGCCCACCCTAGTTGTGAAGCTAAACTTGTTATTTAAACCATGAGAGAGGCTGAAGCTCCAGGGTTTTACCCCCTATGAGAAGTGGGAAGGTAGTGTTTGGGAAATGTCTCCGTTCCCCAGCTGGGGGACAGCCCTGTGGCCAGGGAGCCAGGGGGGCAATGCAGCAGGGCAAAACAGAAAGCTCTTACCATAGGGAGAGAGGTTATCCATTGGCTTCACTGACAATACTGGGAGCAGCTGAAAAGGGGAAGAGAAGGAAGGCAGCACTATACCATAGCAAAAAGTGATGGGGCTTTGCAGGGGATTTTGTTGTTAGATGTGAATTTGCTCTGGTCTAAAAACACCTCTTCAGCCTCTCGCTTATACATCAAGAACATCTCAGAAAGTGGAAAATTTCAGGTAGAGACCAAACAGCCATCACCAGATGGATTTTCCCTAAGGTGTTAAGCCCTGAAGCATGTCATGTCTCATCTCAGAGCTGTGGCTCAGAGAAAACCAGGCACTCCACTGCCTGCGATGCTGTGAGAGACCTTCAGACAGACCTTCCCAGTTACTCCACATGGGGTTCAGACATGGGAAAGACACCAGAGAAGAAGAAATGACCACACTTCATCTCATGTCTGATAGCCATTGTGTGACTGAACTTCACCAGCAGTAGACAGGAGGTGAAACTCAACTTGTTTGACTTTGAGTCTTTGAGTGTTTTGCTAAACTAGTTTAAATTACCCCCCTAGTTCTGTGGCCTAAAAGATGGATGTCTTGCTGGCTTTAAAATTAACTAAGTGCTCAGACAGATCCCTCTGACTTTTATTTAGCTCTAACCACTTAAGAAGAAAACCTAGGAGTGTAGTCAACTCCTAATGCTTCTAGACAGCATCTGGTACTGATCTTTGTCAGGTACAAAATACTAAACCATTTAGACCACTGTCTGATCTGGGTTTGATAATTTTTGCTTTGCTTAAAGCAAAGAAGTCCAGATAAACCTTTCCTAAGCAGTTCCATATTATGGTAGCTGAACTGTTCATGGAAAATTTTGGGGTGATGATCTTCTTTTCTAGTATTCATAGTATTGTCCAGCAGTGAATGACAGCTGATTACCACTTCTGTGTTCATTACAGCTTCCACTTTTACCACTCGCTACTTTTGATTCATTGCTGCTTAAGTTCATGTGTCTAGCCAGTGCAGAACCTATCAGTTCACACATGTCAAAGGCATCAGCTGATAGCAGCTGGAAGTAGGCATGTGAAAACACAGTTTACTGAAGTGTCTTATAGCTTTCAAGTTTGCTAAATGAACATGCAAGCTCTTATTTTGCAACAAACTCTGTGCAGGTGTATCCATGTG